>NC_142193.1:5333750-5660000 GCF_026936395.1 Plectropomus leopardus
GGCCTCCGTGTTCTCAGTTATTACTGTCAAATGCTCCATGTCCTCCGTTTGTTTGACCTCAGGGGCATGTGACGTCAGGGGCGGGGCTTGATGCTCTGCACTGGTCGGTTGAGAGGTCACGGCCTCTCCGTCCTGCTGCATGCTGACTGGCTGATCGGGCTGCTGGGACTCCTCCATGACACTGGTTGGCTGGGCGGCGCTGGGACTGGTGGCCATGAGTTGGTTAAAACGCAGATAAGAGTTTAAGAACAGCTGAGGGCAGGGTGCGGTCTGAAATAGATCAAGAAGTCAGCAACAAGAAGGGAGTGGTGGTTAAGTTAAGACAACAAAACAAGTTGGTTCTGTTTGGGAAAAGATTGCAGATGTCACCAAAAAAACACCCATCTTTCAGTGTCACAAACACAGATGGAAAGGCAATGGCGCATCACTAAAAAACACAGAGCCAAAAATTAACTGATGCAGCTTTAACTGAAATAGAGACATTTTGACTGGACTACTAGGTTTCTGAGTCAGTATTTCTATTATTATATTTATTTACTATTTTGCAGTTGAGGTTTGTCATTATTAATCTCAATATTTGTTGGTTTTTTGATATCTAACAAAATAAAGTCTAAACTTGGGCCACCATGAAGAAGGTGAGGTGAGCGTGTTGGTGATGGACCACAGAAGGAGAACGAGATGGCCAGCTCATGAAATATGACCCATTCAATCATTTTTGAAAGAAACTTACACATGCAGTTTTTATTATATGGTGAAATGCTTAAAGATTGCCAAAGCTTTGTAAAAGATGGACACAAAATAGGCAGTCACTAAGCACAAGCAGAGCAAGGAGTTCATAATCATCTTGTATGGTCAAGCATTTTGTGGATTCAAGAATATAATGTTTCTGATAACAAGGAAAAATAGTAAATAGAATCAAATTGGAAAGAACCCATCCATCCATCCATTTTCTTCCGCTTATCCGGGGTTGGGTCACGGGTACAGCAGCCTAAGCAGGGAAGCCTCTACTTCCCTCTCCCCAGCCACTTCGTCCAGCTCTACCCGGGGGATCCCGAGGTGTTCCCAGGCCAGCTGTGAGACATAGTCTCTCCAGCGTGTCCTGGGTCTTCCCCGAGGCCTCCTATGGGTGGGATGTGCCCTGAACACCTCACCAGGGAGGCGTCCTGGAGGCCTCCTAATTAGATGCCCGAGCCACCTCATCTGGCTCTTCTCAACGCGGAGGAGCAGCAGCCCTACTCCGAGCTCCTCCCGGATGACCGAGCTTCTCACCCTATCTCTAAGGGAGAGCCCAGCCACCCTACGGAGGAAGCTCATTTCAGGCGCTTGTACCCGCAATCTTGTTCTTTCGGTCTCTACCCAAAGCTTGTGACCATAGGTGAGGATAGGAGCGAAGATCGACCAGTAAATCGAGAACTTTGCCTTTCGGTTCAGCTCCCTCTTCACCACGACAGATCGGTGCAGAGTCCACATTACTGCAGACACTGCACCGATCCGCCGGTCAATCTCCCGCTCCATCCTTCCCTCACTCGTGAACAAGACCCCGAGGTACTTAAACTCCTCCACTTGGGGCAGGATCTCATCCCCGACCTGAAGAGGGCACTCCACCCTTTTCCGGTTGAGAACCATGTCCTCAGATTTGGAAGCACTGGTTTTCATCCTGGCCGCTTCACACATGACTGCAAACCAATCCAGTGAGAGCTGGAGGCCACGGCCTGATGAAATCAACAGGACCACATCATCTGCAAAAAGCAGGTACCCAATCCTGAGGTCACCAAATCGGACCCCCTCAACACCCTGGCTGCGCCTAGAAATTGTGACCATAAAAATTATGAACAGAATCGGTGACAAAGGGCTGCCCTGGTGGAGTCCAACCCTCACTGGAAACGAGACCGACTTACTGCCGGCAATGCGGAAAGAACAACTATCTAAATATTGTCTATGAGAAAATGTATTCAGCGACTTAACATCTCTGAAACTGAAGCATGACTTTTAATGAAAAACAGCAGCATAAAGCAAGTTCAGAAAATGTCAATTATCGCCACTAATTACACGCAGTGTTTCCTTGCAAAAATACACCTACACTTTCATAGGAAATGCTTATTACATTCATACAGTCTTTCAAAATAAACCAAAATTCATTTTAGCGTTACCTCTATATGTTTAGGCTGCAAAAGCATGTGTTTACTGTAGGTTTGGAAAAACTTGGTTTGGCTTAAAGTAAGTGCAGTTGTTACTAAAGTTATGTCATCATATCATGTGATATATGCTATGCTACACAGACTAGCCAACTATGTTGTTATCTAAATAAATTGATTGCTCCCGGGTGAAAGTCCGTAGTTTGTTTGACCTATCCACCTCTCCTTTTAACCCCCATCTCAAATTTGGACTTTTTTGCATTTCGTACTATGGGGGTTGCTGACAGTGTCACACACTGCTGCCACCCAGTGTGTATCATGCTGCTGTGAAGGGTGCCTTTGCGAATTGGTGTCTGACAGCAAGTTCCATGGACAAAGCACCGGTATTTGACAAGTTGGGAGACAGAACAGGCTGGACCAAACCACTTTTTTTTGTAAACCTTAACAAAAGTTTATGGGCCTTTTGATACAGGAAAGTCCAAACTAAGGTTTGTGTTTGTTACTCTGTCTAAATTCAACCTGGTCAATTTTGATTTCACATTGCAGTAATGCATGTAGCATCTCACAGCAAAGAAAACTGGTTATTTTTCCATCATTTAGCTTATTTTGTATTCTTGGCAATGTTTTTAGTCATTCAAATTTGGCTGTGGTGTGACAAACTCAGTACATTTTCATTCGTACTTTACATTGACTCTGAGAACACAACGTGCCATAGGTCCTGTCCTGTCCTGTCCTGTCCAGTCCTGTCCTTCCGTCATCAACTGTGGACATCTAATTCCAATAAACTCCATCTGTTGAGGAGGATCATGTGAAAAGTCTGAAAGCTCCAGAGCAGATACTAAATGGGCTTTGTTGTGAGACTGTTTAATCAGGAATGAAGTTGTTATTTGATAAATATCAGAAGTTACAGACCAAAGAAAGAAGAAAAAGAAAGTTGTTGTTCCCCTGAGCATAAAATCTAAATATAATACAGATCCATCCTTATTATATTTATATAATATATATATTACAGACTTATCTGTGTGGGCTGATAAGGTTGTTGATTTATTTCAGTGACTCAACAGATTCTGAGGTTTCTGGCTCCTGCTCTCTTGTGTAGGTGGAAGTGAGCTCAGTCTGTGTTTGCTTTAAGTCCCACTGGACAGTCACTGATGGACAAATATATCCCTCAACGCCTCTTTGAACCAGAAACACCATTAAACTAATTAACAATTAATCCACTGCAGATATTAACAGTCCTGTAACAGCGAAACTGTTGTATGAACAAACACAATAATTATAGTCAAGTATATTTACTTGAGTACAAATTTGATGTATATGAGCTTACTTTTCATGCCAATTTCTACTTCTACAGGGGATATATTGTAATTTTTACACACAACAGTATCTGACAGTTTTTTTTACTTTACTTTTTGCACACAAAACATTATTAAATATAATTTTTTGTTATAAGTTAAAGTTCTTAACATTTCATACCAGTATAGCTGAAACAATTAGACAATTTATCAGTTAGTGCCTTGACAGAAAATTAATAGAGACTGTTTTACTGTTTAATATCAAAATATTTAAAGTTTCCAGCTTCACAATGTGAAGATTTTCTGCTTTTCCTATTAATAATTTAATAAATCATTTAAAAATATTTTTAATTTATTTTGAATCATTGGATATTTGGACTGTTGTCTTGACAGAAAACCTTAACAAACATTGTTATGGTGTTGTTTGTAGTCATAAAACCACTGCTTTGCAATCTCTTTTTTGAAGAAAACAATCAATGTGTTCAGTCAATGTCAATCTCCAACTGTTTTAATTATGAATGAGAAATCCCTTCAATAGTTTCCTCATATGTGCACCAATTCACAACATTGTCTATATACATAGTTCTTTCCAGAAAATACCGGAAACATCGCTGTAAAAAAATCCCTTAATGTGTTAATGTACAAGAGAAATGTTCAGTAATCTTTGGAACATGTAAAGTAAACTGTAAACTGAACTTTAAAAAAATGTATTAAATCCTTGACAGATTCCATTAAAGACAGAGTGATGAAATAGAATTATTTATTGGCACATACATACACGTATTTCTCATAGATAATCATTTAAATGCAGACTTAGCCTAATTAAAAACTTGTGTTTTTTTTTTCTATATGTAACAATATAGCTATTTTTTATATTTCGAATGCATCTCTGGATCCGTTATGATGCACCGCTGAAAAGACTTTTAGTTTTCCTGCAGCAGCCTCCACACACTACTTTTTACATCCCATCCCATAAATCTTGTTCCTTTTGACGTCATTAAATATAATTGTGATACGCTGTTTGATAAGATGTTTCTCTGTCAGCAGTTTGTTCTAAACAGATCAGTAAGTCATTGATCATTTAAATGTAAGCGACAGCCTGCAGGACAAACAGTTTCTTAAAGAGCCGATTTGGGAGAAATCTGTGCTGCTGCAGCGACACACCAAATACTGTAAAGACTTGCCAGGACTCAATCGATGACTCCCCCCCCCCCCAAGGACCAAACACTGCGGTGCTGCTGCTACGCTCCATAACAGCTGACAAATGCAGTCTTTTGTTTCAAAAGTACACTTTATATTCATCCGTGTGTCTTCTGTTACAGCAGCCTGAGGGGCTCTAAGCTGCAGAGTCTTGTCAAATAAGATGCTGCTCTGCAAAGGACCTCTGCAGAAACCTGGGAAACACCTCCATGTTTAACAGTGACTTCAAGCATCTAATAATGATGTGGATGGGGTTACACTACAGTTTAAGGCCTGGTGCATCTTATCTAGACACTGCATTGTGTGTCAGTATACTTCCTGTTCTTAATCCAAAGTCATCAAATACCACCACTTTTGCTGTGATTTTGGTTTAGGATTCCAATGGCAAAAGCCAACTTTTGCGACACTATGATACACCACCAGGTGGCGCCAGCTGAGAATCTCAACGCATTCTAACTCCAAACTCCTCATATGGTGACGTTCGGTCAGGTGACCTTCCATGTCAACCCATGACGTTTTAGGTATCCTTCCCACGTCAAACTATGACATGCCGGGATGGTGCTACAGCAATGCACGTGGTGGGATGATGCAACCTGTTACTGTGATTTCAACAAATGCACGAGGGGTTGGACGAAGCTGCACGGTCCCTAAATTTACACAACAGTCTGGACTGTCATGATGGCTGGGATTAGGCTTCAAAGACATGCATGGTAAGGTTTAGGCAAAAAGGGCACATGGTAAGGTGTGGAAAATACATGCACATGCACACACACACACACAAATTCCAGACTCCCGCACAAAAAAATTGGTTGTTAAAACTCAGAACGTCAAAGCTTGACGTGACAGGGATACCTAACCTAAGGTTATAGGTTGACGTGGATGGTCGCCGCCCGACCGTCACTATGTCACAACTTCGGAATGAGACTGGGTTGAGAATGAAGCCACACTGAACAATTTGTGGTATTATGATACGCCACTGGAAGGGAAAACGGCACCTGGCTCTGCACCATGATAGGCAGATTGGCAGCATTAGTTAAGAATTCAGCCAAACAGCATGATACACCACCAGACAGCATCAGGTTGAAATGCTGCTGGTAACAACATAATATAAAGAGCAAAAATGTCCCTATCGGGCAGGTTGGCTAGGTAGTGGATGGATCTAATGAACCCAGGACTTTCATGCGGGAGTTCAGTGTTTGTTTCTCTTCTGCATGTGTGACACCTTACCATGTGCCTCCTTCCCCTAATCCTAACCATCCATGCCAGCATGTGCTTTTATTGACATCACACTGGGGGCATCCTAGAATGTTAACAGCAGACGCAGAAAAATACCTAAAACATAATATGTAGACACATGAGTCCACTACAAATTGGCCACATGTGACGACTACCACTACCCGAGAACATTTTGGACACCATGACTGTGTATATTTATTTATGTGAATGCAGGACTTTGAAATTTAGTATTTTCATAGTGTGGTATTAGTACTTCAGTGAAGGATTTGAATTATTCCTCCACTTGGAGTTATTCAAAGTTTCAGCTGACAAAGTTAAAGTTTGGGGCAGTTTCTCATTTTTTTTATTCTTTTTTTCCTCTGTATTGACCTTCAGCTGTGAAGAAAAGGTGAAAAGTATTTAATAAGGGGTCCTTACATGGGGTCACGGTCTAAACAACCAAACCTCACATCAATTAACCTGCTGTTGCTTTCAGTTCTTTTCTCAGTAAGTGGCAGGATTAGCGTCAGCTGCATCTCTCAGGAATCAGGGGGGAAAATTAGCAGGAAGAGACACCCATTAAAACCATCAGAGTGTGTTGTTTTTAGCTATGCAGCAGCAGCATAATGACTCCACACTCTGATAATGTTTGTTTCATGCTGATGGTTTAGACCATCAGTAAGCTGATGTATTGACATGATACAGATCTGTTATTAAATACTGGATAATGGCCGGTCAATGTCGTCCACAGTCAGGTCAGTCATTCTGAAAATCTCAATAGAAACCTGCAGACATTTAGTTTGCATTTAAAGAGTTTTAGTGTCCCTTAGCAAAAAAAAGAAATAAATGGCAAGCTATTCTGGGGGTAAAGTGTGTACATTTATAATCTTATTTAGTCTTTTTTTTCTCCTTGGAATAAATAGCATTTGGCAAAGTGCATACTGTTTCAGTCATAAATTTCTTCATAATTCTTTCAAGAAACTCTTTCCTTTCCTGGTATACATACTGACTAACCTTTTTTCTACCCAAAAAGAGTTATAGTCCTTTCCAGGAAGCTTCTAAGGAAATTGTTATTATTAATTAAAGGGATACCTTTAGCAGGAAACATGACTATAAACGATTCTATAAATGTCTTATTTACAATAGGTGCGGGTATGGCACCTGTAAAACGACAATTAAGCGTGAAAACCACCCTAAAAAATAATTTTGCTGTTTTATTTAAATACAAAATAATGAAATAGAAACTGCACATATTTCTGTCCTTTTACCAGTGTTTTCTTATTTAATCATTTAAAAGTGGATTTCTTTTAACTGTGTGGTTTATCTTTCTATTTGTAACAGTAATGTATCAGTTAATCTATTATGATAATCTGCTGGTTTCTTGCTGCAGATCATCTAGCCCAGTCTCCTAGAAATATTTAAAATGCCATGTTTCCCACTGAATTTGAATTTATGTGTGGCGGTAGCTTACATGGGGGTGGAAAAGAACTCTGAATTTTTTTCACTTTTTTTTCTTGTGTGTGTATCCTAGTGTATCTGTCTGTTTTTCTATATTTGGATGGGTTTTTTTGCTGGTCTGTAAATGCAGCACAGGTAGAACCCGTCTATATTTTCCTTAGCGGCAGTTTTCATGGTGGCAGGCACTATGAAATGTGTTAGAATTACATGCTAGCAACACAAAAAGTCAATTAGGATTTGTTGTAGTGGACACACAAACTAAGTATAAAAAGCAAGAAAGCCCACATTTGAGGGATGGTGGACAGATCTAACAAACATGGACTTATAAATATGGACTTTTAACCATGAAAATGATATTTGTGCATCATGTGAAACTAAAAGGCAATGCAACTATGCAAAGTACATAAGAAAATGTCACTTTTGTTTGGTAAATAATAATTTTATATTAAAGTATGATTATCTCTGTAAGATTGTGTTGTCTCTTTTCAAATATTGCATGTTTTATTTTATCATACAATATTACCTGTTCGCTTTCTTATTGAAATAATTACAATGATGAATTTATGTTATTAAATCATTTTTTGTCCATAATTAAAAGTGAATTACACTTTTAAAATTTCAACCCGTTGTAATATACTTGTTTTAAGACTATAACACCAGAGTATTGTATTTATTTTTTTCCTTATTCCTTTCAATTGTCAGTTTTAATAATGTTCATATATGTTTTGGATTCCCTTTTTGACTTGCATATTTTCTTTTTTATACATTTTTGTTCGATAATTGCATCACTGTAGCAGCTGTGCATTAGAGATCTGAGCCTTTATTTTTTTTTAAAAAAAAAAGAGTTTTATTCTGTTTATTGAGACTCAAAGAAAGAAAAAAGGTACATTTCTTGAAATGAGTTCATTTTAACCTGGAGACTGAATAAAGCAGGCAACTGACTGCAGAGCTGCAGAGCACTTTGGTACCTCTACAGTTCCCTGCAATAAAATAAAGCTCACACACGCAAAATTATACAAACATATTGCAGAGGCTGATTTTCAGCCTGCTCAGACCACCTGTTCGGCACAGATCAATTTTCAAAGCGCAGGAGTGCATAACATCCCATCATTCATGTTTAGTTTGACCTGTTTAACTTTGATATGTATTTCATTACAGGTTTCAGCATACAGCAGCAGAAATGTGCACCGCATCTCTTGTCTCCAATTCAGCATGCTGGTGCAGCATTCTGATTACTTCATTCACACCCAGAACTAACAGAAACTTTTTCTGTGGGTGTCTTCACACTCTTAATTCATCCGCATATGACAGCACAGCACATTGTACAAACACTCGTGCAAAAAAAAAAGAAATCCTTCTAATATCAGAGTAAAAAAGTATTCCTTTTTAAGCACGATTATGCATGCATGTGTGCAAACTGCAGTAAGGTATGCAAAATGAATTCCATTGTAAGTCATAAGAGAAGTTGTACTGCAAGTCCAATTAGTGAGTGCAGTAAGATCTCAGATGCCTCCCACACCACTGATGTCGATGCTGCGACAGATGGAGAGGATTTACTTAAAATCTTAAGTTCCATCCAAACAACATAATGAGCATTTTGTATTCTCTTTTTTATTTGCATCACTTTCAGCACGTGCTGGATAATAAACTGGGCTTTTTTTGTATCGCATCAATTTCCAGCGAGACATTAGAATTTTAATATTCTTTGATTCACTAAAATTTGGCTAAACTGTGGGTGGTGACACTCAATAAATAGTCTCCTTTTCTATATGCGGATTTGACAGAGCAGAGGGACAGAGAGGGAGAGGAGGCATGTTTTTTATGATGGATAGGAACTGCTGTGACGTTGGGAATGTGAGGTGCTGTCCTGTTCCTGCTGTGGATCACAGCTACAACTTTACTGCATGCTGAGGTGGTTGCAATGCTGCCCTGCCTATGTTCGGGAGAAGTGAGCATGCAGCCGTTGAGGTCAGGATGTGTGGACAGTTAAATCATTCCACAACCAGAACTGATTACCAGAACCATCTGGAAACATGAACAATTTTAAAGAAGGAACCAACAAACTAAGAAGACGCGAAAAAAGGACTAAATTACAGAGCACATGTTAAAGGAGCTGATGCATTTCACTGGAATGACAAATAAATATATAACTAATTGTTTTTTTTAGATCATCTCCACCAAAACATCAAGGCTGCAGGCTTAATCTGTGTCAACTAGTTTATGGGTCCGGCTTCATTTTCTAATCTATAGGTCTCTTTGGAGAGAGAAGAAGAAATTACTTAACGTGGTGGTAAAGAAAATATTAAGATCCTTTACTGCAGCGATAGTACTAGTACCACAATGTAAAAGAACTCTCTATATATTTTATATCATCACATTAGAATGATTTATGCATGAATGTAAAAGCAGGATTTCATTGTTGTGGCTAGTTCAGGTGGAGCTCATTTTGAATTATTGACTAATGATCATTTTCATTATTGATTAATCTGCTCATCATTTTCTTCATTGATTGATTGATTGTTTGGTTTGTAAAAATAATGAAAAATGCTGTCACAATGACCAGGGCCCCAAAGTGACACCTTCACAATGTTTGCTTTGTCCAACCAACAGTTAAACTCTCAACATTATTACTAATACATTACAATTATTGCAGTTATTGAAATGAAAAGCAGATCATCTCTAATATTACTGAAACTGGAACCATGAAATGTTTTTAAATGAAAAATGACTTCAACAGTTAGTTTCCAATTAATTTTCTGTCAATCAACTCATTGATTACCGTAAACCTTCAAATATAAGTTAGTCCCAATTAGATACCCAGTCCTTATTTTGGCAAATAAAGACCTGTCTCAATTAGAAGTCCAGTTACCACGCAGTTCATTTTTATAGACGTTCTTTGGATGTATAAAATCAGGTCATGGGCTACCTGCTGGAGATGCGTAGATACTGTTTAGATAACGCATACAAATATAAATGTTTAAACTTTAGCCAATATAGACATGCTACACACAATGTTAGCTTTGTAAGATTCTCTACAATTCGATTGTTCAGTTCATATAAGAGCCCGTCCCAAATATAAGTCTGTTGAGTTCAGTGGTTTAAGCAAATAAAAGCTTGGGCTATTAATTAAAGTTTTATGGAAATTAACTGCTCCTTTCAGCTGTACTTGTATAACCGCCTAACAAAGAAATCATATTCAAGAAACTTTTCATATCATTTGTGGGTCAAAATCTTCATTTGTAAAGTAACTTAAGCTACAAAATACATCTAGTGAAAAAGTATGAAAAGAAAATACTCAAGTACAAGTGCCTCAAAACTGTACTTAAGTATAGTACTTGAGTAAATGTACTTGGTTGCATTCCATCAGTGTTTAATGGATCATATTGTTCTGATCAAAAGTTTTAAATTTTAAATGAATCTCGCGTCTGTGTTTTGTGCCCAAAGTGCAGCTCTTCATCCTGCCGACTCACAGACTGACACACTGAGTTTTTGTCACCTCCTCTTCATCGTCCTCATCACACACACAGAGATTGTGAAGGCAGCCATGTTACTGTAAGCTGTGACTTAACTACAGTCACTTATTTTATCGCCTCACTGATAGTCAAATAATCTTCAGAGGCATTTAATAACCAGTCAAACAAGCATCATATTTTCACCATTTTAAAGCCTGATTTCTGTCGTTGAGCAGGTGGTGAGGATGTAGTGTTGAGACAATCAATAAAGATTAATCCTTCGCAATATTGTTTGTCATTTCTCGAAGAAAAATAAGGTTTATCTGCTGGTTAAAGCTGCTTTTTTTCCATTTAATATTTCTGTAAAATTAATTTGATTGTTTCAGACAAAGCAAGGTATTTGGCAATGAAAATAAATCATTAGTTTCTGATTATTATGTCATATACTCCATTATTTTCTTATGTAGGGAGGACATGACATGAATGTTAACAGAAGAGATGCTATATCTTCTCACAGTGTTTTTCTAGAAAATGAAGCCAGAAGTTTAAACTACAAATATATTCATTATTTCTGCGCACGCAGAAAAATCTAATAAGAATAATTCCCATTTTGTGAAGCAGCAAAGCTTGAAAACTGGGATGTAATGACTTGAAAGCAACATGACTCCAACCATATTTAATACATAATTAAAGATGCATGTCTGACATCATATACAAATGCAGCACCATCAGTGGCAAGAAAAAAAGGGGAAAGATCCAGATGGAAATGTGCTGCAGCTAGAGCCAGCCGACACACCCCTGAGTTACTGTAGCAGCAGCACATGTTTTACACACCAGACATGTGAAATGATAAAAAAAAAGGTTACCTCAGTGAGCTCCTACCTGGTCCTAGTCCATGGGAAGCTGCAGGCAGATGGTCATTGTGTCTCTGCTGCAGGAGGTACAGATCCAGTGGTGTGAGATGAAGCACTGAAAAAATCAAGCTTCACCCTGTTAGATCTTTCTAAAAAAAAAAAAGAACTGGTGGAATAGCTCTTTAGTCTGTTCCTGCAGTTATTGATTACTGTTATGATGACTGTTGGTGATGCAGAATGGTTGGATGGCGCTGCAGCAGCTTTCTGCCTGTTCCACTGCAAGAGGTAAAAGGAAAGGGAGGGGTGCTTTAAGATGTGTGTGTGTGTGTGTGTGTGTGTGTGTGTGTGTGTGTGTGTGTGTGTGTGTGTGTGTGTGTGTGTGTGCGTGCGTGCGTGTGTGTGTGTGTGCAGGACGCAGCACTTGCACTATAGTGGATTTCTTCATCTCCATCTCCCAGCAGTGTGAAGCTCACTGAAGCTAAGCAGTTACTGTCCAACCCAACAAAATAAAAGCCTAGTGAAGGGTGTGTGTGTGTGTGTGTGTGTGTGTGTGTGTGTGTGTGTGTGTGTGTGTGTGTGTGTGTAGTTAAAACACTCAGATCTGCACATTTACTTTGCCTGTTTTATAGGGTTATTTAAGATGTGATAAAGATTTATTAATGTCACACTTATCACAGGCAGAGATTACAAAGTACTAACAAGGCTGATATAAAATGAAAAGAAAAAAAACAGGAAAAAAAATTTAAAAAATATGAAAAAATACAGGTTATGTGTGAACATCACATATTAAATAAATAGATAAATAGATTTTTTTTTTGTTAAATAAAGCCTGTTTTTCTTGTTTTCTTTTTCTTTGTTCTTGTTATTGTGGAAATATTCCACTAAAATTATATACCAGTTTGGTGGGTTTCTATACAGAATTAATTTTTTTGATTATTTTCAACCACATTTTTTATTTAATTTAACGTCATCTTTGGATTTCCATTCATCTGTGAATTTTCTCTCTGCTGTGTCTTTCTGTTTGTCACATTTTCATTGAAATCTTTCCGCTTTTTGTAAGGTTTACGGACCACTCATTATTTGTGAGAGGAGAGAGGGTGATGCAAAACACGGGAGGCATGTCAAATAATTTTTTAAACACTGGGGCGGGGACTTGTGTTACTTAACTTGGCATAGGGGAGGAACACAATATAACTTTAGAAGGTTGTATTTAAAAAAAAGTTTATCAATATAAAAGTACCCTTTGAACCTCAAAACCAGCTAGCAGGCTTTAAAGTTGAGTTGTTGTTTTTTAATACTTAAATTGCAGGATTTATCAAGAAACTTCAAAAGCAGAAGTAATAGCTTGATTTTCTCACAGTCCTTGAACAAATTATGTGCAACAAATGCTTCCATTAGGAAACATACTCAAACAACAACAACAACAATTTATCTGGTATTTACTGACATTCTTCTGTCTTTCTTTAAATTCGCATTTAAATTAAACTCTTATTTTGTTGGAACATGAACCCATTTCCTGTCCTCCCTTGGTGAACTGTGGTCGACTTGCTGCAGCTTTTCTGTCTCCATCTGCTGCGATTCTGCTGACGGAGCACAACTCTAACAATGCACCAGTCACAATCACACATTCTTCGCTTGGAATATTATAAAACATCATTAATATTCAGAGGTTTGAATAATGACACGCATGTATTAATCTTTAGTGTCTGTATCAACAAGAAATGAAATGCATTTCATGAAATATCTTCCAATGAACAGCAAATGAATACTATTATTGTTAACATTTTTGCATTTTATCTCTTTTCTTTGTTTTATTTTGAAATGCTTACTTTAAATACAATAAAATAACAGAAATAAAATTATTTCTATGAAATATACATTAGGGCTATCCACTGCCCTCCAGTGGTCACCGTGGGGAAACTGCAACACTACATTCAAAATCTGTCACACAATATACACTGTATCAGTTTTTTATTGATATCAAAATATATAGGCTGACATATTATTAATGTGATTATAACAAATACCTAAAACAGTGACATCAGTTCTGATAATAGTTGAATCAGTAAAAAGTTGTGTTGAAGCCCCTTTTAAAAAACAGTTTTTATTTCATTTTATTTTATTTTGGAGACCAGTTTTAATTTGAAAAATATGTAAACCAGCTAAAGCAATCAGAAATTAATGTTGATACCTCTCCATGGGCAAAATGTTGATTGTTTATTTCTTAAAGGGAAAAAAAGATAATGTTATCATGTTAGAGCTTTTTTTTAACTTTTATAACAGAAGTATGAACAGCCTACTACATTATATGAATATTCCATTAGACTACAATTAAAAGCAGAGATAGTTTAGAATACATTTAGAATTCATGCTATAGAGCATCTTTGGTAAGAGTCATTTATTTAAAAAAATCAGTTATATCAAAACGTATTTTAAATATCAAACGTAAAAGTACTTGTCCTGTGATTTTGAGACTTTTGGATTACATTATTAATAGGCTACTGATGAATCAGTGTGCAAGTACTGGTCATTGGAGCTGGTTAATACTAATTTAATATGTAAAGTTTAGAAGTTGAGTCCAGTGGTTCCCAACATAGGCGTCAGGCCCCCCAAAGGGTCATCAGATAAATGCGAGGCTTTGTGAAATGAGTTATTGAAAAGGAAAAAAGAGGAAACTTATTCAGATAGACACATTTTATTAATATAAAATGTGTCAGTCAGCTATGATGTTTTGTGAAATATTGAGTAGTTTGATTCTATTTTGAATTCTAACAGTAGCCCTTTTTACACAGAGATTGCACTATAAGCCGCACAGGTCCCTTCTTTGTGCCACCTTTTCATTTTCATGAAGAACCAAACAAATACTGCATCATGCTGCTGTGGTGTGTGATTTTAGACAGCATGCCGGCATCGAGGAAGCAAAAAAGGTGTGACATTTAACACAACAGCATCTGCCCCTAGTGTGACATATAACATACACTTCGGCAGCCCTTTCTTAACAATAACAATAACATAACATGACAGTGACAATTATTTCAATTATGTTATATGGCAGCTGATCATGTCCTCTGCTAGTACGTTTTATACAAAACAGGCTGGTGACAAAACAGTGCGGATCCAGCATTGAGGGCAGGCAATGTAAACAGGGCTAGTTGTTCAAAGTTGTAGTTGGAAACTGTGAAAAGTGATCTGTGAAAAAAATCAAATTCCAGTATTGCTTTTAATGTCTTACTGCACATGAAAAAAAAACAAACCAATCAGAGCCTAGGAGTCTCAAACACAGCTGTCATTCACTTCAGTCATTACTCTTAGATTGTGGTCAAACTGTCAAACTAGGCAGCACTGATCGAATGCGAATCCAAATGATGTTATTGCATATCCTATTTCTCACCTCAAATGTTTTCAGAAACATATTTTAGTGTACTGTTTAGCTGTAAAATGAGAAAGCTGGTCCGGCTGCTGGGCGGTGCTCGGTCCATACTTTACAACATTGCCTATTCTGATATCCTAGAGCATAAAGTAACTTCTTTAAATTTCTTTTTTTTCATCTTACATTTAGAAACCCCAAAATATTCAGTTTACTCAAATGTCAGACCAAATAGCAGCAAATCATCACATTTGATTACCTGAGTATAGCTGATCACATTTTTGCATTTCTATTTTGAGAATTGTTAAGTTAATTATTAGAAGTTGCTGAATAATTTTATATTGATTGAATAATCGATTAATTAAATATATTACCAAATTTAGACTTTTCTTCTGAAGGGACGCAGAGTATTGAGCCACGCACCGTTTCCTGTTTCGTTTGTTGTTTTCTCGCTCAGTTTCCGGTGTCGGTGCAGCTGTTTATGATTCCAAAATGACCAAACTCCAGCTACTGAACGCCTACCTTACGGAGCGGCTGACGGTGGTGGTGAAGGAGATCCTGGACGTGGTGGAGGACACAGTGACCGAGTACCGGGAGGAGACCGCCAGGACCAAGCGCGAGAACGAGAACCTGCGGAGGCAGCTGCGGGACATCCTGCTGCTGGAGACCGAGACGGAGTGGCTGAGTAAGGGCCGAGCTAGTCTGCTAGCTCCGAGGCGAGCTGTGACAGAAGAGCGTGCCGAACCGCTCTGAAAAATGAGCGCAATTTAACATTTCAAAGCAAATAAAACTTAAACACCAGATAAAATACGGGGTTCAATAGTTTTACGTGTAGTTATAAAGACGGTTTTCAATTCGGCACCCGTGATATAAACCCACTCGGTCAAAATATTAAGACAAATGTGACTTTTCATAGCAGTTTGTCTATAACTTCCTCTTTTCCCTCCGAGCGTCTGTTGAGGTTCCCAGACTAGATTTAACCAATTGGAATGATAAACGCGTCTTTTTTGACTATCGAAAAATATGCCGAATTAACCACTGACATTTCTTTGATCAAAATTTGGGATGACGCTATGCATATTTGCTATATGTTAAACATAAAAGACACTTCATCAAATAACAAGATTATTGCATGGAGTTTGGAGTGACACGCAGGTGATGTTCAGTTTTTGGGCTACTTGCTGATTTGCTTTATTTAAACTTTGATACAGTGAATCAGCTGACTGTCAGTTATTCGTGTTAGCTTTACAGGAGGATTCCGGACACATTTACATCATTATTCACAGCAGGTTAGCACCAACTTCTGTATGAATGGACACAAAATTATGTTGTTTATTAATGAAATATTTTTCTAGTTATTTACATGTTGAAAAATAGCTGTTTGTAAAAACAGGATTAGGAATTCAAATATGTAAAGCTTCTTCTCTGACCTCACCAAATTATTATTATTTTTTTTTTTTTTCAGGGTCGACCAGATCCACTCTTGGTTTTGCGTCTCCAGAGCAGCAGTCCCATGAACCAGAACTGAGGCCCCGCTCAGAGGAACCAGACTCCACCCTGAACCAGCTAAGACAGCCAGCAACTAACACAGCCAAGCCAACTCATGAGCAGGTTGTTTCTGTGCAGCTACTGTCGGTCCGCGGTGAGACATCCCCGGGGCCTGTGCTTCCGCCAGGGGACAAGAAGCCTGCTGATCCCTGGGAGCCAGTACTAAAAGTGGACCCTCAGAAAGAGGTGTTTGGGAAAGCTTCACTTCTTCCTTCTCACTCCTCCTTGAATCCTCCCTCCGCATCGGGCCCTAAGGTCCACATTGAAATTCCTGCACTCAGAGAGGAACCCCGGGCCCCAGCTCCTGCTCTGATCAAAAGTGAACCCGAGGAATACAAAGTAAGTGAACCTGAAGCTCACACAAATTCTCCGACAGCGACTCAGGTCACACAGGAACAGTCAGCTGTCAGAAATAGGACGGTGGTGGTACGTGCCCACCGACATGAAGCTCATCAAAACAAAAAGTCCTGTCAGGAGGAGGTCGCAGCTGATGATGTCACAGCCGCTGGTTACGTCCCCGAGCTCGTCCATCGCTGCCCCCGCTGTGGAGAGGCATTCGGCCAGGCCAGCAGCCTCCGCCTCCACCTGGAGCAGAAAAGAAAAACCTATGCCTGCGACTGGTGCTGCAAATCCTTCGCGCAGTCTGCAGACTTGCGCCGTCACCTGCGCACACACACGGGCGAGAGGCCGCACCGGTGCACGTTCTGCTCCAAAAGTTTCAGCCAGAGAGGAAACCTGCGACGACACCTGCGCATCCACACGGGGGAGCGGCCGTACAGCTGCCCGTACTGCTGCCGCACCTTCAGCGACGGAGACACCATGAAGAAACACAAGCGCACACATTCAGGAGAGAAACCATACCGCTGCGTCCAATGCTCCAAGACCTTTACCAGCGCCAGCGGACTACAGATACACTTAAAGAAGGACATGTGCTTTGTGGCCAATGCCTGAATGGTCAGAGAGAGTAAGAGGCTGCGAAAGGTTCACATAAAGACACACCACACAGCGTAAATTCTTCTCCTAATGACAGGATGTGAGCATTACAAGCCAGTGGGCTTCCAAATATACACCACAGAATTAGAATCTGTGTGTGGCGGTAGCTGACGTCATGTTATCTTGTTCATGTGTCCCTATCTTATCATTCTGCCTCTTTTAATTTGGACACTTTTTCAGGTCTGAACGCAGTGTAGGCGTAACACGTCATGAGTTTTGTTTTTTTTTTCTTAACAGTATTTTAAGGATTTTATTGCCACTTTTACACAGAGATGCCTCTATAGGGCTGCAATGAAGTCCCCCTTTTATACCGCCCCTGCACTTTTACACAGAATGAACCGTCAGCAGCATCAGTCCACTCCTATGTATGATGATATGCATCGCAGCATCTCACAATCAAAGGAGGCATGAGGGGTGTGACATTTAACACACAAGTGGCTGCCTGTAGCATGACATAAAACAAAGGCATGGCACTTTAATCACAATCATTACCCTCTCTGTGTCTCCCGCAGTGGGTTGCACACATTAACATGCTGTCAAAACTCGGGCCGCACATGGTCATGTCTTTCTGTCTTTACATTTTACACAGGCCTCATTACGGCACTGTTACTTCCTTTGTTCCTGGTTCAGAGGTGAAATCATTCTGTTCCCCCTTTACAGGATCAGACATTATATACAGAACAGCGAGGCGGGATAATGGCGCAATATTCCTGCCTTGAACAGGCAGTGTAAATGGGGCTTAAGTGGAGGTGGATAGTTGACATGTCGATCCTGCAACAGTGGAGTTGCAGGGTTGATACTTGATCCATCAGTCTAGCCAGATCGACAGGTGAGAGGAGCAGCTGCTGCAGAGGCCAGTGAAAGAAAATTTTTAGACCAAGCGCAGTAAACATTTAAGTTTCACTTTCACTGCATCTAACGTTTGTGCCCAGAGTACGCTCTGCACTCTGAGATTATGGTGCAATGAATATGCAAACTGTATATATATATATATATTCCAATATGTATACTCTTAATGAGCAGTCTAGGTCCAGAAATATAAAATCAATATATGGCGGCAGATCTTTTAATCGTTGCAGGCCACCACAAATACATGAATGGTGTGGGGAGCCCTGCAGCTTTTATTTGAATACACAGTTTCTTTCCCAATTAAGAGTATTGCAGCATTATAAACACATTTGACAAAAGAATGTTAAAAAAACATAATGACAGAGAAAATGATTCTATGAAGGAGTTTAGTAGATCAGTAGAGAATTATATTATTCCACTTGTCAGTGCATAATGTTAAAATATAAAAGTTAATCTGCTTAAGACAGACTGCAACCACAGCAACCTGCCACAGCTACATATAATAGGCTTAAGTACTTCAACATGGTCGTAAACCAATGTGAACCAGTGGATATTACTGTAAAATTAAATTCATTAATACACTTTTAACACATGTAGATTATAGACTATCTATAAAGATGGACAAGGTGTCTCCACCTCCTCCCACTCTACAAAAATGAAGCCAGCCGACCAATTATGAGCCCACCAGTTGGCACACATACTGTAGCTGTCAATCATGATGTCAACCCCCTTTTTTGACATTAAATAACTCATTAAAATTGAACTAATAAGAAAAACGATCACTTCAACAAACATGAGTGATAAGAACTATATTAAATGACATAAACCAACTTTGGGAAAAATGTATTTGACATGTACTTAGATTTTTTTTTTTTTTTTTGGGCCCATGGCACATCCTCTTACATGGAGGGGCGGGGTTTATGAGGTATACTGCAGCCAGCCACCAGAGGGTGATCAAACTGTTTTGGCATCACTTCTGGTGAGCTGTCATGTTGTCCATTTTTATATACAGTTAATAGTTGAGATGCAATAATTTTGTGTATTTAGATCTTGATATAACACACAAGCAACAACATGTGTGTCGCCCGCTGGCTTGTGATGCTACAGCACCAATCACCTCTCGAACCATAACACGCAGCCACTTAGGAAAACTAATTGACATTCCCGCTGATTTTTTGTCTCTGTTGTCTCTTGCTGAGAGCCTCTAATGCACTTTTGACAGGATGCAGTTTTTAGGCAGCTACGAGGTCGCACTGACATCATACATGCCTTCATATTTATTTATTTATTATTTCTTTCATTGTACTCCCGAGCAAATATGTGATAGACAGCTGAACTCGTCTGCCCTTCACACGCACGACGACAGTCTGCAGAGCATCCATCACAGCGTGTTCTGTCTTCACTCTGCTGTGTTTGTGAGAGTGAAAACATGCAGTCGGCTGTGTGACAGATTATGTAACCGAAGGACTGAAGAAGACTTTGTGTTATAAATGAGACTTTCCTGCTTCAGAGCAGACTGGTTTCTGCAATACTAAAAATAGAATAATATATTATTTATTTTTTCTTTATTTTTAATCAGTGTTAGAAGGCTTGGACTTGATCTCCCGCCTTAGAAGATTCATGTTTCCTCTGTTAGCAGACTGAAACAGTTACAGTGTGAATGTGAGTAGATCTTTTCTGTGTGATAATCAGTATTTTGTATTGATGTGAAACATCTTGTTTTTTAGACAAAATAAATGTTCAGTGAAACTGTTGTGCCTCTAAAATGGTGACTGGTTTCTGGTGTTTAACTTACAAAAGCACATATTTAAACTTGTGCACTAGGGGTCGACCAATATTGGTTTTTCAGTGCAAATACCAATTGCTATTTGTTAATGAGACCGATAACCAATATTTGGAATTGATACGCATTTACAATAAAAATAAAAATATTTCTGTCAAACTTTAGAATTTGGAATATAACAAACTCCAAAAGAAAAGCAGCAAAACTATGGAATATAAAACCAGGAAAGCTGACAAATCAGACTTTAATAATTAAGTTATACATTTTGATTAAACTTCAAAAAGTTGTAGTTCTTAATGTAAATGTTTATTCTGCTTCAGTCCAACCACATAAACTGAACAAAAATTTAAACATTTAAGTTTTTGTGCCCATTTTTCAGAGGATTAAGTTAAGGATCTGAGACTTTTTTAATGCGCTTAAAAGATTTTCTCAAATTTTGTTCACAAATTTGTTGAAATCCGTGTTAGTGAGCACATCTCTTTTGCATCTCTAAAATGTGATGCTTTAAAGTTTTGAGGGGGCGCGGCTTTGGCATGTTGACTTCAGGAATGTCCACCAGAACTGTGCTGCCACGGTTATGGAAACAGCTGTTAACAGTCCCACAGATATTTTCTGTCATTTTCCTCTTTTTCAGTTTATTTTAGCTGAATGTCACAATTTCCTGGAGTTGATTGGAGGGTGATTCAGATCACCTGTTGTTCAGGGTGTCGGGGACTGACTTCTAATTAGGAACTGAGAGCCGCTTGGTGCCAATCAGGATGTGACGAGGCCCTTTCTGAAGGCTCAAGAGAGGTGAGGAATTCACACATAGGACATTCTGATCCTTTCTCAGATCTATGCAGACCTCTTCAGAGCAGATATAGTCAGCCAGAAACTCTTGTCTTTAGGCCATTTTTAGACTTAAGTGCTGTCTTTGATGTCCTTTTTGAGGATGGCTTGGTGCTTTCTAAAACATTAGTGCTGGCTGTATTAAAGAGCCCCTTAACACTAGGTCACCTGCATCTAGGCTGTAGTGTTTTTATCAAAGAGTTTGCTGGCCTCACAAAATAAATGCAAAAGAACTTCACAGGTATGTTTTGGGGACCTCTCTGACCTATACACATTGTCATAAAGTGGCATAGTAGGGCCATTTTAAAGTCTGCAGGCTTTATATAGTGATTTTGTTTATTGGAGCAGTCACTTGCACCAGATTTAGCCCCCTACCCCATACATAAACCCCATATATATTTTGAAATGTGAAATACCACCTCATGCAAGCACGAAAACTTTTTTTTGCGATAAATGGGAGTTTTTTTCTAAATTAATGTCTTTCAAGTTGCGCACTTTTAGGCTTAATGAAAACCACTAATTGAAGACACATTTCTTTTATCAGAATATTTTTATTATGTGGTTGGAAACTGGTACTCACACTTCTTACCAGCCAGCTGAAATCTGGGGGAGCAGTGCCAGCACACGGCATTGGAGATGTCAAAACCTCCTGAACAATGAACACTGAAGGAATCCTAACCAGGAGTTCATGCTTGGTGCATGAAAGAAGTTTCAGCTGGTTGCGTTCAGTCCTCTCCACTAGATGCCACTAAATACTCCACACTGCTCCTTTAACTCCAGCCAACCTTTCTAAATTCACTCTGTGTTCCTCTGTATGTGATGGGAATATTTTTGGTTTAGCCAGAGTCAGCTCTCCAGCGTCTCAGTTTACAGTGGGATGTGACAGTATGGATTGCTTACATGTGCTCTGTATTGATTAGTTCACTTCCTGTTTCAGGAGGCGTTCAGTGACCTTAAAGGTGCATGAACTTTTCATATTTACAGTCAATGCTGGATGTTGACTAAAGAATCAATACATCACAACAATCATTACAATAATCAATACATCAACATTCACAGCTTATTGTGACACTTACATTATATAATAATTATTTGTTAATCTTTCATCAAATTACATGAATTTATACACATCTATATTATTGTGATTAGGCTCATATTTTGTACTTAATAAACTTAATTATGATATATTCCAGTGGTGGAATGTAACTACATTTACTAGAGTTCAATGCTTAAGTACAATTTTGAGGTACTAATGGTTGTACGCCATTAGACTCAGAAGAAAATGTACTTTTGTACAACATTTGTCTGCCACTCACAGTGACTTTTTATTTCCTTTTTTATTTTACAAAAATCACAAGATATGTCTATACATACAGAGCACATAGAGTATCCAAAATTTCCTCTGCATTGATGACCTACAGCATTAAAATACCTTACATGAATCAATAGGTGATATAAGGCAATAAAATATTACTCTACAATAATATTTTCAAGATCCTGAATCCTGCTACATATTTTTGGGCATCATAGGAGGAGTTGAGGAGTCTCACAGCCTGGGGAAAGAAGCTGCTCCATAGTCTCGTGGTTTTGTGGCGGATACTTGTGTATCTTTTTCCAGATGGCAGCTGGGTGAACAGACTGTCATGTTTTATAGAGAGATCAACTGGGCCGCCTGGTGGCTCAGTGGTTGAGCGGGTGTCCCATGCTTAAAGGCTGGGTCCTCGCCGCACCGTCCACGTGCTCGATTCCAGCCTCGGCCCTTTTCTGCATGTTACCCCCTCTCTCTGTCCCCCTTTCACACTTGTGCTGTCCTATCAATTAAAGGCAAAAACACCCTAAAAAATATCTTAAAAGAATAAAGAGAGATCAACCCAATTTGCTTGGTTTTCAAAGGGTCAAATAGCTCGTGAACGACATCTGAACACAGCTCAAGAAAACTGATGTCAATCCAGGTTTCAGCCACCGCAAAAGACTAAGTGCTTGGTTCTGATCCCAGAGACCCCCCCCCCCGCTGGATCAGCAAACTTGTTGTTTCCATTACACAGGTTAGACCAACTGCTGCTGGCCAGAGACCTGCTGTGGGTTTGCACTGGTAGAGTTCAAGCCACTACAGCTGCCAACAAAAGGTCCATATACAGAGCTGCAATGCATCCTCTCTCATCCTCTGTAGCACAGTGGACATTCTTTACTTAAGGTAAGGAGATAGAGCCCTCCATTAATCAATTGCTGCAGCAGCAGCAACATTCAAAGTTACGCACCGTCCTGCCCTTCACAACTATTTTTTCACATTACATATTCACTTGCCTGTCGTTCTGCCACGCTCAACCCCAGCCATCTCCCCCGTCTTACCTCGCTTCTCCAGCTATCAGCTTCCTTCTTCATCCTCTGCCTCCCCCTCATCCATCTTCATTCCCTGGAACCAGTAATAAATCTGCTTCCATTCCATCACTCTGAGTGTGTGTCCTGCGTTTGGGTCCATCTGCTCCACTCTTCTTAACACATTGCCTTGCATTAGCTAATGGGGATCCTCTAAAAAGACAAACTTGGAAGACTATTTAGGATTTGAAATCAGTCATTCAGAGACAAGAATGTTTTTAGGTAAACTTTTAGTTGAACGTTTTGTGTTTTTGTTGTTTTAGTATCAGAGAAAAGGGTTTATTACCAGCTCAGTAACTGCGTCTTGTGCTTCGCATCATTGGCTTTCTCCAGCTTCCTTAGTCCTGCACATTAGGTTAATTGGTGCCTCTAAACTGGCTGTAGGTGTGAATGTTAGTATGAACGGTTACCAAATTAGCTATGATTCAGACACGTTCATTTCTGTTTAGGATTCCTGAAACCTTGGTTCTATCTGGTGAACCTGTCTACGTTTCCACCAGTTTTGAGTTGACCCACTTTAATCAAGGATGTGTCAGCAGTAGAGGGCTTAGCAAATTGCAGCACACAAACAGTAGTAGCAAGATCGTGTATTACAATGATTACCTACAAACATTTTTTCTTTTATTACAGATAAAAAAAACAAGCACAGACTAATTTAAATGAGGCCACTGCACACTCTTTATTTCACTTGATTTCACCATTATTGCCTTTTCCATCCTCTTTCCAACCTGAAGAATAGGACACGCCCACTGATGTCCTCAAATAAGGAAAACCTTATTTTTTGGTTCCAGCTTAGAACTTGTTAATCTGGTTCTGAACCACTTTATTGTGGGTGGAAATTTTATGAACAGTTCAAAATTAGGTGCAGAAACCAGAACAGAACTGGTTCCATGTTGGTGAAAAAGGGGTGTAAGTGTCAGCTCTGTTATGGTCTGGCTGCCTGTCCAGGGTGTAACCCACCTCTAAAGTATATTAATTTCAGTTAATTAAAATAATGTGGTAAATTAGTCATACCAAGCACTAATCAATAATTGTTATACAGTAGATGAATAAATGCCTATATACAATCAAGAGTTAATATTACTCACTTTTAATGAGGAATATAATGAAAAATGTCAAGTATTCTTAACCGTTTAACTTTCAGTTTGTCATAGCTGTTAAATTTAAGCACTCTTGACATGAATTAAAATTCAAACAACCTAAGTGCAAATTTTTTTGTTTTAACAGTGCAGCCATACCGCCTACTTTTCAGCTTAAGCTTTGACATGATTATATGATCAGTTTCTAAAACATGATGCATTATTAGAGCTTAAACTGTTTAAAAGTATAATATATCATTAAATGAACTCCACATTGATCACATTAAAGTTCCACAAACTCATGAATTAATCAATAATGATCTAATAATACCAAAATGACAGGGGCTAATCTACATTGAGACTACTTTTATTTACTCACTATATCATATTTTTTATAGCTATATTTTAAGCACATTTAATTGATTAAAAAGAACATATTATTTTTGCATAAGTACATTTCTAAATGTGGGACTTCTACTTTCAATTGTGTATTTTAATATTAAGGACCTGCCACTTTTACCACTTCCTCCTGATAAAAACTAGAAATGTAGTGATACACACTAAGCCATCTGTTAGTGCTGCAGTGTGTGAGTGAAAATTCTTCACCTTCATCTTGTGTACATTTATTACACATTCAGATGGCTGATAAGTACTTGCAGAACAGTGTTGGGATGTTTCATGGTGTAAAGTTGTAGTCCTCTTTCCTGTCTGTAGGGGGCAGTAGTAAACCACTCATCCGAACACATTGTGGGAACAAACCTTAACTCATCTCTCTGTGTTGCATTCCAAATTTATTGTTGCATTGTACATAAAACACCTGATAGAAATGTAAGAACACCTGTAAAGCACAAGATCAGTGTAAACAACAGTTCAACGATATCGTATAGAAAGCCACATTCATACATTCAGTCGTGCATAAAAGAACAGTAACACTGTAAACAGAGGAGTTAGCACATGAGCCATACCTGAATGTTTCATCATGTCTCAACACTTTGAGTTAGAAAACAGGCAGGGGGGGAGTATAGAGATATAAAGAAGTATATCAACATATTGCATCATGCAACACTAAGGAAGAACCACTTGTATTGAAATATCATCATCATCATCATCATCATCATCATGGCAACAATAAGATGCAGTTTGTTTTTTCACAGTCTTATTGAGGAGTGCAATAGAAATGCTATCATTGCATTACAGAGCAGAGAAATGATATGAAGGAAATTTAGATTATATTAGGGTTTCACCAATGTGAGCGTATGAAACATGACACCTATACAGTTTTTAAATGAAAGCTGCCGAGTGCTCATATCTGATGTATCTGGAAATGAAAGATGCTCCATAACAAAAGTTGACGCATTACAAGCTGCACCAAGGGTGTGAAATGGTATACAAGCACAGAGACCCCCTCAACCCTCCTTGTTTTGAGGGGTTATAAACATCATGTGGGTAAATGTAAGCAGATTGTAAACAATAGGTATGGTACAAATGTAATGTTTGTGCCTTATTTGCTGCTCATTTTTATCTGCTAGTTTATTATCATACTTGGGTTTTTTTACCTGGTACCTGCTAGCTTTAGCCTTAGCTTTAAGCATGATTTTATGTAAGCAGCAATACATATCTTTTTGAGGTTCATGTTTTAAAAAGAGTCAACGGGAAACATTAAAAAGTTATTTCATCAAGCTAGCGTTAGCGTAGCAAGCTAGGGACAGCTGGTTAAGTTGTCATTTCAGGCGGTAAAGTTGTCAGTCCTTGGCTAGAAATTAAAGGCTGCTTTTGTTTACTTCCATCTAAAATCCAGGAGCCATTGCTTCATAATGTAAACTTTGTTGGTAAGTCTACCTCTGTCATCATTAACTACTATTAGTCAGAGAGGGGCTTATTAAACACTCAATTACGAGGGTTTCTCATGAATTTACAGAATAAGTCTTGTTGATTGGAGCATTTAAATCTGTAAGACTTATACTGCAACTCACAGTGGGAGATTCCCTAACTGTGCACACCTTTAAAGATAGTTGTAGAAATAAATAAAATATAATACCTCAGTTTTCCAGACGAATTTCTGCTCTGAGTTCAGTGTCTTGAACTCGCCAAATTGTCATAAATATTGCCTCAAGCTGCCGCATAATGATCCCTAGCTTGACATCAGTGTAAAAATTAAAGTTAAGTATTCCATCCAAGGACGTGCCCCCAGTCTTTTCACTATAATTAGACTAAAAACCAAAGTTACAATATTGAAAATGATCTCCTGCAACACATTAACTTTAATTACATTTGGTTTTGTTGATCATCAGCTATCATTGTACGTGTTGTATCGTTGTTTGATACGCCTGAACTCAGGGCCCTCTCGGTGTAGAGAGATGCAGGGATGAGTCCTAAAAACTGAAAATGATCTACAATTAAGCACTTTTTGGTTCCCTCATCTCAAAGTGTTTTTTAACGGGTTTTTGGTTAGATGCCTGAAATGAGGTCTGTTCTTAAACCAAGATTTTTACATTTTGTTCTGCAATGTAAATTATATCAGTGAATAACCTTGTTGTTTGATTTTGAAGCTTTTACTTGTCTCAAAACAAACA
Source organism: Plectropomus leopardus (assembly GCF_026936395.1). NCBI lineage: Eukaryota > Metazoa > Chordata > Actinopteri > Perciformes > Serranidae > Plectropomus > Plectropomus leopardus. The sequence continues at coordinate 5,360,756 of NC_142193.1, forward strand.
AGGCAAACAAGTAGCTCAATGATACTACAGAACGTCATCATGCCAAACATGGCTTTATAGTCTTGTTGTGGTGGTAACGATGACGTCATGCAACTGTAGTGTAGTTTGTCTATAACCTAACATTAGCTTTTTGCTTCTGAGGAATGCATTTAGGCTTAAAAAAATCGCATAAGTGATGTTCAATTATGAAGATTATCTTGCTGGATATAACGTATCCAAGGTGAAAGTGGGCTGGTATGGTCCAGTAGGCTACTCTGTACCACTGAAAGATTCAGTGCTGGTACGTAGTGGTGTAGTGGTAGTTGCTGAGTAAATGTGCAGGTTACCGAGGAGGAAGTGGGTATACGCTCCAATGGCTTTTTGCCATTGGAGCGTATACAAGCTTCCTTCTTCACAATATACACCAATCAGCCAAAACAGTAAAACCAGTGGTTGGTGAAGTGAATAACATTGAACATTTCATCACAAGGCCATGTTTTGCTGGGAGACCTTGGGTAGGGTATACATGTGGATGCCACTTGACATGCTCCACCCACTCAAACACCGCAGACCAAGTACCCCTCCTCATGGCAACTGCACTCCCTGATGCTGGTCATGCTGTACCACAATCTAACATGGAGCCTCCTTGGTTCTGACATGGGTCTGACGTGGCTCTGACATGTCAAGGCATGAAAACAGGACCTCTGGGGGGTGTCCTGTGGTGTCTGGGTGGCGGATTCTTTGAGTCCTGTCGGTTTTGAGTTGTGGTACCAGCACGTGCCACAGATGCTCACTCACATTGTGATCTGAGAAATTTTGGGGGGGGCAGCAATGCCATTGGGGAGTGCAGTTGCCATGACAGGCAGTACTTGGTCTGCAACAGTTTTTGGGTGGGTGGGGCATGTCAATTGGTATCCACATGAATGCCAGAACTGAAGGTTTCTCAGCAGAACATTGCATTGTAACAAAATGAACAATGTTATACACTTCACCTGTCAGTGGTTTGAATGTTTTGGGTTATTGGTGTACATAAATAGTAGTTAAATATTTAACAAGTCTTTACGTTATAGTAGAAAACAAACCCATGCAGTTTCATGTTTTCAAGAGCTAGTCTGAGTACAGCTGTGTTTCAATTCAATCTTTGTTAGTTCCACCCCTCATCAGTTGAGTATATGGGTCTAATGCGGTTGTGTATGTATGTGTTCTGGTGTTAATGTTGACGGTGTTGATGGAGCTTCTTCTTCTATATGACTCAATGATCAATAATGAAGGCACACCACCATGCTGCTGCAGCTTTGCCCTGCTCTCCACAGGCCATGGTGGCTCTTACTATAACACACTTTTCCTCTCACTTGCTGCTGATTCTTGTGGTGAAGTTGCTCGAGTCCGTCCCATAAAGAGGATCTCTGTGAACCATGTGATCACTGACAGCGATCTTCTACTGAGTGCTCTGCGGGTTTAGTCGTGGCTGAGGGTTCGCGGCAGCTCATTGGTCAGGATGTGCCACCGCTCCACCCTCATGCCCTTGTTCTTTAGGCAGTCCATCCAGTGACGGAGGCCATCACCTTGGGAGTGACAGCTCAGACAGACACCACCTGAACAAACAGCAAACAGATAACAACAAGTGTCGACACTTAGTCTCAGTGCCACTTTGAATTCTGAACTCCAGTATTCTGGACAAACAACACTACAAGGTGCTCTGTGGTGATTTAGTTAACCTTGAGATGTGCAGAATTTTTTGCAACCAATCGACCACAGTAGACCACATCTTTTCACTGGCCCAAGGTTCAACTGTTTGGTCTGGACTGTTGTCCATCCAGGGGAATTTTTAAATATGTAGTTTTTGTTCAGCTCAAACTGAAAAGTCCAAAAGTCCAGACCCAATGAGGTAGGTGTGAAAAGCTCCTTAATATCCAGTATCTACATGAGGAACAATTATAGCAATAAACTAGAATTACCATAACACAGTTTCGTGCCTTTGTATACCATAATCTAATCAGTTCATCCTTGAGTCCAAGTAGACATATGTGCCATATCTGAAGGTATTTCCCCAAGCTGTTCTTAAGAGATTGCTTTCTGAGAATGAGATGGATGCAAGGTCACAGTGCCCTTGACCTTTAAACTATAACCACTAAAATGTAATCACTTCATCAGTGAGTCCAAGAGGACAGTTGCGCCAAATCTGAAGAAATTTCTCTCAAGGTGTTCTTGAGATATTGCCACAGCCACAGTTATCGCCAGTGCGGAGGCATAACAAACCTTTTAAGTGTACATGTGAGGACCTGACTGTTGTTTTAAGACAAACAGAAAACACAAAATGACCTTTAAACTCTTGCTGGAGATATCTTTGGTGTTATAGTTGTATTTTTGATGGTAAACTCCAGCTGGCGCCCATTTTGATAATGCTTTTGCTTTGGAAAAACAGCAGGAGACCAAACACAAGCTACAGGTCTAATTAAGTTGTGATCTTGGGGTGAGTTATGGGTACCCTCGAGTGCTCTTTGTTTCCATAATTAACAAGAATATGAACATGATGATAGCTAGAAACTGAGTAATCATTAAAAATAGAGGTGAAAAGGGAGCCCAATCAGGATTACAGTTGGTAAGATAAACATACACAAGCTTTGACAGAACAGCTTTGCCAACACTAATGAGCAGCATGTGTTAAATTCATTAATATTTACAGCTGAATCAGGGGATCATTTCCTGTTTATTTTGTGATTATTTAATCAGACATTATCCACTTATCCATGAAACAAAATCCTGAGACTTTTGCACAAAGGCCACACAGTTCAGAGAGGTCTCTCTGGACCGCTGGGTCTCTTCCGCATAATTTTGTGTTCAAAGTGAAACTCAGTGAGAGGTTCAGAGATCAGAATGGACCATCGATGTCTCACCTATGAAGTCATTGGAGCGTCCCAGGTCGTAGTCCCACACCGTCACCTCCAGCGTCTTGTTTGTGAGCTCCGACAGGGAAATCTCGTAGAAGAACTCCTGCAGCGATCAAACACATGCAGGGATTTGGATTTAAAAGGCAATACAGGTCTGTGAAGTCCAGCGTTTAAAATAACCGACATCATGTTGTGTTGACTATGTTATATCTGAAGGATATTCACGTGTAAGCTTGATGATTTTCTTTTGTTTTTCTTATTGTCAACATGTTGACAGCACAAGTATTGTGTATCAAAGCCTGTTACATCTTCTTCCACTATACCTTAGAGCTCTTTCGCTGTCCAAAAATATCAAAGAGCCAAAATGTTACACTAGGTGACATGTTTCTTCAATACCATGAACACACACTCTGTAGCTTTCACTGTATTCCACACAGCACCAAATGTGAACACTTTATTTGATAAAAACTACAATGACCAGCTGTTTTAGGACATTACTGAGTTTTATTTTTTAACATGCCACTATATATTTATACCTTATACCTTAAATATACCTTGTATATTTGTAAAGATTTCTCTCCTTGGTAGGAACTGATTGGTTTGGAGCTGAGAACCACAGACAGGAAGTCAGAAAGTATCAAAAAATGGACTGGTGCATTGTTGGTTTGATTGAGATTTGTTGACAATCAAGCAAAAATATAGAATAACATAAGTCTCATTGTTCATTGAGTGTTCAAGAGTCATACACGTCTTCCTGAGCTGTCTTTTCAAAGTAAGAATTGACCATGTCAAGATCTCACTATATTTTTTTAAATGGACTCTGGAAAGAGTTTTCAGACAATCCCCCCCAAAAAGAAGAAAACAAGGGTTTTAACCATTTTAAAGGGTTTTAACTACATCTAAGATACCTTTGTATCAATATTAATGCCTTATTTATTAGCTCAAGTGCATATGTGAGTCAGCCGGAAGTCCATTCATTGCTATCAGAACCTCTGTGATTCTGATCATAGATGTATTCAGAGATTTGGATACAGTGATGAAGATGGTTTCAAAGAGTTAAACACCAAAGGAGTAACAAGTTCGATCGCCCATTCACAGTGACAAATAAAAAAAAAAGACACAAATCTAGCAGGTCACAAGGAATGTGTGTACCACAGCCACTAAATTAGAATCTACACATTCTCATCCAACTCGTCAAATAAGGCAGCTTAATCAGTGGCCCCATCATGCTTCTCTGTTAGGTCATGCTTTTCATTATTTCATCATTTTTTTCCCCATTTTCTGTTTTAGGTCTATTTTGTGCAACTCTGTCTCATATCATTTCAGGTCCCCACATCCTGTCAAGTTTCCCTCCTGTGTGATTACCTGCCCTGCCTTCATGTGTTTCACCTGTGTCCTGTCATCTTACTCTCCCAATTGTGTGTAAAAGCCGGCTGTTCCCTTCCTTCTGTGCCAGTTTATCTCTGTCTCTTGTACCAAGCACTTCAGCAGTATTTCCTTGTGTTCACTTTCTCATGCCTGCTGGTATTTGATTTTTCTGTCACTCTGCCTTTGCTTAGCCCTTTTTTGGATTTATTTGCCTTTCTGAATGAACACTCCTGTATTGGACACATCTTTGTGATTAAAGACCTTGATTATCACTTACCTAATCTAGCTCTGAGTTGTGCATGTGGGTCTATTCCCTGTGAGCTTTAGAGGCCTTATGCTTTAAACTATGACACTTTAAAATATCCCTCAAATGCCAGTTTTGGATAATTAGGGATCTTGTATCAATTTTTGTTTGTTCCATGTGTTATGTCTTTTCAAAAAGAACATCCGTAACCAAAGGAAACATAGGCTGCAACACCAAAAGCACTTTCAGTTTAGGCAGCAAAACTACTTTGTTAGTTTTATTCTATTTCAGTGAACCTTTAACCATGTAACCATGTGTCTATTGCCCTTGGAGCATTATACAAAATTAAGCACACCTGTGGTAGGTGTAACATGCCCTCTTTATACCGACTGGAAAGGAAACAGGGCCAGTCTCCACTGCCAAGTGTCAGCGAATGGTTACAGGTTGCTTTTAATTCATGAAATGGTGTTTACATATGTAAACATTCAATTTAGAAAAAAATCATGGTTTTGGTTGAAATACTTACTTACTTAGTAAGAGAGTTAAGAAGTATTTCATTGATATAAAGAAGGCCCTCACATAAAACTAGGCCGTTTCTGCAGTAGAAAGATGCAAACCACAGTTCGTCTTAACATACTACCTACGTTATTATGACACAAAGCTGGCTGAAAGTTGCCGTAGTATCCTTTTAACAAGCATGTGACATAAATGATATATGTAAACAGTAAGTCATGTGGCATGACCATCAGATGACTTAAAAATCCTCAAAACTGACCTTTGGTTTTAAGCACTTACACTAAAAGCGGTCTCCTGGGTCAAAGTCTTGTGTTAGTTTGACCAATCTGCCAACCTCCCATCCCACATAAGCAGCTTTTCTTGCTTTCTACATCATTGCAGCTTTACACTAGCATGGAAAGCCCAGTGTGTCCCATTAAGATGCTGAAGAGTGTATATGTATCAGAAACATATGCTAACTGACCAAGGTGCCGTATTTAACACCCTAGAAATCCTGATTAAACACGCTGGTTAAAACAGCATCTAAAGTAGTTATTATCTTCTTTTTTTCTGACCATATATGATCCAGTAGTGTGATTGTAAACACCACTGAGCACTGCCTGATTTCTGACATGAAAATAATTAAATTAAGTCCAGGAGAGGCAAAGTATCTATCTCTATAAATATTCTGGTTATGATTTATGTGGGAGAAACACTGGAGACATTTTCTCTGAGAGGAAGACAGGTGTTTAGAAACAGAAGATGAAGCATTAGAGAGGTCTTTTCCTGCAGAAGGGAAGAGAGCATGAGCTCATTAATGTGATCTCAGTGGAGCACGTATGGAGCTGATGTGGAGCTCAGGTTGGTCGGTATTTGAGTTGCCGTGGCAGCCTGAGTGGGGGCTTCTGGGGGTTCTTACCTCATTGAATTCAGGGTTGAGGGTCTTTTTCATCACTGCTGTTTTGTGCTTGGATTTTTTCTGTATGTCTGGCTTCAGGTATCTGACGGCAGGAAGAGAGAACAGGAACAAGCACATTAGTTTTTTCCAGAAGAAAGGTTGACAGTTCCAAGTCTGTCTAACCTGTGTGTAACCAGGTTTGGTCATAAATGTACTCCAACCACACCAAACAGTAATATTACAGTGTACTAGAGTACACCTGTACATCATGATATCACATTGTTTAGGAGTAGAAAAGTTATCAGTGTTTGAGTCAGTCAAACATTAGGTTTAGGAAAAATCACAGAGGGGCATTTTGTTGGCTGAGACATTTCAATGCCACAGTTCAAATCTCCCAGTTCAAGTCTTTCTAATCTCTAAATAATTCCCCAGCATATATTCAGAGTGGTCATGTACAAACAATATAAATATTTTTTTCTGTAATTACATTTTTTTTCGTTTTACTGTGCCATATATTTCTTTCCAATATAAATTCATTATATATTGTCTCTATATGTCTCTATTCTGTTATATTTTCTATATTTATGTATTTCTAATTTTTTCTTTATATTTTCTCGAATTCGACATACATTTGAGATTTACTCTTTTTCTAAATATTCTTTCAATACTTTATCTTATAAAATGTTTTACTCTGTTTTTCTGAAAATATGTACATATTGTTGCAGTTCAGATCTAAACATTTCAGGCTTCCTAAATTCTACAATAATCCCTCATTACAGCATAAATAAAGAGCTGTCATATACAAGCAGTCGTTATTTGTTTGTTAAATAATATTTTCTCTGACTTGATATATATTTCTCAAATGTTTTATATATATTTTTATGTTATATTGCATTTTTATTTTTTCTCTATTTATTTGTTTTCTTATAATCAATGTATATATTTGCCTTTCAATCGTTAAGTATTTATATACACCTTTCTGTTTGATTATGCGCACCTTGTGCACTGTTTATGCAGCAACAAAGCACTTCACTGCACAATGAATTGTGTGTGACAAATAAATCTTAAAGTCTTTGTGATCTGAGATTAGCCTCCGTTAATCACGTTAGAGCAGTGACTTGCAGACACTTTAATAAAAAGCTTAATATTTGCATCATGTATTGCTGCGAGCCTAATTAGAAAGTCATTAATAAGAGGAAACACAACAATGTGGAATTACATGACTGGGAATGATGCAGTATGCTTAATTAAAACAATGTGTGAGTGCTGGGAGTGAACATTTGCTCTCTGCAGGATTATTCTCATCCTGCAGTCTGATGAAATTGTGTAAATCATCATTAATGGGACCGTAATTAATAATAAATCATAGTGGGTCAATTTTACAGTGCAACACGCACACGCACACACACACACACATAGTTGTACTTATCTCTTTGTGAGGACCGTCATTGAAATAGTGGATTCCCTAGCCCCTTATCCTAACCTTAACCATCACAACTAACCCCAACCTCTATCCCAATCCTAGTTGCAACCTGAATCCTAAAACCAAGTTTTAACCAGCAAACAGTCTTTTGAAGAAGCAAGGACTGGTCAAAATGTCCTCACTTTTCAAAAATGTCCTCACTCTGCAGAAAAACTATTTTTGGTCCTCACTATGTAGCCTGTACAAGAAAAACACACATACACAAACTGTGGGTTCAGTGATTCACAGTTGGCAGACAGTAGGACAGGGAAGCTCCACACATCTTCATCATCATTAGTGGTCACTGCTGTAGCGGAGCCGCTTCAACAAAGAAAGCTGTGCTGTGATTGGTTCTGACCAGTTTGAACAGATGAAGAAATAATAAAGATGGGCTCCTCTTTATCACAGTTACTTCTCTGCTGCACACTTATAGGGGGAGGACAGACAGCTGGGACCCTTGGTATACTTCGATCTGTCTAATGAGCACATTTACTCAAGTACTGTGTTCAAGTAAAAATCCATAGTACATGTATCTCCATTCAAACTAACTATACTTCTATTCTACTACATCTCAGAGGGAAAAAATGTACTCTTACTGCACTACATTTATCTGACAGCTTTAGTGACGTTACAGAGTACAGTTATGTTTTTTGTTAATTTTTTAAAATGTATTCGGAGTTTCACAAGACATTAAAATTGTTTGATAAATGTCAGACTGATATCACCCTTTTTGCTGCGGTTGAAATGTATTAGAATTAAATACAATTATCGCCTCACGGTTGTATGCCTTCAAGAACACATCTAGTTGCACTTACAGTTTACATCCATGTCTGTGAAAACATCGATGCTTCACACACATCTTTCCTCCTCTGCAGCACAGAAGATCTCTACAATCAGCAATCAGTGTAAAGATGGATGCTCAAGATGAGTATCACCAATTCAGTATCAGACCAGATGTCTCCCTTCTGTTCCTGACATATGATGTTGACCTGAAAAGTGTTTGTTTTTTTCATAATATTATGATGTCACAGTGCAGATGACCTTTAACCTTCTGTATATGTGTCAGCACTTTATAACTACATGCTATTAGACATTTGTGTGAAATTTTTGTGAGGTCATGGTGACCCTGATCTTTGACCTTAGACAACCAAATTCTAATTAGTTTACTCTTAAGTCCAAGTGGATGTTTGTGCCAAATTTGGAATTACCTCTAGGTGTTTTTTTGAGATATTGTGTTCACAAGAATGAAATGGATGCAAGGTCACAGTGACCTAATCATTGACCATAAAAATCTAATCAGTTCATTGCTGAGTCCAAGCAGACGTCTGGGCCAAATGTGAATCCCTCAAGGCATGTTTGAGATATCTTATTCACAAGAGTGAAGTGGAAGAGGTCACAGTGACCTCGATCTTTGACCTTTGACCACATAATTCTAATCAGTTTATTCTTTTGTCCAAGTGGACATTTGGGCCAAATTTGAAGAAATTATTATTATTATATTGTGTTCACAAGAATTAGACAGATGCAAGGTCACAGTGACCTTGATCTTTGACCATCAAAATGTTACCAGTTCATCTTTAAGTCCAAGTGGACGTTTATGCCAAATTTGAAAAAAATCCCTTGAGGCATTCTTGAGATATCATATTCACAAGACTGACAGACAACGTCATAGTGACATCTGACACCAAATTCTAATCAGCTCATCCTTGAGTCCAATTGGATGTTTGTGCCAAATTTGGTGAAACTCTCTCAAGGTGTTCTTGAGATACAACATTCAACAAAATGGAACGGACAGACGGTCAACCCCAAAACATAATGTCTCCAGTCATGGCTATCACTGCCATGGAGGCATAAAAACAAAAAATGGATATAAAGATAATAGCAAAGTCAGACTGATCAGAGAGGAGCAGGCGGGCAGGACTGTCTGGACCTTTAGAGGCAAAATTGGCCCGCTTTAATTAAAGTGATGTATTGGCTGAAGCTGAGCTGTGACACAGCATGCTGATACTCTGGATGCTGCAGTGAATTCTAAAACTGGCGAATCTCTGTGAGTTCACTAGACCTCTTAGCTGTCAGTCGCCTCCTTGTTCTGGCTCAGACTCAGTTTGTATTCAGATAGTGTGCGACAGAAAAAAACTCTCCTCCTCTTCAAAGCCGGCATCCCTTGAGGAAACGAAAGCAAAGAGAAGCCTCTAAATCCCCGACTCTGTCCGACAGTGTTTCCTCAGACAGACGTACTGCTTTGCCTGTTTCCTTGTCCTCGCTGATTATCCTTCCTGCTGTGAAACATATGGTGCTTCTGTAACTCCATCATTGATTAAAAAAGTTAATAAGATTGAATTTTTATTTGTCTCATTAGTGCAGAAGTCTTGCGCTGGAATGTAACTTTTAGTACATTTACTTAAATGCGGTACTTAGGTACAAATCTGAGGTACTCTTACATACGTCTTTTCATGCTACTTTATGCTTGTGTTCCACTACATTTATCTGACAGCTTTAGTTATTTTAATAATAAATCAAGAATTTTTCACAATAAGTATGTTTTGTTTGAATTAAACTATCCAACTGTTTAAACAAGTAAGCTGAAACGATTAGTCCATTTATCAAGTAGTCTGCTGACAGAAGATTAATTGGACCACATTTTGATAATTCATGCTCATAATTTAAAACTGTTTTTGGCATGTGACAGATGCTTTCAAGCTCTTCGCTCACTCTATCACTTCCCAGACAACTCTCCTTAACTTTACCTTCAGACAAATTTGACAGGAACAAATATTTGATTTAGATTTAAGTTAATCTTCCATAAAAGAATTATGTCTTTTGTTGTGAGAGCTGGTTGTAATAACCAAAGAGCTGCTGTGATTAGACTGCTCGTTCTGGGATGACCTTAAAACACAACATAATTTAGCCAAGCAGGAAATGCTCCTGGATCAACATTGCAATCAACCAATCGCAACCATCTGACATCATCAGTGTGCTGCTGCTGTGCAGCAAGGTAACTTGCAATAAAGAAACCCTAGTGATCAGTCCTAAAACACAGAAATCAGTTCACATTTCAGCACCTTCGGTTCCCTTGATTCAATTTCAGGTGTTGTTGCACCAAAATTACTCCTTTTTTGTTATCCACATCGGGCATGTTTTCTCAATGTGTGGGAACCACGCAATATGTGGTTGAAAATTCTGTTCCAGAGGACGGCAAAAAGTTAAAATATTTTAACTTTAGACGGCAATGCAGTCTACTGTTGCTATTTGCCAGTATTCTCAGCTGGCCTTGCCTAATTTTACTGTCCTGCTCTTATTCACTTAAATGGCATCTGGTTTGCTGTCTGTCATCTGCCGAATTCCACGTGAATGCGGTGTTACTGAGGAATCTGATTAACTTTACTAACTTAAATGAAGAAAACTTAGCTTAGCTCAGAGGAAGCTCAAAGGAGATCTGAAAGAAGCCCAAATAAAATATGCCAGAGCTCTTACATTTTGACGTAGGGGTCGGAGAACCCATTGACGTCCATAGCTGCCAGATGGGCGCAACGCTTCACACCCACACAGAGACCTCCGTTGCGACGTCCTTCACCTCCTTCCCCTCCTCCTCCATTTACGTCTTTCTCCTCTGAACTGAGCGGAGGCAGAAACTGCAGGGAGAGGAGAAGACGACCTCTCTCCTCCAGGCTGTGCAGCTGCTCATTCTCCCACTGTGAACAAAGTCAGAGTAAACAGATTAGTTTAGTCAAATTAGATGGTTTCATTAGTTTGGTTGAAATAAAAGGTGTAGTTGTCGTTGATGAGGTGGGTGTATTACTGTGTAGATGTGTAGGTTACCAAGGAGGAGGATTATTCACCAATTTTAACTCTTTTCATTAGTTAATTTTAGAATAAAACCACAGAATCATGTTTTAGATTTTCAAAACAAATGATGGAAGAAACTCTCTGAAGGAAACTCCTGCATAAATCAAGGCACTGCTTGTTTGGACCCTAAAAGCCTTTATTATGGTTGCTATATTAAAACAAAAAGAAATAACAGATAAGCAATGAGCCTCAAAGATTCAAACCAAAAAAAAAAAGTCTTTTTTTTAGGAGTTTTGTTTCCATTTGTCTTCCATTTTGGTACTTTTTCCGATGTGTCTGGCTTTTATTAAGGACTCAGTGAAGCTGGCAGGACCTGATTGCCTCTGGTATTTCCAGCTGCTTTCGCTTCAGGTGCTTCAAATTGAAAATATTCCAACATTTCATATCTAGCCATCGGTGTCACTCCCCCAGGTGAGGGCATCACGGACACCGAACTCACAATCTGTGATTTGCTCCTCTGAGGATTCATTTTGTTCATGTCGACTCGGTCGCTCTGGATGTTTTGGTATTTCTTGTCAGATTGTCCAGACTCTCTCTCTCTGAGCGAGGCTGGACTCTCAGCTGTTATAATCAATTTCAAAACCAGATTTTTATGCCACTGCAGCATTACATTTTCTGGTTGTACCTCCATCCATCCGAACGCACGTAGGTCAGTCTGGCCATACATCCATCTGTCCATCCTATTTTTCGTAAACCTAATATTTCAAGAATGCCTCAAGAGATTTTCATAACATTTAGCACAAACGTCCACTTGGACTCAACAATGAAGTGATCACATTTTGGTGGTTATAGATCAAAGGTCAAGGTCACTGTGACATTGTATCCATTTCATTCTCATGAGAGCAATATCTTAAGAAAGCTTTGGGGAATACCTTCAGATTTGGCACAAACGGCCAACTGGACTCAACCATTAACTTATGGTGGTCAAAGGTAAAGGTAACCGTGACCTTGCATCTGTCTCATTCACATGAAAGCAATATTTCAAGAAGGAAGGAATTTTACTCAAATTTGGCACAAACGTTGACTTGGACTAGAGAATGAGCTTGTGAGAATTTGGTGGTCGAAGATCAAAGGTCAAAGTCATGGGGACCTAACAAAGCACATTTCTGGCCAAAAATATCTAAGAGGATATGGTTAGGTGCTAACATTTCATATTCAAAAAGTCAAAGGTCAACGTAACTGTCACGTCATAATTTTCTGCAAAAACACTTTTCTTGTTGTTACTGAACATCCTAAATCAGGAACAGAAGGAAAGACATTTGGTGAGATGAACCGGTTACACTATTCTTGGGTTTTCACCTTGAAACTGTTTCGATTTTAAAGATATTGGGGGAAAGATGTGTATGAAGCATCCCTGTTTAGAGATATGAACGTAAACTGTAAGTGCAACTGGACTGGTTTGTGGAAGACTTCCAAACTATGGATTGACAACATAAGATTTCTGCAGTTTTCGCTTACGTTATCACCAAAATCACCACAGAGGAGTCTTAGCAGGAAGAAACACAGTATTATTTCTGCAGATTAGATAAAGTCGAAGCAAAGATGCAAATAGAATTAAAGAGCGCCAGTGGTCCTCTAATTGTGTATAGGTAGAGTCAAAGTGTCGGCCATGACCGGATGACAAATGTATTAAATCTGCGTTAAGCTTTGTCTGAGAACTGACCTGCAATTTGTGGGTGTTAAGCCTTTTGAGTCCAGCTTTAATCCCATTTTCGACTTTAATTTCATCCCAAAATGCACCCACAAAGAAGAGATCATGAGACACACATGACCACATCCTGATGGTGTTCATTAAAACTCAACTCACCGCTGCTGTTTAATTTGATCTTTGTGGTCATGACACAGCAGCTGGGGAGACGATCGATAGTTTAATCCTCCTTCTTTGTCTCGCCCCCTCCTGTCTCTGTTAGACTCTCTCCTCCAAAAATTCACCTCATCCCCCACCAGTCCTCATTACACACACGCAGTTTACCACCTGCAACTCTCACTTTGATCAGCTCATCCCCCTCCCCTCTTTGACCTTTCACCACACTTAAAGAGAGCAAGGAGCTTTAGTTTTTGTCTGTTTGAACAAAAGAAAAAAAGATGAAAATGATATTCACATTACTAAATGCTTCCTACAAATTCAGTTGTCGTTCAGCTCCAGAGAGAGCCTGCTTCCCAGCACCCTTCACAATAAAACTGCAGCTAAGAAAAGCAAAAGAAAAAGGTCAGGAAATAAGCAGATCGATGGCTTTTACCCTGAGCCAGCAGAGCTCGGCAGGATTTCTCTCCCGCCCACCTCTGATTGGTGGGAGAGGCACTGTAGATGAACCCTGGATGCACTGGTTGAGATTTCAGCTCAGCTACATTTTTACAAAGTCAGCCTCTCTGGGTGAAATGAAACAAGCAATCGGTCCTGCAGCCCCCAGATATCTGCCTCAGTCCATACTTCAATGAACATGCTGGAGGAAATGTCATCAGGCCACAGGTTCATGTTCCAGATGAGCGGCCGACGGACAGCCGCAGCGACAGCTCCTACCTCAGATTTGAAGTGAGCTCCAGAGGTCAATTGACAGATGACCTCGCAGGGAGTTAGAAAAAGGCTTCTCAGTGTTTGATGTTTTCCAGGAAAGTGAAATATGATCACCAGTCTTTATTCAAGTGAACATGTTAAAATTGTTGATGCACCAAAGTCACAGCTGATCCAAGATGGTTTTTAATGAGTTTAGTTGGCTTAATAAGAAGAAGGAGAATTTTCACTTCATCCTCCAGTTAATCACAAACATTTACCATCAGCACATCTGGGGATACCATTAATATTCATGAGAATACACTGCACAACATAGAGATATTTTTTTTGGCTAAGGAAGAAACAGACTGGAAAAAAAAATATGACGAGGAAATATTCAAAGCTGCCAAAATATAATTGAATGTTTCCTAGTTCAGGCTGAAGGAAAACCATCGATTTCATTTCTAATCAATCAGACTACTTTATATTCCTTATATCAGCAGATCAATAGTGTAAATTAATGGAGCTGTCCTCTGATCTCACAGTTACAGAGAGGCAGTTTAACAGACTGAGCTGCTGTTTGTTTTACAGCCGGCTGCTCTCAATCAGCCAGCACGCACAAACAAAAGGTGGAGGTGAGTCATTAAAGTAAAGCTCCTGTTTGTCACAACAAGGTCAATTGGCTGAAAACAGCAAAAGGAATTTTGCCGATAATAAAACACGTCTGCCGTTGTTAGAACATGAATACAACCGCAGAGGCGAAGGCAGAAAATTAATGACTTCACACACAGAACAAAAACTGTGTCACACACCTGGACACCAAAATCCAAACACACCTGCGACATGGAAATCTTGTTTTCTACAAACAAGGGACAGAATCAGCTGATGGAATGACACACACTACAGACAGATGTAACTTCAGGAAAGGCACACACCAGGTGATACATACCTGTAAGGTTTTGTGAGCATGAAGTAAGGCAGCCAGTGGCCCCTTTCTTACATCTTGCTCCACCGTAATTCCAGACCCCTTGTTCGGACCTCACCCATCTTCAAACTGGGCATACATTTTTATCTCAACATCACAGTTGTAAAGTTTTGTGATTGCATCTTCCACACTTACAATGCTGACATGGTGACAATATCTTTCCACTAGACAGACATGCCTATAAACCCTTGGGAAAATATTCAAAGCCACATTTTGCATGATGCGACAAACACACACACACACACACACACACACACAAACTCACATGGTGAAAATAATACCAGCTGTTGTGACATTGTCACAGCTGGCAGTCAGAAATCAAAGTGAAGTCATGAGCCATCTGTGTGTTCAAGTAGACTTACTACTCTAAGCAGAAGAGTCTGCACCTCTATTTTTCGAGCCAAGCTTTCATTTAATGTTGATGATGTTGACTTTAAAAGTTTTTTCACGTGTTTTGGGAAGTTTGGAAAAGCCACAACATCATCTTAACACTTCACAGATGTTGCTGATTGATCAGTGCATATGTGAAAACAGCGATACATTTTTCAGACATAAAGTTTAGTTCTGGTTTATTACAATTCAGGGGCATTATTTTTCCTGTGTGTCAGACTAAAACTGAACACCAAGTTGTAGGTAACCAGAATAACCTAGGAGATTCATCTTGACTGCATTTTGATAGTGACATTTCCTAATGTTTCTATAATTTCCAAAGAGCTCCTGAAAGGACTGAAACTGTACTGGGAATAAGTGAAATTATGTCAGTCCATTGGCTGAGTGTAAGAGGCCAAATGAGTCAGTGAGACTTGTGATTTTCTAACCTGCAGTTCAGACACTCCCAGAGGTCTTTAAGAGGTCCAGGAGTCATCCAGGAAAAAAATGAGAAGTAGTTTCATCTCATGACAGTTTAATTTACTGGAAATGATCCCAGTTAGAGGGCGTATAATAAGAACTAATTCAGATAATAGGTTTTCACTCCACTCTGCTGCTGTTTTCTGCCCACATGGAGAGGAGGAAGTCTGAACTGATGGAGACAGCAGGAATTAAATATTCTGAAAATGTCTCTCTTTAAACGGAGATCAGTTTTATCCAGTTCAGCTAAACATGGCTCACATTGCTCTCTGAGATAACCATGACCTTCTGCTAACATGGTTTTAGAAAAATCATCTTACTCTCTTTTTGAGAGTGAGATGTTCAGATGGATAGCAATATAATGTCTGTGTGTTAACAGAGCTAGAGTTAGGACACGGTTAGCCTAGCTTAGCATAAAAAGGAGAGGCAGGGGGAAGCGGCTATAGCTACAGACAAAAATACACCTACCAAGTCGAAATCTAAATAATGACCAACAAGTCACAAGTTGAGACCTAAATCAATACTAGCAAGTCCTAAGTCAAAACCTAAATAAAGACTAAGAGGTCTCAAGTCAAAACCTAACTCAAGGCCAACAAAATTCAAGTCAAGAATTAAATCCAGGTCAATAATTCTCAAGTAAAGACTTAAATCATGACAACAAAATAGAAGTCAAGACCAAAATCAAGGCCAACAAGCGCAGAGTCATGACTATGATTACTGTTTTACTTTGCACAGAGCCTCCTGGTTTCCCTCTGGCCAGAGTCTTTATACCTAGATAAGCTAATCACGTTCTTACTTGTGTTCTGTACTGAGTACACACACACACACGATTTAAATCCATTTGAACTTTTCATCAGGACCTCAAGGAAAAAAAATATATTTACATTTAATATGATTTAACTACTTTGGTCCACACACACATGCAGAAAACAGCCTCCAGCCATCCATGATAGAATGCGGTTTAACATGAAACACACCAATCAGACAGTAAGCGTTAACCCTGATGAATATTTTATAACTCAATTTACCTGAAACTCTGAGACCTTCTCAGTGTCCACTGCTGGAGGTTCTTGGTCACGCTAGAATTTACTGAGGCTGCATTCATGTTCTTCAAACTGATGATTGGACAAATCGAAGCACGTCTGTTTATTTTTCAAAATAATATGACTCATTTTCTATTATTTGAACCCTGAGGTCGGCGAGTTTCTGCCTAATCCCTCCTAAACCATCTTCACAGCTCTAGAAATGAGAAAATAAAGCCACCTGTGGGACACTTCAAGGGGATTCAATCCTCCTGGCAGGTTTGTAAGAGTGCTGGACTCAGCTGTGAGGTGGTTTGGCACCTTCCAAGGCAATTTCCTTCAGGCTATTTTCACAGTTTGACACATATGTATACAAGAATTACATCAAAAAATAACAGTTTGCACATTTTTTAAGTGATACTCCAAAAAATCCATATTTTTAGTTTAAAATGATTCCCCGTGTTTGTTTGAAATTAGGTATATTTTTTCTTCACAGTAGCTGTGTGAATCTTTGGTGCATTTCTGTTTTCAGAGTCATAGAACATCCAAAGAAGTGTGTAAAATCAATTGACAGATATGGAGATGATGGGTTACACAATACACGTGGTTGTTTTGCTTCTTTTCAGCAACATTGCAAGTGAAGTGTAACTGTAAAGTCATGCTGTTGGCTGAAAACTGCCAGAGGTAGAAGAGGCACTCAGACCTTTTACTTAAAAGTATTAATGCCATAGTTTAAGATACTCCATCACAAGTAAAAGTAATGTATTCAAAATCCAACTATAGCGTACACAACTATTATCAGAAAAATGTACTTTAAGTACAAAAGTTTGAAAAAGTCTTTACACTGCTGCATCAACAAATAAGTAGCATTTTGCAATTGAAGTTGCTTTAAATAAACAGTTTAACTCTTCAAAACCTGAGCAAATTGGTTTGATTTCTTTCGAAACATTCAGGAGAATGCAAAGAGCAACTTCACATCGCAAATCCCAAAAAAAATATCAAGAAATTAGAAAAGAAAAATTACAATAAAGTTACCAAAAATTGTTTTTTTAAAAAAGCCAAAACAAACAAGGAAATGATAAGAAACAAAGAGAAGAATATTAAAAAATAATTGTATTTTTTTTTTTCTGTAACATAATTTAAAATAAATAGTTAAAATGAATATGGGTATAGTTTTGGGGACATTTTCCCTAGCTTTTTGGTAATTTTATTTAGTTATTTTTAGGTCATGTTCTTTGTCACCTTTTACTTTTACCTTTTCTGGTCATTTGTGGTACATTTCTTGTCAAATTGGTCATTGCCTTTTTTATGAATGTTTTTGAAAGAAATAAAATCACTTCGCTCAGGTTTTAAAGTGTTTATCCTTTGGTTCACAATCTATGGGTTGGGTGCCTTTAAAGAGGCAAGATAATCTAAAAAGAAATTTAATTAATATGATTGAAAGAAGAAAAACATAATCCGGATGCACCACTGTGTTTTCAGTTTTTGGATTGTTATACTATCTACTAATACTGCTTTACCTCTACACTGCACAAACAGGGTATCCGAGGTCAGGCCCATCCCATGGGCTCTCCACTCTGCCAACGTCTGGAAAAAGATATTAGATGATCCAGGCAAGATCTTCCAGACACAGGAACAGCTTCCTCCCCCTCACTGTCAGACCCCTCAACACTCTGCTGTCCCCTGTGGTCAACAATAATGAAACCCCACACAATGGGGATGTCAGTTTCAGTTAATTACTGGATAGGCAAGCACCCATTAACCAGTAACTAACCCTTTAATTTCACAGAAAAAAAAGATGTGAAATACAAGAGGCCTTTTCTTGTAATCTGGCTCTATGAAGCACATTTAAAGCAGCTACATTTAAGGCAGTAACAGTTTAGAAATGGTGAAATTTAAATGTTTTGAGATGTAAATGTCTTGCCTTTTATTTTAAAGTTATTTTAACATGATCTAGCTAGAAGTGCTGCTCATTCTGCTATTACAGCTGGTAACGCCATCCTACATTAGGCCAATCCTCTGGTCCTCAGGTCGCCATGGTGAGTAAGCATCTTCACTTTGAGCCTAAAAACCCTAATGTTAGCAGCACTAGCTGACACTGTTAACAGTGGTAACAGAGCTAATAGTGATAGCATAGTCAAAAATGCTAAATGGGGTTTAGGTCTGTAGCGTCTGTAACTGTTTGCCGCATGTTCCGCATTTATCATTCTTCATTTTTTGATCATCATGCATATGGCATACATTTTGCAAGATTGTGTGTTTTTGTTAAATCCTGGAATTTCCAGCTCAGCTTCTACAATAAGTCTAAAATACACTGTAAACAAACCACGAACGTTCATATTGTTAAGTGCAAAAAAGTGCACGACTGAAACCCATTCAAACTTGGAATTTTTGACCCTACAGACATCAAAGCATAAAACATGCATTTTATTATTTCTGGGTGTCATTCTGGGCTTTTGCCTTGGAATAATTTTTGCTATTTTCCAAATGGTAATGTCATTTTTACCATTGGAAAAAATATATGCCATTTCCACTGGGTGCACTGTCACAGTCAATGCTGCTGCTAATCATTGACATATATCAGGCTGTGATAATAAAAAAAATCTACTTCGCATGTAGACTATTAATAATAATAAATAATATAATATTGTAATATAATAATATAATATAATAATATAATATAATAATATAATATAATAATATAATAATATAATAATATAATAATATAATATAATAATAATAATAATAATAATAATAATAATAATAATAATAATTCATTTTTTGTGTTTTTTCATCTAAAAACATAGTGGCATCATGACATACACCTTGCATTTAAAGGGTTAAAATTATAGAAATTGAATATTTGATATTTAAAATTAGGACTGATGTTGGACTGACATCCGGGCTTAAGTGTTGAAGACTCATCTAAGTTGCTTATTGCTTACTCAGTCTAAACTCTTTGTGTTTACTTGGTCAGGTTATTAGTGAGATGATTGGTTGTTTTTTTTTGGATTTCAGTTTATTGTGTTCATCCCCTCCTGTGTTCCTGAGCTGCCTTTCCCTCTTTTACCAGTCGCACACCTGTCTTACATCAGCCTCATTAGTCCTTCCTGCTCCTCAGTTTCTCTCAGCCAGTAAGCTCACTGCCTGTTCTTCTGCCTTATCACCTTATTCTCCTCACCTGCGCTTCTCCGCCCTTTTTCTTCACCTGCACTTAAATCTAGTTTGTATTTAAGTCCTGGTTTTCACATCAGTCTTTGTTGGGTCCTTGATTTGTTTGAGTGATGTTCAGTTCCTGTTTCCCTGGCATGAAAGAGAGTGATTTGTTTGGGTTTCTGTTGTCTGCTGTCTACATTAAGGTCCACCTGCTTCGCGTCTCACACTGATAGGCCTCTCACTATTTTTACGTTACAACATAAATATCCGGAGGGATCCACAAACTGCTTGTCCTGTTGCTACCTCACATCTTCACTTCACATTACTTATATCTTTATTTCTCTTCTATTGCACCACATGTTATTCCACAACATGTTGAAGCCGTTTTTATATCTCAGCACCTGATGTGTTGTTTAAATGTTGCTTCGCTCCCACTGAATGTTGCATCACCCGTTCTTTCTGTCTGCACCAGGAGACACAGTTTGTTATACTGTGCACAGACATAAGAAAATAAAATTCTTATCTTACTTCTTTGACCTCATGATGTTAGGAGTTTTTGGTTTCCTCAAAATCAACATGTTCAATCAATCTATCAGTCAGACTTTATTTGTATAGCAGTTTTCATACAAGCAAAACTAAATGCTTCATACAAAAACGCCCCCCCCACTACACACACACACACAAACACACCCACACACACACACACACTCACAAGTACACAAGCACATAAAAAAGCAAGACTTCGTAATTGATTAAAGCACTAAAATAAGAGTACTTATTAAAACCAGGAACCGAGGAAATGCTATCATAAATAAGAAAACACCAGAATCAGGATAAAAGCTATAGATAAAAAGATTAATAATAAATAAATGTAATACGCATAATAAATAAATACTCTAAATGATAGATAAAATGTAAATGAAAGGATAACAGCCCAAATAATAATAGATAAAAATGCTAAAAAATAATAAAACAACATACCATATATATATATATATATATATATATATATATATATAGAGAGAGAGAGAGAGAGAGAGAGAGAGAGAAATATATATATTTAAATTTTTAAAAATCCATTCTAAAAAGGTAGGTTTGTAGTTTGCTTTTAAGTTCATTTTCCTTACAGTGACTCTTAAAAGCCATTGTAATGTTTGCTTGTTTTAACTTAAGTAACACAAGTGTTACACCTGTTCACCTGCTAACTGGACTAAAAACGACATTTTTGAGCATTTTTTCATATCGTAAAACTTATAATTACATCAGTTTTGCACACCTTGTGGCAATTTCCACACTGCTATGCATACAATGGCTTTTTAACGTATGTTTTCACATTTTGTAATCGCTGGTTGTTTTGTACACTGTTGCTTTTATATGCGATAATTAATTCCCCCAGAGGTCTATCTATCTGTTGACAAAGACAGAAAAACAACACATTTTGCTGGTTTCTCACTGCCATGTAAATTATGTTCCTCTCACCTCTCGGTACCTCAGCCTGAAAGACAGTACTTGTATCTGTGGAAGCGTTTAGATCTCCTCAAGCCTTAAAGTAAAGTTGTAAAAGTTCGAATGAGCCTCAGCTACGTGACATGACTTCATATTCATGGACTTGAACTGTGAGAGGAGTTTCTGTTCCAGCCGGTTACTTTTCCTCAAACTATTCAGGGCAGAAAAAAAAGTGTCATTTTCTGTTCCCTGGAGACCATCTTGATTCCTCTGTCGGTTTAAACTCCTTTGGGCGAATCATCATCTGTCATTTCATCTCTGTTCACACCCTCTGTGATTCTCTGCCTCCTTTCTCTCTCTATCTCCTGCCTGTCAGCTGGTATTGTTCCCTCTGCACTTAAAACTGATGATGAGAGATAGATTTGAAGATCTCTCCAACCTATCTCTAATCTGCCCTTCCTGGCAAAAACCTTAGAGCGCCCATTTTCAGAACAGCTCAAAATCCTAAAGCCCCTTCAGTAGGTCAAGAACTGGTCTCAGATCTAAATAATTACCATATGTCACGGTAACAAATAACCTCCTGATGTTAGCTGACTCTGGAGCAGTGTTGGGCCAACATGTTCTCATCTCAAGTCTTCACATGTTGCCGCTTTGTCAGTGAACCTCAGCGTCTACATTTTACAGGCTAGGTATCTCTCTGTGTCTCCTGTTGACATTGCAGGATACCTCTACCATTGCTGAAATGTCAACAAAAGCACAAGTTGGGACTATGCTACAAAATCAACAAAATCACATAGCAAGCAATGCCAAGATGTCAGCAAAAGCCCATTATTAGGACAAGGATTATTAGGATTAGGCAACAAAGGCATGTTATCAGATTTAGGTAAAAGGGCACATGGTAAAGTGTGGAGAAAACACATCACAAGGTGGGTTTCCATTACAGATTTGCGCAAAGCTTTTACGAAATGTCAATAGAACATAATTGTGAGATGACTGCGTGTCCACTAAGGGATGTTATATGACTTATACTCTTGAGATAACATTCCAAAAAGCATGGTGGTGGATGTTCAAAACATTAGCAGGTTTATTTCTCTTGCATCCACCGCACTAGCCATCATCATTTCCAATCAAAGGCAACGTAGGCGTGTTATGAGAGCGATAATGAAAAGGCAAGCCCCCATATGGGAGTGGCCACATATGAGGAATTTCTGGGAGGTGATAGTCCACAATTGCACAGATGAATTGTGGATTCAAAACTTGCGGATGATCCGCTCAACTTTTGAAGAGTTATGTGATGCAATAACAGCCAGCTCCTACTGACAAGCACATAGCCATGGCATCATGTGACCTATAATGTGAGAAAAGTGTTTCCATAGCAGTTTTACAAAATAAGGCTTTTTCAAATTGCCTGAAATACCACCTCATTTGAGTGTATTTTTTCTAAACTGACATGTTCCCATTAGTGCTATTTAATATTCGTAATTTCAATGTGCACAATTTGAGGGTTAATAGAAACCCACTTACATTCAGATTGGAAGCAAACATCAACCTTTTGGTATCAAACAAATCCACCACCCCTTAAGCCCACCCTATAGGAACCTTTGTGCTCATTATATTACGTAGCTACTCGCAGCGTTTCAACCCGATGCTGTCCAGTGACATATCATGCGGACGCGACAGGTTGTGTCCGGTTGGGTTCTCAACTGACGCCATCTGTCTGCGTTTTGCGCTGCTGCGAAAGGTGCCATATCACAACACCATGAGTTCTGTACAGTGCTGTTTCTCAGCTGACATCATCCGGGGGCAGATCATACATTCTCAAAAGGTGGCTTTTGGCGTCAGGATCTTATATCAAAATCACTATAAAAGTGGCAGAATTCAGACTTCAGAATGACAACAGGCTAGTTGGGCTATTACTCTAAAATGTAATTTATACCTAATTACTCTTTTTTGAATCTTATCATTACTTTACTTATTACTCCTTGCCATCAATAATTCATTACTTGTTGCATAATTTTTGTTATTCCCCAAAACATAGGCATTTGTGTCCTTTCTCCTTAAAATTCAGACTTTATATGTGTGCATCTGTATTAATGTCAGAGTAACTGCCAGTAAGTGCAGCTGAGGCCAGGTGACATGTGTCCCTGGATTACCACGGTCCCTCACTAAATTATTTTACCGTCATGGAGTCTGCAGGGGCAGAATCTCATCACCTGGGAAAAATATAATTAATGACCTTTCCTGGTTGTAATACAGCTGCTGAGGATGCTCTGCGGTGTTGTCTCACATTAGAAGGTCTGTAGTTGAAACCTGTCCAATAACAGGGATCTTGTCACACTGTGTGAGATGGGTTAATAAAATCTTGGTTTCAATTTGTGTCAGACTGCACATTAAGCTGTGAGGCATGTGAAATTGTGATGAATGTCTGCCGGATCATGGTGCAGAAGGAAATGACAGCAGGGACAAATCATCCAGTTTCAATCCTTTAAGCAAAATGAATAAAACACTCTGGCCAAAGTGCTGGACATTTGTCTGGTGTCTGTCAACTGACGAAATCAGGCAGTGTAGAGGTGTTTACTGACTGTGATTTTTAATGTGGGCTGGTCTTCAAGCCACCAAAGTTCTCCCACACTACCCGGCTCCTTCACACCCAGCCTGGTCTCATTCACAGGTCATCACATACTGACACTTTGTCACACCCTTCAGCTGATACTGACACACAAGGCATCCTTTAGTGTTTGTATGAAAGCACCAGGCTTTCAACAAACTCCAATATAAACCCATCCACAGAAACTTAAGACTTGAAGAGCAATTACGAGAAAGAGCGCCAAAATCCATGTGAGGAAGAGGTTGGGATGAATGGGTCAAACAAACACAGGAGACACATTTTCATGTCTCGTGTGAAAGTGAAAGCAATTGACTTTTAACGTAACCTTATTTAATTTAAAACATACTATATATGTGATATCTAACCAGTAACAAGCATACATGATATTTTTTTCTAAACCTGACCATATTTGCTTATTGTGCTACAAATGTGCCATGCCCAACCAACATTCAGGACATAATCAAACCATACATCCCAGTCGGTCCCTGATGGTCTGCTACTCTATCATAATGAAGGGGGTTGGGCAACTACTTAACCTAGTCATGACAGTTTGTTGGTGTTACAAACTCAAACAGCAGATACTTTACACAATTTCTCACCAAAAACTAATCTGCTCACACTGAAAACTAATCTGAAAACCGATTTGTTCACTCTGAAATCTTATTTGAGATATCATCTGATACACTAAAAACTTGTCTGGAAATACATCTATTCACACTAAAACTTAATCTGAAAAAAATAATCTGAGAGCTCATTCATCAACACTAAAAATTCATCTGAAATGTCATCTGTTCACACTAAAAACTCATCTTAAAAAACTCATCTGTTCATACTGAAATCAGTCTGATAAAACTCATCTGAAAACTCACCTGTTCACACTAAAAAATTCATCTGAAAACCCATATATTCACACTAAAACTTCATCTGAAAAAGCAAATCTGAGAACTAATTCATCAATATTAAAATTCATCTGAAAACTCATCTGCACACACAAAAAAATCATCTGAAAACTCATCAAAGAGCTCATTCGTTAACACTTAAAAGTCATATGAAAACTCATCTTAAAGCTTCTTTTTACACTAAGAACTCATCTGAAAGCTCATCTGTCCACAGTGAAACTTATGTTTTCCAACATATTCTCACTTTCAACTCATCAAATTCTGACATTTGGACAGTCGCCCTACATGTCAAATTATGATGCACTATGCGCCCTTTCTCAGTCAGATTTAGTCACTAAGGGACAGCATGTCACTCCACATTCCCTAAATGCATTGTCTTAAAATGTTCCTCAACAACTCTGATAAATCTGTGGAGATGACAGAAAACTAAATGATGAAAACTCCTCAAGCAAGCTGTGAGTATTTGAATGTGTCAAATCATTGTCTGTCTGTGAATGTTTAAAATGTACATGTTCATTCTTGTACACATGCTCTCTCATGGGATCTCAATGAGATGTTTAACTTAAGGATTAAATTTAAAGAATTGGATCCAAACAATGTGGGCAGAATGTGACATTCACAGGGGTTTTTTTTTCACTCTACTGAAACTGGGACTTATTTGATCTTCATCACCTTCTTAGCACAGCAGAAGTCTGCTCGTCCAAAGTGTTACAGTTTGTTCTGAATATTAACAGTTGTTCTCAGTTGCTCGAAC
Organism: Plectropomus leopardus; assembly: GCF_026936395.1. Lineage (NCBI taxonomy): Eukaryota > Metazoa > Chordata > Actinopteri > Perciformes > Serranidae > Plectropomus > Plectropomus leopardus. Next base: position 5,386,149 of record NC_142193.1, read on the forward strand.
ACATTTGGCCATTCAGAAGTCACATTTTAAAAACAGTTTACACAGACGCCTAAACTGAAAGTCGCTAGGCAAAGTGACACATTTGGTGTGCATAAAAAGCTCAAACACCCACAAGACATTAAAAACATGCAGAAAAGCAAATATTTCCATCAAACAACACAACTTGGACAACAAAATGAAATTTAAAAAGAAACAAACAGCTAGCAATATGAACAAACTGTAATTTACTACTCTACTGTAATTTGTACCATATGACTGTGCCATGTGTTGATACCTTAGATAGTTATAGTATGTGGCAAAAATTTAATTTTAATTTTTTTATTAAAAATAAAAAAGCATTTTCTTCTTAATTGTGTTACATTAATTCTAATTTTTCGCGTCAAATATTTTTCAAGTGAATAAAGACTTAACAGTTTTGCAAACGAGTTTCACACAGGTGCGTTAGAGATTTGTCATTAGGCAAGTTTCTTTCCATCAGCTGTCAGTAGTTGTTTTCATTTAGTTAAACACAGTTAATCCAATAGAGTTCTGGGTCTTTCTATTAGATCCGTGTTGACTGTTTTGTGAAAAAGGTGTGAAAATGTGTGGAAACCAATGAAAAAAGTGTTAAAACATTTATAAGAGTAACTCAGCTGTGCAAGGAAGGAGAAAATGAAGGTTAAGTGGATCCCAGTGAAGCGTAAGTGAAAAACTGTAAGAATAATTCTTGAAGCATTATCTCTGAAACCACTTGTAGCCAATGCATATCCAGAATGTGCCCTCACTGAATGCACATTGTCTGTTTTATGTTTAGTTTGATTAATATTACACTTTTTTCTTTGCAAAACTGTAAACACAAATCCCTATTTTAGGTTCAGTTTGCAATTTATCAACACACTAAAGCTACACAATTTTGTACCTGCCTGATGCATGTGCTGCCTTGTTTGAGGAGTGTTAGAACATTTTGAAAAAGAAAAAAAAAAAACATCCCACTCTCGTTTGTATTGAGAGTGTGTTGTGTTCGGAATACAGTTTTTCCCACACAGTCATGTATTTGTGGCAGCTGAATCAAAATTGTGTGTGAAAAACTGATTCTGAATTTTTAAATGCAGGGCACACGCTCTGATTTTGACTCCACAAATAAAGTGTTTCCCTTCTGAATAATGACATTGCAAAAGACCACTCGAGTGGAAGCTTAAAGCGGCTCCTCGTGTGAAGCCTCCTCTCACCGTAATCCACGATGCTGCGGAACCCTGAGTGCCACTTAACTCTCTCTTATGGCTTTAAACTTGACAGGATCCAGAGACATTTAATGTCAAACATTACTTCAACCTAAAGAGGTTTCTCTTGAACATGCAGAGTATATTCCCTCTGACTGATTCTAATTAAAGTAAGCAGCCTAACTCCAATTCAAATGATTTAGAAAAAAAGCAAGTGAACAGTAAATATTCAGACTTAGATAAAGCTGAATATGCACAGAAAAACAAACAGAGCCCAATTAGAATATCAGTTCCTTCGGCCTCCTGGTCAGCTGTTAATTAGCATCAGAGATAATCCTTTCTGACTCCATCTCACAGTGAAAGTCACATTCAGTTTCTGCTCAATAGACCAAGACAACACACTGTCTTTAGTCATTAATCCATAAGGCTCATGCAGACGGGATTTATTTTCTTCAACAGCAGTCTTCATTAGGAGTGCAACTATTTGATTTCACATTTTATTCTGTTTGTAATCTGACAGACCTTTGCTCATCACACACAGGTTAGAATAACAAACATCTATAATGAGGTGTCACTAAAATTAGTAAGATGTTAACAACAAGATGAAACTATGATAATTATTAAAAAGATGTAACTAGTAGAATTACTAATTAGATGTAACTTATTAAGTTAAAGGGACAGTTCACCCCAAAATAAGAACACATATTTTTTTTCTCTTACCTGTAGTGCTATTCATCAGTAGGCTGATTGATAGTTTTGGTGTGAGTTGCAGAGTGTTGGAGATATCGGCTATAGAGATGTCTGCCTTCTCTCTAATATAATGGAACTAGGTGGCACTTGGCTTGTGGTGCTCAAAATTAAAAAAAAAAAAAATACATTTGAAAAACTAAACAACAGTGTCTCTTTCCAGAAATCATGATCCAGTTACTCAAGAGAATCCACAGAGCTTGTTGTGAGCAGTTTCATGTAGGAACAATTTTCTTTTACCAAAATAAACCCGCCAACTGTATCACCACACAGAAGGAAGAATGCATCTACTCATGGACGAGAGGCACAGTGCAAGATGTAACAATGAGTGCAGACTTGTCTAGTGGTTGTTTTGTATAAGTCTCTGCATTCCTGGTTGTACTGAACTTTATACACCTCTCATGCCTAAAGAATTGGGAGTGGAGCTATTTGAAGAGCTGGAAATGAGAACGGCTGGTTGCTTGGTTTGAAGTACACAGGGGTGGCTGATGCTCAGAGGTAGAGCAGGTCGTTCCCTAATAGGAACCTCAGCGTTTTGTTCCTCAGCTCCTCCAGGCAACAGGTCGAGGTACCCTTGGACCCCAAAATTCTGATCCTGCGAAGTAGGTGGCACCATCAATGGTAGCCTTGGCCACCAGTGTGTGAATATGTGTGAATGGGTAGATGTGACATGTTGTGTGAAAGTGCTTTGATTGGTCAAAAGACTAGAAAAGCGCATTACAAGTATAGTCCATTTACCATTAACAGGGATGTGGTGTTCTCCTGAGTACTATAAAAGCGCATGGCACACTACAGGAGAGCCAGCTCCTCAGGTCAAGATTCAGCTGTTAGTTAACGTCTGAAGGAGATGGGACACTCCTTCAAGGACAGCAGCGTACACGTCTTGGCCAGACGGTTAGAAACAGGTGTGAAAGGAGCCATTTGCGTCAAACTGGAACAACCTTCGTTAAACAGAGGAGGTGGCCTATGACAACATTTACCACCCACGTACAATGCAGTCCTGAGTCCACAGACACCTTAACACCCATTCACACCTGGACCCACCTAACCCTAACAACACACGGGATGGCCTGGTTGGTCAAAGACTTACATGTGACCTCAACAACTCTGTAAGGGTTCACACACACACAGGGTTTAAAGCCTGCGACTCCCGACCAGTCATTTCAAACTGAAGAAGACACTCTGAAGAAGACACTGAGATGTGAAAAGTCTTCAAGAAACTTCAGCAAGTCTAGTTGCCTAGTGGTTACACATGAGCCTCTCCTGACAAAAAATCAAGTTAAAAATGCACTGTGAAAAAAGATCTACCAGCATTCAATTTGATCTTGTTAAATTCAATTCCTCAACCAGTGTAACACACTGTTAGAAGTACAGGGATGTTAATGACGATGAGAAACTAATAAGATTCAGTAGACGATAATTAGATTATACAAATAAACCTCTCACTGTAGCATCAGTTTTCAGCTCTATAACATTTAGTTTTATATGCCTGATATTTTAAGTAAAAATTAAAATAATAATAATACATTTAAATAATATAATAATAATAATAATAATAATAATATTTACCTGAAAATTAGCAACATCAACAACAACACGAAACAATGGGAAAGTAAAAGCAAACAAATAAGAAAATTACCTGAAATAAGCATTTAAAAATGATTATATTTCAGTAAAATAATTTCACATATATTTTAAATAGATATCATTATTAATAGATATTAAAAATCTTTTTAATCTACTAATATCTTGCAATTTGCGGGACATTTCTTGTCAGGTTGCTCATTGCCTTTTCCCCTATGTTTTAGATAGAAAATCAAAGCAATTAGATTAGAGTTCAAAGGTTTAAATACTTGTAAAAGGTGCCTTAACACAGCAAAAGAATAGTGATGTCGCTCCAGGTTTCAAAGGGTTAAATTCAGCCAGGAGAAGTGAGGCAGCATGTGTCTGCAGTGTTTCAATAAAAACAAATGCATCACTGCTAAGAAATTCAAAAGTCAATCCAGCAACTTTTCACACCCACAAATCTTTGAAGACGCTATATCACCACCAAAGAGTAGGAGATCATGTGATCACGTCACTCTCATGAGACAGAAACCTGTTGATGCTGTTGACCTCATGACCCTTCGTCTTGTTTCTCCACATCACACTGATCTGTGCTGAATGTGACTGTGAACTCGGCGCCCTGCACTTATGGCACAAGAAAGGCTCTTACCTCTCTTAAGTAGCAGGATATTCCTCGAAGGGCTTCACCCATGGCGGTGGGAGAGGGGAGCTGAAAGAGAGAGCAGATACAGTGACAATGCTTCAGTGTTTGTGTGCTGAGCTTCTGCTGCAGGAAACTGTGACATTCTGGGATGCAGACAATGACTGTATTTGTGTTTGGAAAGCGCTGAACTGAAATAAATTAGAGTTTGAAACAATTTTTTTTATCTTTCATCTCCAAGCATCCTTCCTGTCTGGTGGGCCAATGGAGCTGCTGGATTAATTTTTCCCAAGTGAGCAGCACAAGTACTTAGAGTGTCTCTTTAATCATTTGCAAAACAAACTACGTTGTTTTACAGCAATTCCTGCACACATTTCCTTTTACCATTGTTTGAGAAAGTGTAACAACAACACTGAACAACACTGCATTATGTTTAAAAGAGACCTTTTCTGCTCATTGTCAGGTTCATACTTGTATTTTGGTTTCTATAAAACATTGTCACATGATTTAATGTTGAAAAAACATACTGTCTGCCTGAATATACCAGTATAGCAACCTAAACAAATTGGTTTAATAAAAAACAAATAATAAAAATAAAAACATGGATACAAGGCATTGTATAACATAAAAGGAAAGTTAGCAAGAAATTAATAAAAAAAACTATGCATAACACTATAAATATTATAGATTATGTATTTACATAAATGTTTATGTGTGTTTATGTCAGAAAATGATGAAAATCATAAAAGGTCCTATTTAATGAGAGTCCTCACATGTATAGATAGAGTAGCACAGATAGACTGTGTGTGTGTGTGTGTGTGTGTGTGTGTGTGTGTGTGTGTATGTGTGTTTTACTGGCGGCGGGTGCTCCAGGCAGGTGTGGAAATGTTTCGTCTGGTCGGGTTTCACACGTTTCAGAGGCACCCGCGACTCTCCGATCAACTCATTATGAGTCAGCTTGTCCTCGTCACACACAGTCAACCTGGAGACAAGAAGACAGGAAGCAAGGAGTGGAGAGATGAAAAAACCGAGGGGGAAATCACTGAAGAAGGCAGAGAAAGAAAACAATAAAGAGAAGAAACAGAGGAGAGGAGAGGAGACAGGAAACAGGAGAGAAGAAGTAAAGTGAGAGGAGAGGAAACAAGGAGAACAGACGAGTAGAGGAGAGAAGAAACAGGTTTAAGAAATAATGAGAAAAGAGAGGAAACTAGGAGATAAAGGAGGAAATGATAAGAAAGGAGGAAACAGGAAACATATGAGGAGAGGAGAGAGAAAATAGGAGAGAGGAGAAGAAAAAGGAGAAAGGAGAGGAAACAATCAGAGGAAATGAGAGAGGCAACAGAACAGGAGAGAGGAAACAGAAGAGGAGAGAGGAAACTTGTATAGGAAACAAGTGAGGAAACAGGAAACAGAAGAGGTTGAACAGCAGGAAAATGAACTTAACAGCAGAGAGGAGTGAAGACATTTGTGTGGTGAGATGAAAGAGGAGGCAGCTTCATTCAGAACCAATGACAGAAGTGACATATTAAGACAGTGACAGCACAGCGAGGAGCTGTGGATTAAAGCAAACACAAACAGCATATTAAATGAGGAGGTAAACAAAGCGGAAACACCGACAGGGAAACATGCCGAGATTAGCAGCATGAGATGAGCATGTGCCAGCCAGGCGGGTGAAAATGTCCTGGATGTGTGTTACATAAATGACATCACAGAAAATATACACTCATATTGAAAATGTGTGTGTGTGTGTGTGTGTGTGTGTGTGTGTGCGTTTGTGTGTGAACGTGTGTGTGTGTGTGTGTGTGTGTGTGTGTGTGTGTGTGTGTGTGTGTGTGTGTGTGTGTGTGTGTGTGTGTATGAGTGACCTCTGGTGTCCATCCAAAATGCTCATTTATTATGAATGAACTGAATCTAAATGAGATTTGATGCCGTTCAAAGGTCAGCAGCCTGCTGAGCTACTATCTCCACATTAGTCTCTAAGCTCACCATTTATTTGTCTTACTTTTACCTGTTTAGTTCGATTTATTAGAAAAATATCCCATCTGCAACCATTTTTAACATATTCTCATCCTATTTTATCATTTTTATGTTTTATTTATTGACCACATCCATCTGATGACCTGGGTCTGTAGGACCTGGGGGGCTCCCCCACTTTGTCTTACCATTGTGAACTTTTCAATCATTCTAACCAAACCCAAAATTCACCCTGTTTTATTCCGCCACCCCCAGGCACAATCTTTTAATATTTAGCATCCAGGCTGCCCAAAATTTTTAAGGACAAGTTGAATCATTACAAAATCACCTCAGTGAAATCATTACAAAAAACAGCTTTTACACAGGATTTGTTAAAAAAGTATCCATCCTTTGGAATGAATGGTGGATCTGAATGTTACCAAAAAATGAAAAGAGGAAATGCAGTTTTAAACAGGGAAATACTGTTCAGATTTTATTTTCTAATTATAAACTCAGCTTTTAATGCATTTTATTGATTACAGAATATTAATCTCAGGAGATATTCCACATAAAATTTCAGCAGATACTTCAGAAACTGAGAATATTTAGAGTCACAATGGCAAAAACGATATATAAAAAAGGCAGTATATGTAATGTGTTTTAACACATAACTTATTCATTGATACAATGAAATTTTTCGTGACATTACAACATTTTTCATGTGTTTGTAAAATAATTGAGTTCTGAACAGGTTAGCCAAAATGTTTTACTACTTGTGGGTTATTAGTCTGACACACTGTGTGAGCCCATTGTCTCCTAGGGCCTATCAGCATAAAGTTTCACAAGTGTTTGTTTATCACAATTGTAAATATATTTGTGAATCCAGCAGGCCTATTCTGTTTGAGTAGAGAAAAGAAAAACACCTCTCAGCACGACCTCTGTGCAGTACAAGAACATCACACTTCCTGGCAGCAATTATATTCCCCCTCTAAACACGTTTGTCAAAGATAATTAGAGGAATATTCTGTAGTATAAGAGAGAGTCGCCCTGTGATCTGCTTCACTGCTTCCTCAGACCTTCCTGACAACACTCCTCTGAGGTTACACTTTTTCAGCTCCTTCAGCTTTCAAACAAGAAAAAGGCATTTTGTGGTGTAGCCCCCAAGAGCCCAAAATGTGTGTGTGTACCTCTATTTCAGTGAGGACCAGTTTTAGCCCTGGAGAGTGGTTTTGGGAAAGTTAACAAATTTTATTCTGTCTTGAGGAAGTTGAAACTTTTAGTTTTTAGTTAGAATTTGCAAAAAGTTTCAAGTAAAACGGAAATTTGAATTCTGCTCACTTATAGTGTTAGAGAATATATGTAAACTATAACTATACTGCAGCTGTTGTGCATAATTTGTCAGTAGAGCAAGGATCAGCAACTTCTTTGATATGGTAATCAGTGTGCCATATCAATATAATGTCAATCAATAATATAAATGTAATTGTTTTTGCAGGTCCATTTTTTTCCTCAGCAGCAGTTTGTAGAATTTGAGTCAAGGGGTGGATTATTGATCTATCAATCCAATCGGAACTGATAAGATCAGGTCGATGGATGAAAGGAGCAGCTGCTGATGATCACAGCCTGGGATATGTCAGTGATTTGCAGCAACATTGATTGTGATAGTGCTCCTAGTGGAAATAGCATTTATTTTCTCCATATGCCAAATGGTGAAAATGACATCATTAGGTGGAAAATAGTAAAAATGACAAATTCCAAGACAAAAGCCCAGTATGACACCCAAAAATAATAAAATGCATGTTTCTATGCTTTGATGGCTGTGAAATAACAAAAATGCAGTTTAAATGGGTTTTATTGGTGTATTTTTATGCACTCAACAGTATGACAGTGGGACCTTTTTGTATACATAATCAGAATCACAATCAATCACAACACAGCCAAAACAATTCAGAAAATGAAGAATGAAAAGCATGCAAAATGCACCAAACTGTCCCTAAAAGGTGTAAAATAATGTTTTCTTTTACTTGTAGGTAATGTTAGCCAATGTTGTGGGAACATTCCCTGCTAGCTGAGGTGCTACTGCTTTCACTTAAGTAAAAGGCAGTGTATATTTTTTCCACCTGTAGATTTCAGGAGGAAGACAGAGGGTCGTGATTCTGGATTGAAAAGGGGTGTATTTCACTTTGGTACAAACTGTTACTGATCAGTATCCTTCACAGTGTTCCCTTGTTTTCATACACACACACACACACACACACACACACACACACACACACACACACACATTTCCTGTTTTCATTTCCTCAGAGGTTTTCTCACAATTACATGCCAGCTTTGCTTCATGTTTAGTTAAGATTGAGCGTTTGCGCCTGAGCTCGGTAATTAAAGGCTTTCCACTCTGTTATTTCACTTCTTTTGATTATGGACGCTCACCCCCCTCTCTGTGCCGTCAAACATTAATTCATCATTTAAGGGTTGAAAACACATCCGTGTTGTACTGAGCTCCTCCAGGCTGCACAACGGCTGCAGCTAACACCAGACTTCATTGAAAAAAATGCAAATCTCTCCAAATGGCACCACTGATTATGTTGCTCTTGAATTTGAGCTGATGAATGTTTATTATGCGTGAGTTTAATATGCGTATTTACATGAAAGAACGAGAGCAGAAGACAGTGAAAAGATCAAACATCACCTCTCTAGCTCTGTGTCTCTAACACAGCAGCTTTCTGCTTTGACACTCAAATTAATTAAAGATGACAGCTGAGCTTCATATCTGAATGTCAAGAAGTCCCTGCACTTGATTAATGGCTGTAAGTGTAATCAGTCCAAAATGAGATCAGATAAAAGCAGGTATGAATTATTCCCACTGTCACACACCAACACACACACACAGACACACATACACACCTGAGCGTCTTCCTGTGCATGTCTTCTTCTGTGATTCCAACGTAAGTGAGCGTTTCATTCCACACTGGATTCAAAGAGTTACGGATTGTCCTCGTCTTCAGTTTATTGGCCTGACACACACACACACACAGAGAGAGAAAGTCAGACAGACATATTGATAGGTATTGATCGTAGTCGAGCCTTTCACATTTTGCAGATCCACACTGTAGTTCACATAAATGCAGCCAGCTTTTACAGCTCTCTCTCCCCTTGTTGGAAAACATTTAAACCACAATTAAATCTAATCCAAATAGATTCATAGAAGGTTCATAATTCAGTTTATATTGAGATTAAGTCTGGTCAGATCTCACCAAAGCTGCAGACTCATATTTACTCATATTAGGCAAGGCAAGGTGGTTTTGTTTATATTACATGTAACATTAACCATTTAAAAATCTGAGCAAATTGGCTTGATTTCTTTTAAAAACATGGGTGGTAGGCAATGAGCAACAAAAGAAGAAATGACCATAAAATCAGCAATAAATTGGTAAAAAAAAAAAAAAAAGAGAGAATATTAAAAAATAAAGAAAATAAACAGAAAGAAAAAGAAAAGAAATATTTTTTAGGAGAAAACAAAAATAAAGTTAAAAAAACAAAGAAGATACTTTTAAAAAAGTACTTACAAATTGTAATAATACTGTAACATAATTTGAAATATGTCATATTGATAATTATAAATATAGTATAATGATTTAATTGTGGGTAAATATAGTTTTAAAATGTTAAACAATACGTGTATTCAATACCCAACTTTAGTTAAAGTAAGAAGATCAAAGTATCAAAGTAACAAAAGTATCAAAAATAAATTAACTTCTTTGGCAATAAAATGCACTTCATGACTGCTATTATATTAGTTACAAAAAATTGTTTTTAAAGCAAAATTAAAATAAAAATCCCTTAACAATAGTGCTGACAAGAGGTGCAAAAATATTGTGATTATTTCAAATTGGTAAATTTAAAAAAGGAAGGTTTTGTATAACATCTTCTGGGAAGTTATTCCAGGTCTGTGCTGCATGATAACAAAATGCTGCTTCACCATGTCTGTTCTGACTCTTGGGACGGTCAGTAATCCGGCCCCATTAATCAAAAATGACTTTGAAACAGTCATTTGGGTCAGTTTAAGGAGCTTAGCTTGTGAAGATAGCAGCAAACCGCAAATAAGACATTCCATTTTTCCAAAGATTGATACAGAGTAGAAAATGAATTTTTTCTCTTAGTCTGTGCACCTGTTAGTTTTCATGCTCCACACATCAGCTGTGAGTGAGGAGGATTTAATTTCATGGATTTTTAATAAATGATCTCATCTGAAATCAGATGAATCCACACTGTACTGTCAGCCCAGCAAAAACAGCTTTTAACTGAACCTCATCTGTATCTAAGTATGTACATAAATTATATTTAATTCCTAACAGCCCAAGTTTACAATAACAATATGATGATAAATGAAAAGCAACTCCAACATTACATAACATGTGAACCAAAAAAAATGTTTAAATATTTTAGTGTTTTAAGTCTCAGAACATCTTGAGTTGTCCTCAGACTCAGTTAAATTAAACCCTTGGTGTTTCGGTGGTTGAATCTCACCTTACAGGCTCCAGGCAGCAGGTGCAGTTTGACGTACGGGTCGGCCAAACCATTGAAGTCCATCGGCTTCAGACCCTGCACACAGAAATGACAGCAGGTCACTTGAATTACAGTGCAAAGCAAAATCAGTGATTTCTTTTTAAACACACTATACGTGTTGGAAATACTAGTTGAATATATGTGAAAAGACTGAAAACTGTGCAGTATACTGCATGGTTGAGTTAAACTGTTTTTTCATTCATTTTTTTGGGCAGGTCCAAAAGCCTGTTTGCTGACACACTGGAGTCATCCTTAACCTTTTGAAACCTGACGTAATTGGCTTGGTTTCTCCCAAAAACATGGGAAGAAGAATGAGCAGCTTAAGAAGAAATGCGAGAAGAAATGAGAAATTAGTAAAACATACAAGAAAGATTTCTGCAAATTAGTTGTTTTAAAAAAAGGAAAAAAAGAAAAGAAATGCATTTAAAAAGAAAAAAGTACACAAAAAAGTAAGTGAAAAAGAAACAAAGAAAAGACCTCGGAAAAGTGCTTAAAATTGTAATAATTCTGTAACCTGACTTAAATTGTGTAATTGTGATGATTATAAATATGGTGAAAGTTACAAAAAAATTACCTGAAAATTATTAAAAACAAAGAAAAGAAAAAAAAAGAAAAGATAATTTAGAAAAACAAACAAACAAGGAATTTGCCTGAAAAAAAAGTGCTTAAAGATAATAATGACTCCAAAATATAATTTGAAATGTGAAGTTACTATAATTTTAAATATATTTTTCAGGATTTTTCCCTTGCTTTTTGAAAAAATGCTTTTTTAAAATCTACCAAATCTTGCAATATGCACATTATTTGTTAAGTTGCTCATTGTTTTTTACCAAATTGGTCTGCATTGACTTTAAAAGAGTTGAGAAAGAGAAACAACATAAAAAGTAACCACTGTTACGTTTTGACATACTTCCATCCATGCTGCTGCCTTCCTGTTTTCCAGCCTGTCTAAAATGACACACTTAAAAAAAAAAAGAAAGAAAAACATCACACACACACACACACACACACACACACACACACACACACACACACACACACGCACGCACACACTCACACGCACAAACACACACGCACAAACACACACACACACACAGAAAGTCATGCTTAGCTGTTGCAGAGCCACGTACACTGCTCTGGTCTACTGTCAATTGGATAGGATTATATAGCCGATATTTTTGTAGCTAAACCTGTGTTTAAAATACCCATGTGAACGCACTAGTTTTGGAAAAGGAGTATAACATACACATCCTTGGTCAAAGAACAAGAGAGCTGCTGCATGGTTCATTTTCAGCAGCTAATAGCAGCTGATGTTAGCATAAAGCAGATACCCACAGCAGTGAGCAGTAACTGCTGGTGTGCTGAGTAGCCGATTCTTGATGAAACAACTGAAGGTTACGTTCAGGATGTAAATTTGATATAGTATCACGTTGCCAATGCTATATGAGCTCCAACATTAATAGTAACTGTAAAGTGGTTTTAGCTCCTTCAGTGGACATTTTCCCAGCATTTCAGAGCAGAGAGAATGCTGCTCTTTTTTTTTTCAACAAATTCAAATATGGATGGTTAATAACACATTTTTGTGGTTTGCCACGTTTTACACATTTTTGCTTTGCTTGGACTTTAAAGAAAAGTTTTACAGTGATGATGACTGTGTTTCATTAAGGGGCACCAGATCAGGGGTCCTGCTCCTGCTCATTCTGGATTAATGAGACACCTGCAGGCGCACAGCATGAATAATCCACACTGATGCTTTTAATTATTTAGGCGATTAGACCTCTCAGGACTGCATTGGAATCTGTGCTTGACTGACACCGTCAACCCTAAAGCATGCTTTATAGTGAATAAGGATTGGTTTGACTGTGGTTGTGAGGTGCTGTACCTGCTCAGTGTGTGCTACCAGGGGAAAAAACCCCTCTGAATCATCACTATACAGTCCCTCCAGGATTCCACAGGCTGGTTTAATATTCGATGTTGTAGCCTGAATTGCCTGATTTCAATGCAGCTTTTCACAAAGTTGCCATGTTTGTAGGCGTTTTTTTTTTTTTCTTTTTCCAATGGAATTGTAGAGTAAGTGAAATTTGCAAAAATTCAAATTTGGGTTCTAAGCTTGTTATCATGAGCATTCAGTCAACGCATTGCTGAACGGCAGTCTGAAGAGTTGTATTTATAAGTTTATCTCACATCATATGAAAAGTAACTTCAGCATAAACATCACATCATAAATCACACACACTATATATATCACACATATAAATCAGCTGTATTTTGTTCACTGACCTTCAGCTCACAGATCTCCTGCACTGATATGAACGCAGCATTTTAAATGATTCAGGAGGTGGAGACATTAGGATGAATGATTCCCTCACATGGCCAAAGGATCAAACACATGATTCAGATCTCGTAACCTCATCAGTGGGAGTCAGATGATTGTGAATTAGTCCCAGATTTCTTTCAGCAGCTGTGACATTTGTAGTGAGTCTGATTTACCTTCTCTGTCAATATTTTTAATGAGGCAGAGAGAGCAGACTGTGCCCTCACAGACGTGTCTGCTATAAAATGTCTAATCAGTGGTGGAATATAGTTATATACTGTATAAAAAATTCACCCCCAAAACCCATATATATCTGTATCTATCTATCTATCTATCTATATATCTATCTATCTATCTATCTATCCTTTTTCTTTTAGATGTTTTTGCATTCGGTACTTTTACTTTTAATACTTTTTGTCCTTTTTCCTGAATTTACTTACTTACTTTGACTTAAGTTAAATTTTCAACACGGGACTTTAACATGTAACAAAGTATTTTTACAGTGTAGAATTGGTTCTTTATTAGTACTTATTCAAGGATGTGAGAACTTCTTCCACCACTGTGCATGTTTCAGGTATTTTTTTGTTGTTGTTAATTTACTTTGTGTACTGTTCCTTTAAGTAATGCTCCGATAACAGCCAATCACAGCAGACATAGCGCCGCTTGCTGGCCAGAGAGGAACTACAGAGAAGTTGCAAACAGACGAATGAGGGGAAGAGGGAAATACCAGGAATGTACATTTTCACCTTTTCCTACTTCTGGATAATTTTGTGTTCACCTTCCATCTATGTTGCTGGAGTATGGTTTTTGTTTCCATTTTGAACGGGGATTTGGTGAGTAAAAGACTATTTTCTCTGTCAGTTAGCATGCTATTTCTTTGTTTTCCAAGCTGAATGTAAAGCTAGGATTGCCCAAAGGTGAGCTAAAACGGCGTGAATATGTTTATTTTGATGTATTTTTGGTTTTACTTTAGGAAAAGTAATTAAAGAAACTAGGTGCAGCAGGTGTGGTCAAGTTTAGCCTTGTTAGTAAAATGAGGTAAACGCCACTGTCATTTTAGGCTGATGACAGATTAAATTTACCATGTTAACTGTTAACTCCTATTAATGGTCACATGCTCCTCCTAAATATAGTAATTACCATATTTACGAGTTATGAGCACATGAATGGTCCTGCAAAGTCGGAATAATGAGTTGCAAACTGGGACATTTAGATGCTGTTGGAGTTGCAGAGATGTGACGTTGGCGTGACGTTTCATAGCAGCAGAAATGGTGGAAATGTGGTCTAATGTTTTTCGTTACTTTATTTCTGGTAGTTATCTTTTACTTTTAGTAGTTCCACATTTTAATATATGCTTCTATTAGCTGTAGCAAGCAAGAAAACCTTAAATATAAAGCATGCCAGGCGAGTATACTAACATATACTAACATTGATAACAACATTATTTTACAGGAGTTGCAGACTTGACGTCATAAATGCATAAACATGGAGACCAAAAGTCAGTGTTTGGCCTATGGCAGGGGTGGCAACCTGTGGCTCTGGAGCCACATGCGGCTCTTTAGCCCCTCTCCTGTGGCTCCTGTGTTGCTGTTCATTATATGAAAATGAATTGTGATCATTTTGTTTAAGATTTTCATTCAGTTTTATCATTGTTATAGGCCTAAAATTGCTCTTGCATTTTTCAGTTGCAAAAAAAAATGTAGCCTGTACACAGAATATTAAAATGTATTTGCATTTCATTAACTAAAATATGCATCATATTTCTGTGACCTTGGTGCCTTTTCTAATAAATTTCGAAAGTGGTGGACAGTCCTGAATCAAAAAACTTGACTAGCTATGGATTCCAAATCCAGAGGAGGAAAAGTCTCAGAGTGAAATGGAGTTTACAGTGCATGGATAGATCTGCTAATTTTAACCACCAATGCTGCAAAGTTAATGTAACAACAAAAAATAGATAGTGGTAAAACTCATTAACGAATGCTCATATAGACCCATTAATAATATTGATAGGCTAATTTTGACTAAATGTGTTGTGTTATCTTCATTTTAAGCATCAAGTATTTTTTGCGGCTTCAGATCGGTTTTTTTTTTTGTGGGGGGGGGGTTGGCTCTTTGGATAGTAAAGGTTGCCAACTCCTGGCCTATGATAAGAAACTTCATTATTGATTTATGTATTTAAAATACATTTTTGATCACATGAAAAGTGTAATATGGTATTAGTGTGGACTGCTCTCCATGTACAGTAACCTAGATTAAATCTAAAAATATAATATATAAAATTTATGAATAATGAAATTATATAGAAAATATACATTTAACTGGGAACAGCTATAAATCTTTTGTTTAAATGCTCTTAACATTAAAATGCAACCCATCTTCTCTGTAGCTTCCATGTTTCCACTTTATGACCTCAAAGCACATGAACACGACATCACATGAATGCAGCATTAGTTGCAAATTATCCTCAAGTTCTTTACTTTGTGACAAAATATGAAAGACAAAAACATTTGTCAATTTTATTTGCATTGCTGTGTTATATATAACTGGCCAGGTTTTAACTGTGAGGATCATTGGTGTTTGCACCATAGGTTTACACACCAGAAGCTGGAGAAACAAGATGGTGAGCCACCTGTAGAAGAAATCGTGCTGTATGGGCATCTGCTTCCGACACTTCAAGAATAAGGACACTGACTCACACACCTGGATCATGGTAGGACTGAACTTCCTGTATTCACTGACTGTGCATTCCAATACCCATGCTACATTACTACAGTAAATAGCCAGACAAGGATTTAGTATGTGCAATACATAGTATGTCAGATGCAGTATGCCAAAAATACCAGGATGTTCTACAAAATCTGGCCAGACTTTGTAGTGTGCCAGTCAGCATGCTTTTGTGGCTGTTGTGAGCCACAATCCTCTGCACAGAGGAAGATAAATCACAGATGACAGCTGATTGACAGCTGTAAGAAGGTGTTCTGATGGACAGCAGTGCATTCAAGTTACTGATGACCAGTGGGGTGGTAATAATAGGAATATGAATTGTATAAGTGAACAAAGTTATCATTCATCAACAACTGAAGTGAAGTAAAAAAATAAATAAAAATTAAGTAAATAAAGTAAAGTAAGTTCATGAATCAAGGTAAGTCCACAAATTACTTTAAGTTCAAAGTTCAATGTAACTGAGTAGTTTGTTGACAAGTGATCATTTGGTGCACAGTGTATTTCTTTAAAGGTTCTCTGTGCAACATTCACAGTATTAATATAGCAAAGAACCACTATTTGCAATGTAAAGATATAATGGAGTAATGGTGTCTTGAGCAGAGACTGTGTGTTGTAATCTGAGTTTCTCTGTCATTTGTGGTTGTACGCCGCTTTGGACTTGTGTGCATGTTGGTGCGCGTGTGTATCCCACTGACTTGCTCATTGCCGTCGCCTTGCACTGTGCTTAAGTGGCAGTTAACTCTGATATTGGGATATTATAATATTGCTGTCATTGTGGCATAGCACCTACCTTCAGGTTTCCCTCTGGTCAACACCATTAGCTCTGTCAGTACTGTGGCTGTTTTTTAGCATGCTTAGCAAGTTAACACATGGATGTCTCAAGAGAACTGGATATAGTTTTGAAGGAAGGACCCCAATAATTCCTATTGAAGTTGCTCAGTGGCTCATGAAGACAAAAAGTTTTACTTCTTAATAGGGGTGGGAAATAAATCAAATATTTGGTATGTTGCGGCTTGTTCCACGTACGTCGCATAAAATTACTTTTTCGTAAACATTGAGTAATTGTCTTGCTGTTTTTCTTGGCCAACAGCATGAGCCTCGCTTAGATGTTTTTATTTTTCCTCTCTTCTACAGCTATCTGCCTTTTACAGACACACACACAGAAAGCAGGGCTTTTGCAGAGCTCCAGGCTGCGACTATTTAGTCGCATTTTGTGACCATGGAGCACCACTGTGACTTGCTAATACTATTAATATATGCACTGAAGAGCTGATAGTTTCTTTCCAGCTTACAGAGAGTAAATCATCACTATTAGCAGCGCTGCGGTAATAGTTTAACTTAATGAATGGTAATGGTAGTAGTGTGAGCAGGTGTGTTTTTCTATCCATAGAGCTCATTTCTCACATTTTGCGACCACGGACTTTGGAAATGTTATTGAACCAAACGTATGAAATCCCAATAGTAAAACAAATCATTTCTTGAGGTCTGTAATGCTCGGAATGTTTTCGCTGATTTTAAGATGTCTTTCTCTGATTGTACGTATATGGGAAAAAGTCTTTTGGGTCCAATGACATCACATGATGGATGTAGAAGTTGTAGTTACACAGTTGGTTCACTTTGTCAAAAATATCAATACATATCAATTAATTTAGAGAATATTTAGCCTGAAACAACAAAGAACCAAATGTCCTTTTAATGGCTCCCCAACTGAAATGCGGATGCACAGTGGACAGGCAATGGTTTTTTGTTTTACTTTGTTAAACAGATCAGAATTAGTCATCCCATGACAATTACAAATCTACAGTCTCAAATGTTGGACTTATAGAAACCACTTTTCCAACAGCTGTTCTGAACACAAACCTCAGTGCTCCCAGTAAAACATTCAGAGGTAACATCTTTTTTCTATTTTTTGTTTACAAAATGACTCTCATTCTTCACTGTGACAAACATTAAGCTCTCCTGTCCAATGCTTAACCTTTAAATCTGCTGTTTATAATGACCACAAACCTGTCCACATGTTCAGTTACAGCAGCAGCCACCAGACGTTCCTTTGTTTGTTGAAAATCATTCCTTCATCCTCACAGAAAACTGCCTTCACAACAGGCAGCACTCTCTAAATCCATCTGTTCAGCTCCGAAACTGCTTCTTTCTGCCTCTGAGTCGATAACAGGGGGGACATCATTAACATTTAAGTAGTTCCTCATATAAAGAAATCACTGGTGGAGGCAAAAGGAGGCAAAGCTCAGTGACAGCAGGTGCGTCCTCTGAGATAATGAAGCAATCTAAAGCTCACTTCTGTAATGTGCTTCCTCGTTGTGATGCTGTTGTACTCGATACGTCATAAACTGAGACATGACACAAAGAAGCATCTGAGTCTGATTATGTTTGTGTCAATGTGCAGTAATAATGTGCAGCTTTAAAAGACACCAATGCAGCTTTTTTGTCATGAACTTGTACCTCTTGGTCTTTTAGTAATCACCATCATAGACTCCAGACCTCCATCTATAAACATACAGCTAGTCACTAGTAACTCTCAAGTCTTTGTACTCAAGTCCAAAGTGAAGATAGTAAAGTCTTGAGTCAAGGCCTATGTCCTAAACTTGGGAGTTTTGAGTCCCAAAGAAGTCATAATGTGCCTGAAGTCATAGTTTTTACCTGCATGTTTTTCGTTTTTTTCTTGACCACCAGTAGTGTTTGTACACACTTGAATCTTAAGTATAATTTCTCCCAGTTGGCGCTCAGTGACATAACGTTAGGTTTTGTGTGTTTGTATGTATCATTTTATATCCTCTCTCATTTGGACACTTTTGGGGGTCCGTGAAACGAGCATAGGCAGAACTCTTTATGAGTTTTTTTTCAGTAGTAGTTGAGCCACAGGATGAATAACTGATTTGTTAAAATGGTCAGAGCTGATGAGAGTGATGGATGAGAGGAGTGGCTGCTGCATTGCGAGTAAAAGCAAACTTTTAGAGACAGTGCAACGAACGTTTAAGTTTCACTTTTGCTGCGCTTGGTGTTGTGCTCCCGCTGTGCGCAGAGTACACTCTACACTCTCAGTGCAATGAACAGAAGTACAATTAATAACACTACATGTATTCTGACAGCTCTCCTAAGAAACGGTCCAGCTCCAAAAGTAGAAAATTAATATGTGCTGGCAGGTGTTTTAATTGTGGCAGGCTGCCAAAATTAAGAATGTGTGAGAAACCATGACCCTGCAGTCCTCACAGGTATTTATCAACTGTGCTTCTAACAGCAGTGATGGAAATAAGGCATGGATGTGCTAAGTTTAGTCCTTTTGCCAGTGCAGTGAAATGAGTTGCTCATAAAATACTGTCAGTCTTAGTCTGAGAGGTGTTAAAACATTGTTCAAAGTAAGCCGGCACTGAGTTTTACAGAGACCGACTATGTACAAGATCTAAAAAAGAAGCAACCACTGTAACATTTTCACTGGCCTCCATGCTGCTTTCAACTGTTTGCTAACCTTTTTTTCTGGCGCATCTCTAACATCAAATGTGGCGCACAATGAATATATATATATATATATATATATATATATATATATATATATATATATATATATATATATATATATATATATATATATATATATATTTAAAGAAAGCAGATGCATACTTGTCTACTGCTGAGCAGTGCGCACAGCTCTGGTCTACTAACAATGGGAAAGTAGTCTATCTGCAATTTTAACTGGTATTCCCTTGTTTAAAAAACCTGCATACATGCTGTAATTTTGGTGGGAAAAGGGGATAACAAGCTTTTTTTTTTATCATTTTATACACATCTCCTGTGAATTCAGTCTGACATATAGGCACCTTTGAAGCCTTTAGATCTCCACTTGAGATTTTAAATCTGTTTTCAGTGTGTTTGAAGACTTTTAGGTCGCACAGTATGAGTTTGTGACTAAAATATCTGTGGGTTTTGTCATAGTTTATGGATGAACTTTCACATCATTTATTTAAATTTGCTTTTAAGTGAGGTTTTAAAAGATCCTCATACTAAAAGAATAATGTTCTCGGTTACAGTGATACTGATGGTAACCACTTATTAATTATTATTTTTTTAAATCTGTAAATGCACAATCATCTTGACAGTATGAATGGGAAAAAGTCAAATTACTGCTTGTTGTAGCTTGGCAGAGCTTTCCTTCTGGGTCCTTAGAGCGTTTAAGCTTGTACCACTCAGCATTTTCAAAGACAAAATACAAGTCATGCGGGAAATTTAAGAAGTATATCTGGGTGAGAACAGAAATCCAGCCACACAGAACATCTTTGAGAAAAGATTTACCTGTAACGCCAGCAGTCACTGTCAGTGCATGATAGAGTGTCCTTGAGAGATCTGTCTCAGTTACTTCTCACTAAGAAGCAGCTGTTCTATCAAAGAACAGCCTGAAGTTAATCAGACATTCATCAAGCCAGCTAATTAATCTTTAGCACTGAAGTCTTTTTTCTTGTTAAAACAAAAAATATTGTTTGATAAAACTTCTCACGAAGCATAAATCTCTCCTCTTGTCTCAACCAAGTTTAGAAGTTTGATGTTCTTTGCTTCAAGTTATTTTGTTATACCTTCTCTTCTGGGGCTGCAGGGCTAAAAACACAAACAGGAATTGATGGCCTTGGACATTAATCAAACAGGAATTAATGGCCTTGGACATTAATTCCTGATAGTGGACACCTCATTGGGCATTCTTCCATACTCATCCTTCTGGTATGGTGCCGCCCCAAAATGCTTTGTGATTACACTTCCCTATTGAACCGTCTTTAGAGTGTAGTATCACGAAACACAAGCTTGGCTAACATCAATATTGAAAGAAAAGCACATTTAATTTTTTACGTATGGTAGCTGTGTGGGCCTATATCATAAAGGTCCAGTGTGCAGGATTTAAGGGGATATTTTAAGTATGTTTTCTTCTAGTGTAAAATAACCTGAAAATAAAGAAAATAAGAATTCTTGTGTTTTTGTCATTTCAGAGTGAGCCATTTAAAGTGAGCAGGTCCTTGTTTACGGAGATTATAATGTTCACCACCATGTTTCTACAGCGGACAAACCAAACGACATTTGCGTTTTGCATCAATCTTACACACTGACTTTTAAATGGTCAACTGACTGTATTTTACAAGTGTTCTTGTATGCTGTACTTATGTCAGATGTTCTGACTTGTTTGGCTTGTTAATAGGTGGGCCGCTATAGTGGCCTGTACTGTCATGTTGCATTCTTTAAGGGTAAAGCAGCGATGGTAGTGTTGGACTGTGTCACATTGTGCACTTAGCCTATGATTTATGCTGACGTGAGCCTTGATACTGAATAATTTAGGTGGCATTGATTATTACTTGTCATGTGTTTCATGGTATTGTAAGTAAATTTTGATCTACAATATGTTTTCTGTGTGTGTGTGTGTGTGTGTGTGTGTGTGTGTGTGTGTGTGTGTGTGTGTGTGTGAGAGAGAGAGAGATGCTGTAAAATTCTCATGGTTCTGCAAGGCGTGCATTTGACGGCATTTTTTTCCAAATCCATATAGCAACAACTCTCGTAGGCTATGGTCATTGCAGAAGGTTTATCTTTGGCATGAGTAGTTGGTACTGTTTTGAGCACCCATAGGTAAAATCATTAATCTGCACTTATGGCGATGACTAACAGGTTTAGTTTGGAAAATGAACATCTGGTTAACTTCTCCTGCTCCAGGAAAAGGTAGCACACAAACACTTTCCTTCATGTTTCAATGGGAAGCAGCCAGGAGGCTAGAATACGCTCATTTGGGTAATTTTAACAACAAACCAAAGGACTTGTTGCAAAAATCACCTTTAAATAATGAAGCAGAACTTTCCAGAATTATCATTATTATTGTTATTATTATTATATTTATCTTGCACTTACAGCGTTGTAAATACATGTATCTCTCAACATTACATTACAACACAACATGGGAAACAATCTTTGTGATCAGTTGAAGTCTCTGTGTCTCAGGTGTATTTCAGCTATATCAAAAGTGTAAATATAGCGAAATATAGTGTTTTATATAATTAGAGCATCACTCAAAGTGGACTGTTATCACCTGGAGATTCACACCTCTTATACTAATAAAGCTGCTCTCGTCCTGAATCAGTGGGGAATTTTTTTTTCTTTTATTCCCCTACAAGTGGAGAATTATTGAGGCTGCGGAGTCAAATGTCAATAAAAACTAAAAAACTAAAGTATTTCAGTGCAACTTAAGGCTCATTAAGCTAAAGACCTGTGACATTTCAGTCTGCTGTACAGACTAATACTTGGTAAATTTCACTGAAACAAAAAGTCCTGTCTCTAATGTGAATGTGGCCGAGGATGGAGCACAACAGTCATACAGCTATAAATCATACCATAGTAAATTTGTGGCAGATATAGGAGGCAGTCCTGCGCTGCTGTCGGCTAACAGTCTGTGTGTCTGGTCTGTGAACTGCTGAGTCTGTCGCGCGGTCCGTCTCAATGAGTCCCACAGCAGGTGTTTATTGTCGGCAGGTGAGATAAGAAAGAGCAGCACTTCAGAGCAGGTGTCGAGTTTGAGATGACTGATCACAGTCATCTGAGATCACGGCTGAGCAGATCTCTGTACATATACACACACACACACACAGGGCTGTGTGACAGGTAGATAGGTGTCTGGTGAATTGTCCCTCAACTCCAACAAGTCTGTAGATTAACGGCGGTGCAGCGTGTTGTCTCTTTACAGTGCTCAGTTATTATTTCTTACACTTAAATCGGGCCCTGGCGTGACAGCTGGCTCTGAATTATGATCTCTGCTGGTGCTGCTGTCTTGTCATGGCAGAGAGGCTTGTTTTAAAGCTAGCAGGTTCAAATAAAAGTGGATTGATCTCAGGTTGGGGTTGTGATTAAAGACCAGCTCTTCAGGTTATATGTATTATTTTTTTTCCAACACACTCTGGAGAAAACCATGGCTACTAGTGCATCTGGTTCTTGTGGTTCATGTTCTAATGCAACTGCGATGTACATTAGAGGTCGACTGATATTGGTTGAATATTGGCCATTGAAACTGATAACCAATATTTGGAACCGATATGCATTTAAAATAGAAATGAAAATGTTTCTATCAATATTTAGAATTTGGAATATAACAAACTCCAACACAAAAAAAATGTTTAAATGCCTTTAGCAAATGTTTAATCAAAATTGAAACATTAAACATCATATACAGAAAGTATATGATGCAGCAACCTTTTATTTTTTTTATAAAGTCAAGTGAAAATTAAAATGAATTAGGGCTGGGGCGACGCGTCGACGTATTCAGATACATGAATACGTTGATTCACGTAACGTGCGTTCACGCATCGTACCGCTTCACACAGCGTGCGTCATGAGAGTGTGAGCAGCGCCGAGCGTGTTTATTGCCTCAGTGCTCATATATCAAGTTAGAGTATTCGCACTGCCCGCCTGAGTGTGTCAGCTGCAGCACATCAAAAGAAACGATGGCTCGCTGTTTTTTTGCGTGTGATGTTTGTGTTTGTCAGCAGGAATAGACTGCTGACAAACTTAATGATTATATTGACTCTATACCACTTTATACTGCAGTTTTAAGTCTCTCTGTCACAGAGATGAGGAAATACAGAGATGTTTGTTTTACCTCAACTTCCTTGCTTCCCTTTCAAAACAAAAGCTATCTGACTGTGGACAGAATGCCATCAGTTGCTGATACAATGCATTTTATTTTGAAACATTTACAGGATGGGGTTGTCAGCTGTGCAGAAACTTCATAAATGAGTGGAATATGTGGTTATAATTATAATAAAAAATTCAGCACTCATATCAGGAGGCAGTGGTATGCCTTATGGCCCAGTTAAGGCTGGGATTATTTTGATGCAGAAAGAATGGACTAAATATAATTATTTCTGTGAGAGAAACGTTATAGTGTTTTTCAAATTGCACTAATTTTACTGTAAGATGTTTGTTGGACTGCTAGATTTGAGGTTTGTTACTGTAACAAAGAATAACGGTTTTGTTATTCGACTTGAATTTTACATTGTTTTATTTATTTTGCTGTAGGATTGCTAAATGTAGATTGCACTACATCCATTTAACCTGAATGGAACAAGCTCTTGCATTTATTTTATTTTGGAGAGACTTTATATCAGACTGTAAAACACAAATAACCAGTTAAGACTGGGCTATTTTTTGTTGGGGAATAATGCTGTTAAAATAATTGAGTAATAAAAAAAGTAGTTAGATCAATGAAAAAAATAGATTATCGATAGATTAATCAATTAATCGAAAAAATAATCAATAGATTAATCGATAAAGAAATAATCGTTATGTGCAGCCCTAAATTTAATAAATAAAAATAGCTCCCTAAAGTTTTCCAAAGTAAAAATTCAGTCTTTGCACTTAATAATTCTATCGGCGATCATTAAAATAAAATGCTGACACAGATAATAGGCACAATGCCAAATATTGGCCCCAATAAGCGGCTAGGCCGATAATCTGTTGACCCTTACTGTCCATATCAAATCAACTAAAACTCAGCATGACAAAAGCAGGTCGCCTGGAGTCAAGGGCCAATAACTGTCACATTACTGTAAAAATTAGCAACATCCAGCCACTCCGAGACTACAAAGCACCAAAGTTAATGTATTCATAAGTACAATCCAGTAATATAATATACATTACTCCAAAATGCTTAATAACTGTCAAACTACAGCAATGTTTGTTGCCAGCTGCATGTTGTTTTTGGAAAGGCACCCCGCATTACATCATCCCTCAGTGGGAGCATTAATGGTCCCATGTGGGGCAGTGCATTCTGGTAGATGTAGGTTTTCTACCTCATGAGCAGAAGTGAATGCCACAGTCCTGTAGCACAATTTTCAAAATACTTTTCAGGGTTGTAATACTTCCTAAAAACTTTTTAGAGAAACATACCTCTTGTAATGAACATTATGTGGCAAAATGTATGTGGATACCCCAGTCTACATACTTTGGTGTACTTTTGCTTTGTTTTTCCTGGTTTGGGTTATTTCAGAATTCTTTATGCAACAGCACCCCATGATATTTTATAAAGCTGGCTCTGATTCTATTACGTTGAAATAGAGGATCCAAACAGCACTTCATTTTAAGCACACTGAGGCCTAAAAGCTCCAGTGTCCGGATGGTCACAAATCTCTGCAGCCAGGTCTCAAAATCTGGTGGAAAGCCAGAAAGCAGATGAG
Organism: Plectropomus leopardus; assembly: GCF_026936395.1. Lineage (NCBI taxonomy): Eukaryota > Metazoa > Chordata > Actinopteri > Perciformes > Serranidae > Plectropomus > Plectropomus leopardus. The sequence goes on from NC_142193.1 coordinate 5,411,064, forward strand.
TTGAGGCTGTTAGAGCAGCACGCTAATGCTCATGATTTGGAGAGTGTTCTTACCTTGGCCCGGAGCACAGTACAGTGCAGCTCACTGGAGCTCTGCTCGTATCTTAGCTCAAACTCCAGCGTTCCCAGAGCAGCTGAAGAAAATAACACAGGAGAAAGGCAATAATCATAACTCATTAAAAAAACATGATTTACAAGCATCGCATCAGAAGCGTCACAAGAAAAAACAGTCAGAATAAATTGAAAGCATGCAAGAGAACAAAGAAATATCTCAACATGCGTTCAGAAGAAATCCAATTTAGTGGAGCAGCAGCTGTCACATGAACCTGAACACAACACATCACATGTCAACATGAAAAATCCTATTTGATGGAGCGGAAGACACATTTGTCAGGGCTTCTTACAAACATGCATACATAGAGAAAGGTGCATGTTCATACAACACACACACAAACATTCACAACCAAGTGCTCTCCCAGGGCGGTTATATAAGATGATACATGGAGAATGTGATTCACAGGGATTAGAGGAAACATTTATTTTAGGCTTCAGCTCTCATAAATACCAGCAAACCACTGCTTACACAACATATTGCATTCATACGCTAAACTATAAGCTTCTGCAAACTGCGGTGTGTTTATCAAGCTGGAGTCTTGCCCACATCCAGTTCAGCTTCTGCGATCTCAAACAGAAATACCTCAAGTGACTGCTATCATTTCTTGTGAAAGAGTCATTCAAGTGACTAAAAGACAAATAAGGCAGCTATAATGATGCAAAACGATCACAAAACAACTACAACGACACAAACACAAAAAGACCACTACAAAGAGATAAAACCCTGACTGCAAAGACATGCAAATGAGATGCACAACATGATGGAAAATTACCAAAAAGGTATGCAAAATTATAACAAAGAGCAAAAAAACACAAAGAGACACAAAATGACCACTGAGACACAAATTACAAAGAGACAAAAAATAACCACATAAAGGCAAAACTACAAAAAAATCTACAGAGAGTAACATTACTACAGTAAATGCATGCAAAACAACCACAGAGACACAAAATCACCACAAATAGACACAGAATGAGTACAAAGAGACAATGAAGGGCCATAAACACACAAAAAAGTCCGCAATGAAACAAGAACAAACTCACACACAAACACAAAATCAGCACAGAGACATTAAACAACCACAAAGACACACAGAATGGCTACAAAAAGACACAAAATGGCCACTGGAAGACACAGAATTATTATAAAGAGACAACAAAAGACTACAAAGTGACAAAAAAGACCACAACAAGACACATTATGACTACAGTGAAACAAAAACGAACACAAACAGACAAAAAACAAACACAAAGAAATGCAAAATCATCAGGGACATAAATCAATCGCAAAGCAATACAGAATGACCAAAAGAAAGACAGAGAATGACTACAAAGAGACACAAAAAGACCACGAAGAAGCACGAAATCACCACAGACATAAGAAAAACTATAAAGAGACATAAACTGACATAAAATGACTACGAAGAGACAGATACCAACCACAAAGAGATGCAAAATCACCACAAATATGTAAAACAATCACAGAGAGACACAAAACATTCACAAAAAAATGCAAAATTACCACAGAGACATAAAAGAACCATAAAGGTGCATATTGTGACCATATAAAAATACAAAGCCACCATAAAACCACCCCAGAGACAAAAAAAAAAAATCCCAAAGAGAAGAGAAATATGTCTTTCAGTCTGGGGTACTTGTTGTTTTGTTGCATGGTTGGGGGTCTTTGATGAGTCCAGGGGTGGGTGAGTGGTGTGGTTGTTTGTCTTTGGCTCGTTGGCTAAATATTCTCTCCATGATTGCACTAACTCTCTGTTCTCAGTGTATTTTCCCAGCGAGGATTTCTAGAAAAGCTGACACAACTTCCCTTTAATGCTTTGCCATAGCTGAATGAAATGAAATGGATATCAGGATAACAGCTGCTGTCTGAGGGACACTTCAGATCATTTGCATCCTAATTCTGAACCTGTGGTCATGAATCAAAAGCAGCAGCTTCAGTCCTGCATCAGTGAGTCTCATGAACATCAGCAGGAAAAAGACTTGAACCTAAAACCATGATCGGGTTTAATTATCCAGACATGGAAAGTAAATAATTGCAATCCATTCACTCAAGTAACTTTCTTAATTACTTGAGTATTTCAATTTTATGTTGATACTTCTACTCCTCTACTACTCTTTCAGCCCACCACCTATTAGTTAACATTATTTAGTCTGAATGGGACTTAAGTGTGATTACGCTATTGCTCGTCATTGCCATTCTTTGTCTTAAGCTTTGTAACTTTATGAAGATCAATATCATACATATAAAACCTACAAACGTAACATATCTGTGGTTTGCAGAAAAGTACAATGCCACTTTTGTCTTCTGGGCTGTTCTAATCTTAACGTCAGAGAGTACAGATACAAATTTCAGAGCTACACAAGGATAAACACTGTCTGCGCTCTCCTCTGACTCCACTGCAGTCCTCAGCACAAAATAGAAATGAAAAAAAGCTGTAAGTGCATTTTCCTTTTGCATGTTCTTTCAAATCTGAATTCTTATGGTTCTAATTCCACCCACCTACACTGACTTCCAGCAGCCCGAGGCAGACACGACCGGCTGCTGTAAAACATACTGCACAAACAAATGCACTACTTCACCATCTCAAAGACATCACTGCACTGTGATATTGCTCTGCAATGATGAAATCTGAGCCTGTGGAGATCTGTAGGGAGCATTGGTACAAAAATGACTCATTCTAATCAAAAATGTTATTGATAGTTATAGTTAATAAAAAGCAAAACAGCAAAATCATCAGCCAGTGAAAAATGCAAATGTGTTCACAAACGGGTGTAAAATAACTTCAAAGCAATAAAACTAAAATCAGCATTAAAAAGAATGACTACAAAGAGATGCCAATTTTCCAAAGACATGCAAAATGACTGCAGAGACAAAAAACAAAAAAGCAGACACAGATGGACTACAAAGACATGCAAAATGCCCACAAATGGACACAAAATGTCTTCTGAGACAACAAAAAAAAGTAAAAAGACAAAATGACAACAAAGAGATGCAAAATGTCCACAAAGCAACATAAAATGACTGCCAAGACAAAAAACAAAAGTAAAAAGACAAAATGACTACAAAGAGATGCAAAATGTCCACAAAGGGATGCAAAATCACTACTAAGAAACAAAAACAACCCAACAAGACACACAATGATTTGCTAGAAAGAGATGCAACATGTTCATAAAGGGACACAGAATACACACTAAGAGACATATAGACAGAATGACTACAAAGAGATGCAAAACCTCCATAAAGGGATGCAAAATGACAACAAAGGGGCACAAGATAACCACTAAGAAACAAAAACAATCCAACAAAACACACAATGACTACAAAGAGATGCAGAATTACCATAGAGTCAAAAACAACCCCAAAGAGACACAAAATTATGCAAAGCACTAACGACTAAGGGATTGCCACATAAAGAGACACATTACCCCCACCAGAGATGACAAAAGACAACACAGTTGTAGAGTTGTGGGGGGTCTTTTACACGTCTGTGCCATGTCTTTTATGTTCTATCAAACACAGACAGGCTGTCAAATTGACACAATCTCGTTATTAAAAAAAATCAGCAACCCGTGACTGCAAAACAAATCTGATAATAAATACATGTTAATAAGGAAATAAAACCCTTAATTAGTCTGTACTTTCAGGATCTGAATCAGAGAGATCGAAAACCTATCAGCAGCTCAGAGACCAGCATTCAGGCAGAGTCATTCATCACAATTTATTCTTACTTTGAAGCCAAAGAAACAATCTCCTCTCTGCTTTCCTTCACCTCTCAGAAAACTCATCCTTCATTCATTCAGCAGGATGATGCTGTTAACCCAAGAGCCAATTCCAACACATTTGAGGCACCTCTCAAGCATAGATCATGTTTTAGCTGCAGTCAGAGCTTTTATCTGCAGCCTGCTGCCTCATCAAACTTAAATGTCTGTGGTCCACTCGAGACATGGTTTCACAAGGTCATTTGCTTGTGTTGTATTATTAATGCTAGTTTGTCATAAGTCATGAATTATTAATTAGTTGTATCTGAACTGGTTAACCGTTGTTTGAGGCCAGTCAGATAAATTGGACTCTAGTGTTTTCTTTTCATCGATCACACTGCAGCATCATTACATCCCGTCAGCCTTACAGTAGGTCTGAGCAGAACAACATCCACCAAGACGACATACCTGACAAGCCACCAACCAAATGTACATTTTGTCAAAAGAACTCAAAACAGAATTATAACATTTACAGGGTTGGAAATTAGCACCAGCCAACAGCCAAATGCTGGTAAAATATGCCAGTGACTGCTACATTTGCTTCACTCACCAGCCAAAATTCAATGGTAATCTATTGAGTAGTTGGTAGATTTTGGAATCCACAAGCCACAGTGGCAGGTGGACAAAAAAGTTAATTTCCAACCCCTACACTCTAGTGCAGGTTACTTTATTCTTAATAGCAAGTATTGGATGGATTGCCATGAAATTTGGTGCATGTGGGATGCAGGCGACTGTAGAGCTGGATTTCTTGATGAACAATCTGCTGAATTCTGGTCAAGTTGTTCAGTTGGATGGTCCATCACTCTCACTCCTCCTCAGCAAATAGCTCCTCCAAGGCAGTCTGAGCTGTAGTTGACTGTAGGATTCTCTTCTTCTTCTACCTCTGAGATCAGTGTGCCATCATCATCATCATACTTTGCCTCCTGGGTTGTGTCACTGTCCTTGAGGTCTCGGAGTGGGACCTCTTGTGCTTCTGTAGCATCGGCTGCCAGGTATTCTCTCTGTCACTTTTGGCTTTGAATCTGGGATCCATCACAGTCACCTCCTTGAGAAATTCTTGGATTTTGGCCTTGTCTTTTTGCCCTTGTTGAGAGCTCAGTCAAAACATTCTGTTTAATGCCAGATACAAATGCAGAGTCTCCTTTCTGAAATGGCCTTAAGTTTCTCAAGTATCAGAAGGATGGGGCTTTTCTCACTAGATACACACAGTGTAGAGGCGTACAGAACCTTCATGACCTTGATGAACTCCTCTGCTGTGGTGAAGTCCTCAACTGTCATCCTATCAAGTTTGTCCCTCTCTATGGGTTTACTAATCTGTGGATCCATGGCTTGGAGAGCCAGATACTGCTCAAGGATTCTCTCAACCATCACAAAGAGGGAGTTCTTCCTGGTTTTGATGTCCAGTACCATGGTGTGCTGAGGAAGTTTGAATTGGTGCTGATTTTCATTCAGCACTGTCTTGGCCATCGCAGATTTCTTCATTCACACGATGACCGCTCTTTGTTTTGCTGCCCATTGGGTCACTGTGGCAACTGTGTAGAGTTTTTGTGCAGCCAAGTTTAGGGTTTGGACAAAGCATCAAAGTTTAAGGATGTCCAGCTTCTTTGCAGAAATTCCATGATGGGCGCATTGTCCACAGTCATCACAACCACATTGTGCACAATGCCAGACTCCTCCAACACCTCCCCAATCTCCACTGCCGCTGTTGCAGGGACATGGAGGTGTGAATTCTGCAGTCAGACCCCTTACCATCCATTACTAACTACAATGAGTCCTGATATAATGACTCATATAAATGCACACACACAGTGGATTATATGAAAATCTCCAAATTAGCAACCCACAAATGATGACACCTACTTAGCATAAAGTTTCGTACTTAACGCAAAGTCAGTTAGGTTTAGTGTCAGTGTCATAATGTCACTGTGGTCACGTTTAGGAAAAGAAACACGAGGATGACGCACCATAAAATGACCCCAAGTACAATTTGGGCAATAAAAGACAACTGAGTGGAAATGCTAAAAGTAGAAATAATTTCAAAACTTAAAGGATTTCAAAAAAGTTTTTACGCTTGGTTTAAGTGGAAAAATTGGTGTCAGAGTTTACATTAGCCATATTGAGTGACATACAACAGAGACTATGTTAACGAGATAACTTAAATATAAACATATATTATGCAGCCTAGATTATTGGAGATGCATTACTAACAGATCTATATATACTGTATCTCCTGAAGTGAGCGTCCCTGTCCCTCCCAAGCACACAACATGTGCACGGCAGTCTCAGTCTCATAGATGTGCAGCAATAGTTTAGCAGTCAGGACTATTTTCCTCGAGCTAATCTGGCAGGAAAACACACTGATGAAGTGTTGTGAATGACATAAATGACATATTAGATATGATCTAAATGATCTGATTATGATAATGATAAAGTATGTGCCCCATTGCACACATTTGTCATCTGTGTCACACACACAAAAAGAGAGAGAACAGCAGAAGAGCAGAATCATTTGCTGACAGAGAAATGAGCTTCTGCTGTGAAGGGCGAGACTTTAAAAATAATACTTGGCAGCTGCGTGACAACATTTTGGGTCCAGTATGGAGGTGACGCTTTGGACACAGAGTCCTGTTCCTCCTTTGCCTGTGTTACAGAACCTGGGATTAGTCATTCTGCTCAACAGACTGCTTCTGTATTAAGTTTATTCTTAATTTATATAATTTGAAGTGTTTTATTGCTGTTTAAATGGCAGATATATGGCTAATTAAAACATGTGGCTGGCAGTTGTTCTGGAATATTGCCGGCCATACTTACTGTCGAAAAAAAAATCTAGCATAAACCCTGGTTAGTATATCAATAAAAAATTTATGTGAATAGCAAATTAAGCAAATTAATCTTGACATATGTAAAGAATATAACTTAAAAATGTGTGAAGAGCTTAAAATATTAGATCTGTATGGAGCAATTGAGAGGCAGTAACCTCCCTTTATTAATAAATAAAACATACAGAAGAGTCATATTTTATATTTCCATTATATTTTTATATAATATTATATTATATTATATTTTTTCCTTATATTTTTTTCCCATCGTTTGTGGTTTTGTTTGTGCTTTTTTATTTATGTCTGCTTCTTCTGCAATGGTATAATGGCATCTGAAAGGAGAATTAATTCCACCTACTGTTTATCAATAAAACAACTCCAAATATTCCATTATTGGCGGGAAAACTAATAAATTAGCATTTTTTTTTACCAATTTTCTGTAAATTCTGTTTAAATTTCACACTACATATGGATGGAAATTTAACTAATGTCAAGATATCTTCCTGTAAGTGAACTCTTCCTGAACTTTCATGTGAAACATCATGTGGATCATGCAAAAAGCCTCTACAGGTGTGTAGAGATGCACAGTAACACACAGACAGACACATGCCAACAGCGAGGCTCACTGCAGTCGTCACTGTCGGAGCTGTTGATCTCCACCGATGTGTCCACGCTGCTGGTCAGAGACAAAGATCCGCCACCGCCGGGCCGGCCATGGGCCAGCAGAGGGGACAGTAGGTGAGTCCCACCCATCCCAGAGGCCACAGAGCCAGGGCTGAGGGCCAGGGGGGAGGTGGCAGGGTTCGGGGACACAGGGCCGGGGGAGGTAGGGGACAGGCGGGGAAAGTAGGCGGAGATCTGTCGGATGGGTCTGATGGGGCCGGGGCAAACGTCGATGGCCATGTGTTCCTGGATGGAGATGCTGAGCTTCTTTCCTCTCCGCACCGTCATAGAGTCTGAAAAGACAAAGACAGAAAGGTTTAACGAATCAGTGCCACCACAAGGGTCCATTTAGTGTCTGAAGTTTTTGATCAGATCACATAATGTTGTATTTAAAATTCTGAGAAAGGGCTGGAAACACATTTAGTCCTTTTTCCCTCATTTAGAAATTACGTTTTTGACCTCATACCCCGCCCACCACCGCTACTTGCTTTGATACACAAATGCTACTTGCTTGTCGATCCATTCACAGTCAGTTTGAATGTGCACATGGGATTTAAATATCACCATGACCCGTTGAGCTCAAAGCAGAGCTTGTGGACGGATTACATCTCAGGTCGTGTCGACCTGACAATTTTAATATTTCCACTCACTCTCTGCAGCAGTTGGGAATCATTATGGGTAGACTATGCTGCACTGACTCACTTGTTCGATTCCCGATGTTAATGGAAGCACACACAATGCTTACATTTTTTTTCTGACACCAGGTCTGACACAATTTATCCCCAAAAACAGCTTCCGTGGCCCGTGGCAGGTAACTGACAAGCGAGTGTTTAATGAGGATACGTGTGTGTGTGTTTGTGTGTGTATGACACATGAAAAGAGGGAGTAAATTGAAAGTCTGTGGAGGCTGGATATGTGAGGGATCCTATTGAGTTTGAGAAAGTAGATAGTGATGGCGCTCACAGAAAAATGAAGCAGCCACTGTGCTGTAAAGTAACTGTTAAGATCTGAAGATATAACAGAAAAGATATAGGAGGCGTATACGGGGCTTGAACCACCCAAGGGTGCAAAGACAGCTCCCTAACAAGGAGTCCTACACATTGAACGCCAGGGATCAAGTCAACTGCTTGAGAGGCCTCCAGCCAGATTATTTAAACATTTAGCTGCTTCACAATGCAGGGGCATGCCCGGTCTGACACCCAGTACGGTGCTCAGGGTGCAGAATGAGAGCAGTAGTAAAGGAATAGTCCCCCCCAACGCAGTATAAATTGAAAATTGGCAGAATAGAAGTGAACACAGACTTTTACAGAGTCCAAACGAAAGACTACAAAAGGGTGAGAAAACATCTGAAAAACTTTTTCAAAATTCTTGTACAGCATCTTGTGTCAAGTATCTTGTGTCCCAAAAAAAACAATTTTCGCTAAACTAGCATAGGTATACTCAATTCCTTCATTGGAGGATGTTCCAAACAAGCTCTGTTCAGCAATTTTTTGGGATATTTTCCAACATTTTTTGCTGTCTTTTGTTCAGCCTCCATCTTAATCAGTTTGCACTGCTCATATTTCTTCTTTTGCTCTCCTTTACACCAATCCATAGAACATTTCCCTTAAAGTTACAGTGCGAATGCTGTTATGCAGCCCCAAGCCCCAAGTTTCTTTTGTTTGTTTTTTTACATGCGTAGTGTTGCACTGCGTAGTGTTAGGGCTGGGCGATTAATCAGATTTTAATTTCGATTACGATTTTGGCTTCCCTCGATTTTCAAAACAAGATAATCGAGATGAAACAATTATGTTCAGCATAATGAATTTTACAATGTTGCTCCCATTTTGTGTTTTATTTTGTAAATCAAGTGCACCCTTTCTTGTGCTCCACATTCCAAATAGAAGTTTAAGCACGGGTTGAAAACAGCGAGTCCCAGGGCGCTACCTCTTTGGTTGTTTTGAAACTTGGTGATGATGACAGTGAGGCTGCAGCGAAGAATGACGTGAAACGCAGCTGTGCGATGTGTCAGAGAACAAAAGCTACAATTCTGAAAGACCTGAGAAATGTTCCCATGACTTGCTCGCCAGCTGCTGATTAAAGCGACAGAAGTTAGCCCCAAAGTTAGCAAGCTAAGTTAGCTTCCCACTGGAATCTGACCAGGCTCCCTTAAGGTGGACTGTTAAGGTGGACCAGCTTTTCTCATAGTAGTGACACTCCCAGCTGCTCCTAAACATATATTTGAGAAATGTTTGTCAGCTGAGTCTCTTCTGAGTTAGTGAAACAATCATTGATCCCACTTCAAAATTTGTTTAGCTGTTACTGATACAGAGCCGTTATGTATTGTTAAATTATATTAGTAGGGCAAGGTTTTATTATTATGTGAATGTGAACAAACTACAGTAATGTGCAGGATGTGTTACAGTCATGGCTGCTCAACAAAGCTTTCATTGTTTTTTAGTTCACTTTTATTTCAAGTTAAAGTACATCCAGTGTTAAAAATAAACACCAGAGTTAATGTTCAATAACTGCATGATGTTCTGGAGGCCAGTGAGTAGTCATATTAAATGATCATGATTTCAGTATCAATCAAAATAATCGCGATTTTCAGTGTTGCATTGCATAATATTTGCAATTTTGAGCCCTGTGTATTGTTGCGTTGCATTGCTTGTATTATGTTTTAATGCCCTGGATTGTGTTGTGTTATATTGCATTGCGTTGCATAGCATGATGTGGCTGAAGTTTTAGCTTTTCTTGCTGGAGTTTTGTTCGGTCTCATCAAAATGATTAAGTTCTGAGATTGTTGCAGTGTGACGTCAACTAACATGATGCTGCAGTTTTCCTGTCTGCGAGTGCATATTGCTGGTAGATTATTTTGTAAAATGAATGCTGATCAGCATAAGACAGAATGGTGTTGAATAATAGTGGGGTGAGGGGGAGTGCTTTCGCTTTCCACTTGTAAAGAGGAGCTGAAAAGCATTGCTGAGGAGAGAGACGTGTGGAGTTCTGGGCTCAGCCTGCTGGCCCCGCGACCCGTCCTTGGATAAGTGGAAGACTATAGATAGATGGGTGGATGGAGGGGGATGCTGTGACTTGAAGAAGTTGGCTGGTGGACTGCTGGTGGAGAGCAGAGAGGCAAGTTGAATGGGATCCAGAGTAGCTGACTAAACAATGTGGCAATGAGTGGATGAAGGAGCAGGCTAGATGGACTCAGGCTGACAAAACAGTGTGGTCCAATTAAAATAAACTGAAAATATTAGCAAGAAGCTGGATCCAATCTGATACAAGATATAAATATAAGATATTTCGTATCCAGCGAATATAAGAGGGAAGGCTGTGCGGCACTTCTTCTGCCACTAGACGGCAATACCTGTGACCAATCACACCTGAAGCACTTTTTGCACTTACTAAGGGTTTTTTTTCCTTAAGTCTAAATTCTTGCTTGTGTTGTACGTCGCTTTGGATAAAAGCGTCTGCTAAATGAAATTGTAGAATTGTAGAATTGTAGGTATTGCTGATTTTCATGTGGTCAATATTAATTGTCAACACCCATCTCTGGTTGGAGAAACACTCCACTACTTAGTTTACAGATTGAAGGAATACCACACAATATGACCATTTGGATATCACTTCCCCCTTGTTACATTAATTTTGTAAAGAACACTTTTCATGGCAGACCTCCTTTCCTGGTGTTGAGTGTAATACATACTTTTTCATTAATTAATTTTATCGGTGATCATTAAAATAAAACGATGATACAGATAATAAGATGCCAAAAATGCAAAATGCCAAATATCAGCCCCTAAAAATGGCCAGGCCAATAATCTGTCGACCCCTAATTTTCATTAATTAATTTTTTTCTTTCATTTTGATTGTAAATGCACATCTGATCGAAATATGTTATCAGTTAACAATATCTGTTGACCCCTGCAGTCACGGCCATGTCTTTTTGTGTGTGTGTGTGTGTGTGTGTGTGTGTGTGTGTGTGCATGCGTGCACTCTTTCACACTCTCTCCTGGCTCCTGGTTACCTGCTGATCTCTCAAATCTGCCTTCTATCAAGCTCCTCACACTACTGTTTCAGGTCCTTCATCTTCTCATGGCCAGATCGTTTAGTCAGCTACCCTGGACCTCATTCAACCTGCCTGCCTGCTCTCAACCAACCATCCACCCTTCCCCCTCACCCGTCCGCCTCGCTCCGGTCTCTTCAGCCATTGCTCATCGCTCTCTACCCTCTGCCTCGGCCAGCTGCCTCCTCGCTTATCCCACCTTCAATCTTTCACAATAAATCCCTTTTATATTCATCTTCTTCTGACTCTGTGTCTGGGTCAACCTGCAGTAAACACAAAAAAGGTCTTTCCCTTTGAAAACAACACAAACCACTCAAAATTAGAGAGTGCCCCAAAAGAACAATGTCGATCCTGCCCAACTACTGCTCAACACAGACACAGAGCAGCCTGGTCAAGCTGATGTACATACTGTACAGGAACCACCAGATATGGCTTCTGCAGTCAGCTCCGTTAACAATAATGCTGATCAACATCAGCCCGACTGTTGGTTCACCCTTTAAAATCTGGAGTGACATCAGTTTTATTGTGCTGCCTTCAGATGCCTTTCATAAGTATTTAAACCTCTGAACGCTGAGAAAATGGTTTGATTTTCTTTTTGAAACGCAGGAAAAAGGCAACGAGCAACTTGACGAGAAATGTCCTATGAATGGGGAAACAAAGAAATAGAAGGTGAGGAGAAAATCAGTTGGGGATGATTATTATCAAACATTATTAAAGTCTTTCTGGGGAAAAAAGTCCACAAAATATTAAACTTCTAATTATATGTTTAAAATTATCTTGAAGAAGGTAACACATTTTTAAAAGTATTTTCTCTCTCTTTTCTTTTCTTTTTTCTTTTAGAGGTCTTTCTCTTTGCTCCTTTTTATTTTTATTTTTTTTTATTTTTATTTTTTTCAATTTTTCAGTTAATTTTCTTATAACATTATACTACTTTCTTGCTATTTTTTGGCCATTCCCTGTTTAATAGCTCGTTGCCTTCTCCCCATGCTTTTGAAAGAAATCAAGACAATTTACTCAGGTTTCAAAGGGTTAAAGTGCTGAACCTTTGCTCCCAACAACTTTTTGTCATACTTGCAGAGTAGAGAGCTCCTAACATAGAAGTAGCAATAAATATATGTCCATACTGAGGGACAACTGGTCTCCAAAACCCTTTTTTTGTGAGAGTCCGCATTATATTGTCATATCTTCAACTGACTCTAGAAATTCAGTCTTTTAATAAGAAACAAAGGGAGTTCAGGCCCTCATATAGAGTGAATGCTAGCAGCTAAACAAAAGTCTTCAGGGATATATTGTATGTATATTGGGATTAGGGATATATTGAATATCAAATACCACAATGTTTTTGACCAAAAGCATTTTTGATCAATACACATTTTTCTTTCTTGTGTGTTGACATTGTGTGTTTGCCTTTGCACTGGCAGCAGCAGTGGCCAGAGGCATTATGTTTCTGGGTCCTCCTTCCAGTTGTTGTGAGCGCGATATCTCAAGAATGCCTGAAGAGAATTTCTTCAAATTTGACACAAAGGTCCACCAGGACTTACCAGTGAACTGATTGGGATTTGGTCATCAAACATTGAGGTCACTGTAACTTTGCGTCCATCTCATTCTCATAAAAGTGATATCTCAAAAAGAATTTCCAAGGATGAACTAATTAGTATCCATGTTTTCACAGATGTGGATGTAAACTCTAAGTGCAACTTGACTGGTTCACGGAGGCTTAAAACCACGTTTCTTTTATTTGCATCTTATTATGCAAATAAAATGTTCTCAAAGCGTTCTCATACGTTAGTTAACATATCTTTGTGCAAGCTTTTTTTAGACAGTTTGAACAAATGTGCTTTTTAAAAGAGGAGATGGCAAAATTGGCCATTTTAAAAAGTGGTGGGGACATGTCCCCAGCGTCCCCAGTGTGATTAACACCAACTGCCATCTGTACAGTCTGAATGAGTCAGAGCTGAGGCTTCAGGCTCTGCTGGTAACCTTTCTGAAAGTAAACTTAACTGGTCAGATCTGACGTCAGGGACCTGATGTGTAACACAAGAGCAACGTCTAGAAGAGATTTACAAACAGAGTGTCCATTAATTTACGCACTGTGAAATTAAGTAGTTCTTTTATAGATGGGGAGAAAAAAATGTGTTATTTTTTAGCGGAATAATAAAAGTTGTAAAAGTTGTTTTTGAACTGTTTTTTCCCAACAAATTAGGCTCTTGAAGGATCCACTTAAATTCTCAAACTATAGTATGCAACCCCCCTTTATTGGTACATGAAGAAATCTGAAATATTAAAAAAATGTAATGCTGTCAAAATGCTATAACATTTCAAATGAAATAGTTAAACTATGTGATCCTTAAAGTGTAATTTGAAATATACAATGGAGTTTTAGGGGGCCACATTGAGGAACTGACTTTGAACATAAAGTCAGAATATATAAGAAAAAGTCATAATATTACAAGAATAAAGTTGTAGTTTTAGAAGAAAACAGTCATATTTTTTTTCCGCATGAACTTGTTACATTACAAGAATAAAGTCAGATTTTTTTGAGAATAGACTTGTAATATTGCAAGAATAACGTCATAATTTTAAAAGAAGAAAAGGCCTAATTTTATGAGAATAAAGTCATATTTTTACAAGAAAGGGGATATTAGATTACAGTTATAAACATATTGCTAGCAAACTATAAAACAGGAGAGAGCACATTCAGCCTCTTTGACAACCACTGTTCCCGGTGTCACGCTGTGCCACACACAGTTGAAAGGTAACCTGTTGACCTATTCTCTCACCTGTTTTAGAGTTTGCTGGCAATATGTTTATTCCAAAATATAATATCCCCTTTCTCATAAAATTCTAACTTCATTTTCATAATATTATGAGTTTTTTCTCATCAAATTACAACTTTTTTCTCACAAAACAATGACTTCATTCCTTCATATTATGTATTTTTTTCCGTAACAATACGACTTGAAAGTAATGACTTTATTTTTATAATATTATGACTTCATTCTTGAAATCTAACTTTTTTTCTTTAATCTTCCATCGCAAAAATATAATAACTATAACTATAATATTGTAGCTCTGACATCATTCTGCTAGGTTGTCATGAACATAGCACATTCACCCATGATTAGTTATGAGTTAAGCAGTGGTGGTAAGATAGTGAGCAGAGGTAAAATCAATTACACTGCAGTCGTGACTCCAACTAGAAAAGAAGCGCAGATCAAGAGGAACATTTTAAGCAGCCCTGTTGAAACCAAAGTGGAGGGCTATTAAAAGGCCGCTTGTGGCTACTTTAACGGTGCCAGTGAAGTCTCCAGCTCAGCTGATAAGGGCCTGGCTCTTTTGGTGTATGAGAGCTGATTTGAAGTGTTTAAGTGCCAGTTCTAGTGCTGCCCCTTTTACACAGCTTAGTTTTAACTGTCAATGACAAGTAAATCTTCTCATTAGGAATAAACCTCCCTCCTGCGTCAACTATCTGTAGCTGTAGGGAAGACTTACTCTGCTGCATTTTAACATCAGTCATAGTGGTGGTACCCGAAGAGCCTGTTTTTTTCAGAGGGGGTGCACAGTGTAAAGAGTTTTAAGAACCGCTGCACTAAAGCAAACCACATCGTGAAAGAAATGTAGGAGAAATTCGAAAACTTAAATTAATTTCACTCTGCTGACAGTGTAAAGACTAAAATTACAACCTCACAGTTGTATGCTTCCACAAAACCTGTCAGGTTACACTTACAGATTAAATCCATGTCTGTGAAAACATGGATGCTTCACAAACATCTTCCCCACCAGCAGCACAGAACATCCATACAATCAGCACACTTTCAAGGTGGACACCCAAATTTGATCTTTTTGTGTAAAAGTCAGCGTACTGTCCCTTTAAGGTGGTGTTAAGTCAAAGATGCTGTTAAGTCAAAATAGTCAGTATGTAATGTGGATGTTTTTACCTGAATGAAAGCAAGGGAAAACTATGAATCTGCTCCAGTTTTTCATCCACCCACGAGGAAAGACTTAACTGTAAGAAGCTGTGCCGCAGTCACAGAGCTCAGCCTTTGCACACACGCATCAGTGGATTGAATGTACAGTGTTGTATCTCATGAGAGAGAAACACCTGACTCTCTTTTCCTGTTAAAGTGAAGTGGCTCTTCTGTAAAATGCAGCAACATGCTGAGGGTCTATGCCTCTTGGTGTGTCTGTCTGACAATAATCAACTCACTCTACATGCATCCTCACGAAGCTAAAACATGAAATGATAACCAGAGTTTTCATCACTGTCTGTGGTGGAGGAAGTGTCCAGGTCCTTTACTGCAGTAAAAGTACTAATACCACACATATAAAAAATTTCTTTTTTTCTAGTGAGGTCGACTGATATTGGTTTTTAGGGCCAATACCGATATCAATTATCAGTAGTTAATGAGACTAGTAACCGATATTGGAACCGATATGCATTTACAATAAAACTTAAAAATCTTTCTGTCAATATTAGGGTTGCGAATTCTAAGCACTATCCTCAATTGATTAATCTGTAAAATTAACAGTCAATTAATCTGTAAATTTGAAAAAAAACATTAACTTTGCTTATTTTAAACAATACCAAATGCGTTTTATCCTCAGACAAAGCTCACAGCAACATATTGCATATTCTTTGACAGCATTTCATAGCCTGTCGATTAATCGATTTAATTTCACATGTTCGTTTCAATTCTTAAGGCTCGATTAATCGATCATCGATTAATTGTTATCATCCCTAGTCAAAATTTAGAATTTGGAACATAACAAACTGCAACACAAAACTTTGTTTTTGCCCATAATCTGTTGACCCCTAATTTTCTATACACGTACTTGACTTGTTATAACGCAGCTCCTGTCAAATAATTTAAAGTCGCATTAACAAAGCATCCGCTGGAAAGCGGATAAGAAGTGGACTCCTCATTATCCCAAAACAGCTGCTTCCAATTATCAAACGTGTCGCCTGATTTGACTCTGCAAGACCTGCAGCCTTCTTCATGTTTGCTGGTAGGAGACGGGGGATCGCGAGGAGAGAGGACAAATCAGACGCTCATCTGAAGACATTAAAACAGCGGGAGACGTGGATGTTGGCATGTGACTCTTTAAAAAGCTCTGCAGGGAGGCTGAAGCGGAGCCTTACAGTATATCTAAAATAAAAGGTGGGGACAGAGTGAGTGGGTTGATCAAACTGGTGACTGAAAATGACTCAACTGGACTCCATTTTCAGGCTTCCAGTATCTTTTATGGATCTCGGGATGCATGATTTCATTCTCCTACGCAGTCATTCTTAACAATAATGACAGCCTCTTTTTTTAATGTAGCTTGGAGAAGATTTGTTGGTTTGCTCTGCATGAAGTTGGTTATAAAAAAAAGGTTTATGTGATCCACCCTATAAAAATGTGCTGAGTTCTGCTGGATTCTTCCCTCGGATGTTTTTAGTTTGCTGTTATTAGCAGAAGATGAAGAGCTTATTCATGCAGTTTTTGGTACTCCAAGATAAAATTAACAAAGTTAATTCTCACCACAAGGCTACAAGGCGACTTTAATTGACCACGTTGCTGTAGATCTTAAAGCATTCAGACTGAGAGTGTTACAAGAATGGCTACAGGTGCTGGCAAGGAAATTAAATAGAACAAAGGAAATCCAGTTTCAGCAGCAGGCTCATGAGTCTGGAGGCTCATAAAACACCACAAGAGTTTACGATGCTGTGAGTAAGGATTTCACAGAGACAAACATTTTATTTTCTTCCATGACTTTAAGGTCAAAAGAGAGAAATTAGTAATCTAACAGGAAACAGGAATTATGAGCACGAAAGTCAAAATTCCGCCCTTGAAAGACATGCAACATGAATTTCTAATATGACGCACATCTTATTTGCTCATCACATTAAGGAACAATGTATTCTCATAGAGCGGGCAGTATGATATCCTACAAAAATGCACGCACAGCAAATGACTTTACGTCATCAGCTTCCTTTTAACTGTATTAAATGTATAACAGTAGTGTATTCAACTCTGTTATATAACAGTAGCAACTTTATTTGACTTTTTACAGTTTAAAGGACATTTAAAAATATCACGATATATATTGTGTATCGCGATATAGCCTTAAAATATTGGGATATTACTTTAAAGCCATATCCCCCAGCCTCAATACAAATTGTTGGTCTAAGGATACAACGTTATAAAGTAATCAGTTTGAAATTTAAAGCAGTGAATAATTTTTTTCATTTTTTAAATTGTATCCTACTCAGTCATATTTTTGAGATACTAAGTCATCGTCTAAGTATAATTATGACTGATTATGCCTTAGAAATCACGATTATGAGATGCGGTCTCTTAAATTTGACCAAAGTTTTGCAGTTTTTGTTATTCTATCATTCCCAGCTCCATTATGTGCATCTCTTTATGCTGGCTGTTTCAGATGAGTGGTGCTCCGCTGTAGAGCTGATGTAGTTATGTTTAATTCAGGAGGAAGCAGCATTTATCGGCGGAAACATTCTCCCACTTGAAAGTGAAATCTGGTGTTGGTCCAGTGACTGATATTCAGTCACAGTGGGATTACTGGTGAGACTCAGCAGTGGAGAGTTAAGCTGAGGGAGAAAGCAGAGCCGACTATGCTAATGAGGACACATAAAATGCTTCTCTTTCTTCATCCTCACCTCCCTCCCTCACCCTCTCTCCTCTTTACCATCCTGTCTCACCTGCCTGTCACTCTTTGTTCTCGTCCCTCTCTCTCCCTCTCTCTCTCTCCCGCCCCCCCCATCCCGTCTGTGTCGCTTGTTTTTGTCTTTTCTGTCTGCAGACGTGTCACTGTCTCCATGTTGCTCTCTGCATTAATGGCCTCCCCTTCGCTGTGACTGTGGCTCAGTGGTCACAGTGCTGTCACTCTGAATACTTACTGACAGGTTTCAGAGGGACAGATGAGGAAAGGTTGAGGAGGGATGGGTCAAAGCTATGGACGATCGCGGCCTCACATATCATGCCAATACTCAGTGATTATTACTTAAATAATCCTTTCTGAATTCAGTTTCTGCAAATGAAACACAAAGCACTCACGCTCATGCTGCTGTGGCATCACCTGATTTCACCAGATCATGCTGCAACTAACAATTATTCTGTCATCACTTAATCTGTCAACTGTTTTCTCATTTCATTCATTAATGAATTTGTGTTTAAAACATCATAAAATTGTAAAGTTCCAACAATTAACTCAATTATTACTGTCAGTTCAACCTGTTGTCATGCTCTGTTGGTAAGTTTTTACGACCAAAAAGTATTGCATCCAAATTTCTACATACCCTACATAATCACGAGAGTAAACCAGAACGCAGTACCGATCAGTCGAGTAAGAAGGCAGGTGAGGGCAGTGGATTGGTTACAAAACACAGGATCTTTCCCTTGAGTCTGGTGTTCATAACCATGTAAACTCTGAGTGAACTTTGAGTCATTTTAAGGTACATCCTCACCATGTTTCTTTCCATAAACTCTTACCACAGTAACTTTAAGTTGATGACATAACTCTGCATTAAGGATGTCATGCCATTCTTTGGCGACTAATTTATAGGATATCATACAAATCGTTATGTGAAGATGCATTGGTCAGTCAACTCTTTGAAAGTAAGTTTAAGTAAAAAATAAAACATACACAAGGAAATGACACAGAAAAGTGCCTAAAATGTATAATAATTTAGTAACATAAAATCTGTTTATGATAAAAGTAATTGTAGTTTTTTCCTTTCCATTTATTTTTCCCTAGCTTTTTTATTTTTAAATTCTAAATCTACTAATTTCATTCAATTTGTGGAACATTCCTTACCAAGTTGTCTTTTTTCCCATGTTTTTGAAAGCAAAAACTCCAATTTGCTTAGCTGAGTTCAAAGGTTTAAATACTTGTGAAAGATGTCTTCAAGTAGCACAAGGCCCTAAGGGTTAATTCAGATTTCTCCTCCATTGTTGTTGTTGTTGTTGCACTTGCACATGTCATATATGACGGTTTGTCTTTGTAATATACGTCTCTCTTTCACTGTGACTGAACCGCTGAAGTGATCGTGACGTGCACAACGTTTTTCCCAAATTTGAACTCTGGGCGCTCAGAAAAAAACACCCAACCAGCAGTGCTCAACGCTGAATTCATGTCCAGCGGCTTGTCGCGTTGCTGCTGTTTGTAGCATGGCCTAAATACGTGGCCTCAGAAAAAAATGTCTGTTGGACACAGCCTCTAAAGATGGGAAGTCGGTGAGGGATCACATCTGTTTCATCCATGCCAGGCAGGACATGTGGCTGTAGAGTTTCGGGATTTCGGGGGAATAACGTTAAACTCATTATGTTTCAAACAAAGTGCTTGTCTGCCGTCCAACAGCATCATGAACCTTCTTTGGGAGCTCTGCTACCATCACGCCCACTTCACACCCACTCAATCTCTCTTTTTTCATTCTGGGTAAAAATGACTCCTGTTAGTTTTAATGTGAACATCTGAGAGCAGCCAAGTCCTTAAGGAGAGACTGTCTGAATATGTGGTCCATAATCATGATGTGTATGAGTCATGGTTTAACGTTTGTCTGTTTGGAAGCACAATATTAGAAAATCAACATAACTAATTTCCTATGGCAAGCCCAGGCCGTCTCATGTACTGTTCATTTTCCTACTGAAAGTAATGCACCTCGGGCACTAATGCTTTGTACATATATTACATGGTGATGAGCCTGTAATTTGTGCATAATCCATGTAATTTGGAAGGTTGCAATCACTCTACTAGTGTGCTGCTGGGAGTAAAGAGGGAAGCGGTCCACAGTGGCCCGTCAGTGGATAAGTCACATGACACAAGGTTTTTCTGAAGTCAAAACCATGTGAACTTTCAGCCATTTTAAAATATGTCTTCAGGATGTTTCTATTCTTAAACTAAACCTCCATAACTCAACAGCGTGCCAATTCATACGATCATACAAACTGTTGTGTTTGCATTTTCTTACAATATGTATGAGGAAACATTAAGTAACATATATAGGCCATGGGCCAGCAACTAATACGTATATATATATATATATATATATATATATATATATATATATATATATATATATAAACAACGTTTCACTGCAGTCCCAATTACTTTGCGTATATTTCTGAACTGAGAAGTTTTTTGTTTTGAAGTGAAGTTTGCTGTTTTATGTTCATACACGCAAATGTCACTTTTTCTCAGTGTTTATAAAGTGTCTGTTCAGGACATGGTGGATTATGCTGGTTAATGTTAGCATATAGTTAGTTTATCAGTGAGCTGGCTGTTGCTCTTTATGTGATCATCCTTATTTGCTTTCTTCAAGCTTTCACTTTTCAATGTAGTGAAATAGATGTTCATTGATGTTGCTGTCTACTATCTCAATTGGTATGATAATCGGGATTTCTTCAAAAGTGGTGATTCAGAAACAGCAAAGTAATTCTCTCAGTGATGAGGAAGGTGTGCCATCATGCAAATCTGAGCATGTTCTAAATGTCTTGTGGACCAATCAGATTGCTTGGTCGGAACTACCTGTTGTATATTCTTTGATATTCCATCTGCATCTAAAATTAAATAGTTGAGGTGACGCAGGCACCACTCTGAGCTATCCTGTAAAATACCATGACTCTGACTCACTTAAAATTTTGTACACTTCGTACTTGCTTAAAACTCAAGCCTCTCCCAAATTTCTGACTCATTACTCTCCATCTGTGTTTTGATGCCATCTCTTCTTTTAATTATTTTTTTTTAAAATCAACTATCTTCAACTCTACCCATTAATCTTATATACCATGTGTGTCAAATCTACTACCACTCTGACAGGAGCTTCTCCCAGCATGCACCAGGCAGAGGGGAGACTTGGACAGACTGTTGATAATTATTAGTAGATAATATTGTATTTATCCAGAGTGATGACCGACCACCAGGCTGCTTCACACTTCACTGTCCTGTTTCATGGATAATTAACCACGTGTTGCAGTTAGAGGAGAAAACAACATAATTTAATTCACTCCGCCTGCCAAACTTTTCTCTGGGATTTGAAACTCTCCCGTTACCAAAACAGCGCATTATAATTCATCCCCTCCAACAGCTGCATGTAAATCAATACTGACACAGACCTGATGGTACGGGCTGTTTTGAAGAAGTTGCATGAGCCAAGAAAAAACGAGCGTTACAGGCATTTTCTGAGGAAGAATGGAGGAAAAATAATGATGTTCAAGAAATAACAAACAACCAACTCCAGCCAAACAGAATATGAGAATATGGGGGATTTAACAACCTGAGGAAGAATTGATCTTCTACAGTTACATGCATATTGTCTTTTTTAGACTGAAAATCTGAAATAAAAAGGGTTTTTTGGTTGTTTTTTTTTGCCAACCAGAGATTCCAGTGATAACATTTGCAGAAAATTTCACTGAATATTTCATTGTTCTTTTAAATGAAAAAAGTGATATATGTAAGGATTTTGTTTGTTTGTTTGTTTTTTTTATTGAAAAGAAACAGTGGAAAAAAGCAGCGTTCTAGCAGTTAGCCTAAGTCACATATTGGAATTTCACTATTTAACTATTTACAAACAGGCCCTTATGAAGGCCTTGTGTTGGCCAAGACATGTTGGCAAATTTTTTTCTGTTCCATCATGAACTAGCTTTTTATCAGAAGAAGAGCGCCTTTTTTTCAAATATCTCCATTATTTCACCAAAGAGCACCTTCTTATTGCTGTGATGTGTCAGCTGCCTATAGGAAGCCGAAGCCCTCCTACTTTGTTTCCATCATGCAACCATGGTGTTGTTCGTTTTTAACCTAACGTTAGCTTTTTACTTTTGGCAATTGCATTTACGCTTAAATAATCGCAAAAGTGGTGTTCATTTGTGGAGACCATCTTGCTGAACAAAACTTGTGTCATAAATTTGCAAGCATCATAAAGTGTTGGCCACAGACCTTATCTTCTGCAATAACCCAAAATCCAGTGGAAAAGTCCAATTAGCTTTTTGTCGAGGGAACCGGGGCGATATTAACTTCCATGTTGCCCTTTATATTGATTATTTGCAGAAAATGTATTTGTATGTACTGTAGCAGTACACTATTTCAATGATAAGGATGTTTTTAAACAGTAGGACAGATCTGCCTTAGCTAATTAGGTGTGTACGGACTATTTGTCCACTGACGAGTGCACTGCAGGGACCATAGGGTGCACATCTACCTCCTGTAGTGACTGATAGTGTAGCTTGGTGAGGGGGATCCTCTTGGTGCCACAGATGTGTGTGGAGGACAGTGAACGCTGCTATCGCAGTGCAGACAGTTTTAGGGGAGCATCCTTCATCTCCATGTGAAGGCAGTGAAACTTTAAAAATGCTAATGATTAGGGTACTGTCAAGCCTGAATTTCTAACTAAGTGGCAAGTTGTTTCTTTATTTATGTATTTAGTCTCTTCATCTTTGTCTCTTTCATATTTAGAAATGACAGCAGGCACTGATTCAAAGTTTCAGCACCATGGATAGCGTCACAGTCTGTCTCCCTCTCCCCCTTTCAGCAGATGGCGCTATCCATGGTGCTGACATATGAATAACATCTGCTGAGTTTTCTCACTTTCTTTGTAACCATATTTTTTACTAAATTTAATGACCTTAATTTTTCAACTTAATTATATTAAATTTTCATTTGTTTTGTACTAAGCTCAATTTTTACATATTTATTCAGTTTTTCAGTTTTGCAGATAATTGGAGGCATGAAATGAATAAGTCAGAATAAAGACAGCATAAAGGCAAATATTAAAGTTCAAGTGGAAGTAACAGAAGAAATAGATATATATGTGCAAAGGAAACTTTTTGAAAGATATGCACAATAGCTTACTTGCACTTTAATGAGTCGCACAACAACTGAACAAGTGAATGGTGTTATAGGCCATTCTCGCTCTTTCCACAGAGTGATTATCTGTGTAATAAGCTAGTGTTTCTGTGGGTAGCTGCTGTCACAGAGGTGCAGCCAAGTCACTCTGCCAGCCTTGAAGTCCTGGTATAAAACTCTCTCCCAGAGGATGCGTTTGTCATCTCGCCACCAAATCAAAGACAACATAACATAGCAGTGTGAACATTTGAATGGTTGTGGTTGACATAAAGATACTGATGTTCAGATGGTGCCTGGATCTAAATGTGAGTCCCATTAATGAAGCCCATGATGCAAAGAAAGCCAGAGGCCTGGCAGAATCATTGTTTTATCACTGTCAGTATGGAGGTGAGGATACTGCCAAGGTGGCAGCTCAGTGCCAGTGACACCCTGCGGATGGCAGTGGACTTGTGGATGCTGATGATGTCTCCAACTGTATTTTGAAACACATCATTTGCATAAAAACATGTTTCTTTCCACTACTACAATGCAGGTGGTGCTGTGTTGTGGTCTGATACAAACTGCAAGTCCGGCGACATCTCTTCAAAAACTTCAAATTGATCTCAGGATCGAAAACTCTACACATACAGGATTGCTACATACAGGATTGCTCCTGTCCCAAATACTTTATCCAAAAAGCCCACTCATTTTAAAGTCTAAATATGAGATGTGCCACTTTGTTACAAGCAGTAGTTACTATAAGTCGTTACTATAGACACAGCCTAAATTTTGACTTTCTGCCGACCCCTGACAAGGCAAGAGATTTACACCCAGTCTAGAAAGAAGAAGGCTTATGTCCTGATTGTGCAACCAGCATAACTATTAGGTCAGAACATTGATCTGTTTAAAATATGAGATGGAGTCTTAAAACAAAAACAATTCCCACCCATATGAGCATTTTAGCACCGTTGCAGCTCTTATCTCCATCCACGCCTTAAAACGCATATCACATGACTGTTTGGGTACATTGTGCATGCAGAAGCCGCTGTAAACTGGAAGCATCACTGAACACGGTAACTGTTGCAAATCGCTTAGATAATAACTTGCCCCCTGTGCATGTAAGCAGTAGCAGCGTGATAAAATTTAGAATTTAACTCCACAGCAGCTGCTAACAAAGACAACAAGGTCAGCAACGCCTGTAACGCATTATAAATGTTGAAATAACGCCGGGTAGTAATGGTTCACAGGCTGATTTAGCATGTTTTCTTCCGCAAAGTGGTCACATGACATGAGGTGTGACCATTCAGAGAAGGATTCGTCATGGCTTATAACGCCCAATCACAAAGCGTCGTTCCGTTTTTGCCTGTCGACAGTGACATGCAGCGCCAGAGTTTTGAGTTTAGGGCTGCTAAAACACCGAACTAGTGAGGATGCCAGGCTGAAATTTGGCAGTACTGACTTGTCTTAAATGTATAAGACACATCAAGCATAATCCCTGTTGGTTTCTGTGTACTGACCAAGCGGCAACCTTTGAAACGGATAATGAAGCCAATGCAGAAGTGCCAAAAACTGCAGTTCACTGAATGGCCACTTGAGGCTGGCTCCAAGAGCGAGTCAATCCCCATAGACCTCCATGTTAAAATGTCCAACTTTACAGCCGAAATAAACCCATTTACAGCCTGGTACAGAAAACGGTTTTGCTCTCCATGGTGAATTTCAACATTCATGACAATTGTACAGTGGGTTTATTTTTCTATACCGCACCAATTTACATTCTATTATCGCCCAAAGTTACACATATTTCAGGGTGGGCTACCTGAGGGACAGGCAAAAAACAAGATGGCAACAGCGCAAATTCCAAACTTGAGGCTTCAAAACGAGACGAATGTGTGACGTCATGGTAGCTACGTCCATTATTTATACAGTCTATGGAACTGACACGCCCTAGACTGCACATCTACATCAGTAGAAGACAACCACGAGAGGTCAGCAAAACCACATAAATTACTTTTTAAGCAGATTTTGCTGATATTGCTGATTAAATTGCATCATTTTTATTCTATTATTATTATACTTTACAGCATAATATCACTACTTTTGATTAAGCAAAGGATTAATATCACTGACAAATCAGAGTGAAACTGATATGAGACTGAGTAAAAGAAACCTGGTATAAGAATGGTGGAGGGCGTATCAGGGTAAGCATGCATGAAGTGTAATCCCTTCAGGCTGTGGATTACCTCTGTGTGCACTGAACAGAAACCAGTCCGTCCAAGAGCAGCATGCAAGTCAAACAAGCATGTTTTCAACAGTAAAATTCCTTCATTCAACACAATATTTTAGTAAAGTTTAATCTGAAAACTATACTAGTATCAAGTCATCTCCCTTATATAAGGATTTTTTTGTTTTCTGATAAACTGAAGGATTACAATTTGTGTTTTTACACTATAATCCTAAAAAAATATGCTGAAAATGATAAATTAAAGCCCCATCACGAAGCCTGAAACAAGGCAGTTTCATTACAAGTTTATTAAAGGTTAAAGTATCCATTATGCAGAGTGTATTATATATTATGGGATTATTGAAACAAATGCAAAGCAACATGTGAATAGTTTTTTTAAGAATGAAACTGATCATGGATGAGCCCATTTTAACCATTTATAACCCATTGTTTAATGTCAGATCACAGGGGTCTGTTCCAGTATTGTATTAATTAATTTAAAGTTAATTTGTGCATTTTTTTATTTTTATTTTTTTACAAAAAAAATGATTTGCACAAAATGAATACAATAAAGCTGTTAACATTTAGCTGTCATCACTGGATCACAAAAGCTTTTAATTTCTTAAAGTACACATACCAGAAAATCTGACTTAAATCTAAGAAGTCTTTTTTATAGCACATTACCTTAAAAGTTGTAAACTATTTCTTATAACAAAATACTCTCTTGTTAATGGACTACCTTTCATAATGTTAACAATGCATCATGATTAATTAAACCTCATAAGAAAGACAACTTAATGTCATTAAAATTATTCATTTCCATACATATTTTGATAAAAATTCAATCTGAAATGCAACTATTAAATACAGCTTCCAGACTTTACTCCACTTCCCTCTGAGATATAGTGCAGTAGAAGTTTTAAATGGAATAAAAAGCACCAGAACTCAAGTAAAGTGCAAGTTTTAAAAATTGTGCAGTATTGAGTAAAATAAGGAATGATTTCCTGCTGCTGATATGCACATGCAGAGCAGTCACATCTAAAAAGAGAAACAGACGAGAGCACAGAAAAAGCAGGCAATTTTTTTTTATTTTTTAAAAATGCAAAAGCCTCTGAGAAGTGAATAATAAAAAACAAGAAACGGCAGCAACCAGTAAAAGAGCAGCAAATCGCACCAGACAGCACTGAGAATCAAACTAAAAAATGTTTCTTACCTCTGATTGTGAGTGGAGGAGATTCCTACACAAACAGGTGGATGTGAGTGCATGAGGGGTCCGCACTAACAGGTGGAGAGAGAGGCAGCGAGCAGCCAAGTGGTCGAGAGAGGGAGGGGGGGAGAGAGAGAGAGAGAGAGAGAGAGAGGAGGGGAGATCTCCCTCTGATAGATTTGGATTTTTAACCCTTTCTCTTCCTTTTCTCCTGCCCTTGTTTGATATCTTCCTGTATGTTTAATATCCCTTTCTCCAGGCGTCACATTCATCTGAAATGTCAACAGCAGTGAAGCTCTTCCTTTAATCACACCACACATGTATTAGATTAACTCTCCCTCACTCTCTCTCTCCTCTTTCTTTTTCCCTCCCCCTGGCTGCAGATTGGGAGGGGAGGGGGGGCAAAATAATGTGCCAACAACAGCATCTGTCTCTCTCTTTCTCTCTGTATAATTTGTGCTTAATGACGCCTAATGATACATGTGTGCATCCAACACACATATGTACAATTACACATGCAGAGCAGCATTTTTTTTACTCCTCCCTTCCAGGAAAGGGTGTAAATAATCTGGACCTGCATCCCCCCTCCTTTCCCCCCTTTTTTTCTTCCACTTCCTCTGGTCAGACAGATAGGTGTCCCTGGAGTGAAGGAACCCCTCTTTAAAAAAATATATAAATATATATCCTTCCTACTCCTCCTCCTCCTCTTCTACTCCTCTCTGCATCCACCCACACACTCCCTCTTCTCTCTCTCTCTCTACCCATCCATGCATGCCAAATGGACGAGGGAACCCTGACTTTTTTTTTTCCATTTTTCATCCACCCATTTCTTCTTTCCATTTCTCTCTAACGTGATATAAAATCCCTTCAGGCCAGTTCAGTACAAAATAAAGAAAGAGCCAGTGCTGCTGCTGCTGTGTTGGTTTTTGTCTTGTAAAACCCAGATGGAGCAATTTTCCACCAGCTGACGGTGGAGTCCAACCAAACCAAACCAACCCGGAGAAAAGCCTTTCACCAGATCTGCATCTCTGAGAGAGAAGGTTGTTTATGGGAGATAAATCAATGCGTCGTGATTACAAGAAGCAATTTGTTTTATAAATGCACATTTTGGGGAGGTATTTTTAGATAATGGAAACATCAGCTTTTAAGAAAAGCCTTGTTTGGAGAGAGTAAAGAACAGTGGTGGTTCTTGCACACTTAGGCCCCAAAGATAGCCTCCCCCTGTCAACTCCCCCACCCCCCAAAAAACACCCACAAAAATAAAAAGTTGTTTGCTGCAGCTCAGTGTAAAAATACTGCACGTTACTACCAAAATCCAAAATGCAAATAAACAACCAAGCTAATTTTTTTTAAAGATAAGACTATGTGCTTATTATCATTTAATAAACTGATGTACATGTGTTATTATAATCAAAAAAGTCAATAAAAAAATCAAATGTTCTAAAAAATAATTTTAAAAGTTTATAAAAGTACAAATTTACTTTGAAATTGAACTGGGAATGCACTGATTTTGAAATTCTGGGCTGATACCGATCAGAATTTTTAAAATAATAATTTGGCCGACAATGTTTTTATGTGTAATTTATGTTAATTTTGTTGTAATTTCTTCCTCTTTTGTGCCAGGGAAATACAGAAATCTACCCTATAAAGACGATCCCCACACACCAACAAAAAACTCTGTTTAAATGCCCTCAGCAAATATTTAATCAAAACTGAAGCTTTCAACATCATATACAACAAGTTCCCTGCAACTTTTTTATGAAGTTCAGTGAAAATTTAAATTAAAAAATGAATAAATAAAAATAGCTCCCTGAGGTTTTACAAAGTAAGAGTTCCTCCCATGCTGACTTTGCTTCCATGCATTTATTGCAGACTGCCTTCTCTAGTGTTGGGTGTGTGTAATACGCACACTTTTTCATTCATTCATTTTTTAAATAAACTTTTCAGCAATCATTAAAATAAAATGCTGATAGAGATAATCATCAAAATGCCAAATATTGTCCCCGGGAATCTGTAGACCCCAAGTGAAAATACTAAAGTTAGACCGGTTAAAAAAAAACAGAGCTATGAGGGATGATTATTTTAATATCTCACCAGTTTACATTTTGTTACGGCTTAAAGTTAAGCATAATTAAGGGCAAACCACTTTGAGTGACATGCTGTTTGTCATTTTTTAACGCAATCTCGCTTTATTAAGTGTTTTTACTGGTTTCAATCAGTATCCCTTTGTTTCCAGGAGGAAGAGACCTCCGGGGATAATTGAGCTCCTGGTAAAGAGCTCCCGGACATAAACACTGAAAGAATTCTAATCATTCAAAGTTTTGTTGCAATCTGTATTCCTCACTGCCAGAAACCACTAAATCCCCTTACGTTTTACACACTGGAACTTTTAAAATGTTTAAATGTTTTTTTAGGAAAAAACTTAAACACAACTATTTAACTAACTAAAAAAATAAAAAAAAAAACTAAAATGTAACAAAATACATACTATATTTCAAAAAGTGGGCAATAAAGCAAGCAATAAAGACCTTCGTCTCCTTACCTGTTTAGAGTTAAATTAATTTTTCTATGTCAATGCATTATAAGGTTATATTGATCCAAAAAGAGGTGTTTATGACAATTTCCCATTGTTGTGTATATGGATTGAATTACGTTTTTTTGTTTTCTGGAGGAAATCAACAACATTTCCTCTCAAACACCCCATTTTCGTTTATTTTGAGGGTCTTTTTTTTTTTTAATACGGAAGGAGAAAAAGAAAATCATTTACACAACAGGCACACTACATCATCTATGATCATGCCATCATGCTGCTCTTTGACGGACAAAGTTTAATTATAATCCTGGTGAAGTGTGACGGTAAAAGATCTTGCGTCTGTTAAACTCTCAGCACCTTTTCTGCCGTTCCTTCACTCACTGCAGCTGATTGTCATGACCAGCCAAACACTCACCATTCTGTTAATTATTCATGATAATGAGTCAGATAATTGAAAATGTTAACCTCCTCCATTCTTTGCCGTGGAGTTATGCGCTGCCAGTGAATCGGTCATGTATTATTCAGGTTCAGTGTTATTAACCCTAATGGCCCGTAAGAAATGAGACAATAACCATTCAGGACTCCTCCGTCCACCGCCGCTTCCCTCGCCACCATCCACCCTCTCCCTTTGTTAACCTTCATTTCTTAATCCTCCGCTAATGGCGTCACTGGTAACCCTCTATAACTCAGACACTATTCTGCATAATTGCATGCAAATGATGCAGTATTTCAAGAAATAAAAGTTTTGGGATTCCTCTTTACTGCATTTCTCTACATGAGAGTATGGAACCATTCACTTTAATGTACTGAGTGTCACTTTTGTGTATTGTATAGGGCTGGGCAATATAAAGATATTATATTGTATCAAGATATGAGACTATATATATTTTGTCTTACATATGGGATATTGTTATATCGTGATATGGAGTAAATGTTTTTTTCCTGATTTTAAAGATTGCATTACAGTAAAATGATGTACTTTTCTCAACTTATCAAACAGTTCTATGACGGGAGTAAAGAAGGAAGTTATATGGATAGTCAGGGGGCA
This sequence comes from Plectropomus leopardus, assembly GCF_026936395.1. Classification (NCBI taxonomy): domain Eukaryota; kingdom Metazoa; phylum Chordata; class Actinopteri; order Perciformes; family Serranidae; genus Plectropomus; species Plectropomus leopardus. Next base: position 5,441,313 of record NC_142193.1, read on the forward strand.
GGCTGGGCCAGCCGATTGGTCAAAAAACACAGGACTTTACCCAGGAGAAGGGTGTTCGAAGCCTTGTGAACTTAAAGTGATCTTTGAGTCATTTTAAGGTATGTTGTCTCCATATTTCTTTTTCTACACCTAGCATACATAAATTCACTTGCTTAAACCCAACCTCTCAAATTTTACATTTAGGACATAAGTCGTGGAGCACTACTTGTTAGGATATTGTACCACTGTGTGCGCATATGTTAAATACACACAGAGGAAGGAGACCTCAGCAGACAGGGAGCAAATTAAAATAGATAAATTAACCAGAGCTCACACTTTACGTTACCTTACGTTATCTGTTTCCCTCAGTGGAGTCCTGCTTGATTGTGTCTTTTCAATTTTTTTAGCATCTTTTGTTCACTTAGGTATGACTCATGCAACCTGTAATAGCTTCCTTTCCAGTAGACAATAATATTGCTGTTAATCTGTTTACTCTCTCTCTGTTTTCCATAATTCACCTCATCATTGACCTTCTCGTAGAGCTTGTATTGTAATTTTTCTGCCAACTTGCAGTTCCAAAAATGTCTTCTCCTCAACCATCACTTCAAGTTCACCAACAGGAAACGTTTGCTTTGTACTCCATTACTTTCTAGGCATAGACACATCATTTGAATGTGCCGTCATTGCGTCTGTTATTCACAATAAGGCCCTTGCTTTGTAGTGGTGGCTGTGATTGGTGAACACTCTGCAGTTATTTGCCTTCTCACCTGAATCTCCGTTTGTTTCTGATTCAGCTCACGTCGATACAACTTTCTCATCTCATATGTCTTTGAATGCTTTCGATCTCGAGGGTCCACACTTCAAAGCTTCAGTTCTTTCGTCTCAGCAAAAAATCTGACTAAAACCTTGCTCCATCAACAGTCATGCCCCCAGAAACATTTCCAAAACTTCAGCTGTGTATGACATCATTAGTTATTCATGATGTGCTCAGTTCACTCTTGATTAATTCTCATCACCCACGCTTTTGTTTTTATCATACTTCACACCCTGAAGACAGCTTGATCTTAAACATGATAAAATCTTAGTGAGCAAAACAGAAAGTCTCTCTAGAGTTTCATCAGTTTCCCAAAACCCTCGGGTGGACTTCTGTCCTCGTCATTCACTTAAGCATTTGAAGAGCTCCTTGGGATGATTTTCAGCAAAGACTGTCAAGTTGTTCGTGTTTGGAAAGTGTAGATAATGAGACTAAAGTCTCCACACACACAAGAGAACACTGCTTTTTATTGCATTGCTATAAAAGCATCTGGCTCGTCAAACTCACTGGGAGTTTGGAGAGTTTGCTAATGGTGTCCTGTATTGTTTTGTTGTTTCTTACTATTCGCTTTTTTGTGCCATAAACTGTCAATCGGCATCTTTGTATGCATAATACAAACAAAACTCAATAAAACTCTGCTCCATAGTGCTACTCGTGGTTCAAAGTTCCACAGGGGTAAATAGATAAACCTTAGACTGGTCACCCATTGGTTTGTGGCAACACATCCCAAGTCGTCCAATATCGCAGCATTGTCAGAGGACTTTTGCATCTACAATTTATGCTCTAGGTATCCTCCTGCATCTGCTGTTGATGGCATGTCAGCAAAACCAGACAGTTAGGATTAGGCAACAAAAGCTTTGGTTATGTGTCGTTAACTAAGCACATGGCAACCAATGTCAGGATGTCAACAGATGCATGTGATTAGTATTAGACACCAACACCAGGATGTCAACAAAAGCAGATGGGTAGAATTGGCATAAAGAAGGTAGAAGAAGGTAGAAGGTAGAAAAAACTAAATTTCATTTGTCCTTGGTGCACATGTGATTAGGTTCAGGTACCATAAGCTGGTGTTCAGGTTTAGAAAAAAAACATCTTGGTTTGGCTCTACATTAAAACTGGAAGCGAACACCTGGGGCCTCATGTACAAAGACTTGCGTGGATTTCCTACTGAAACATGGCGTACGCTCAAATCCAGAAAACGTCGTACGCACAAAAAAATCCTGATGCATGAATCTGGGCGCACGCATGAATCCAAGCACATTCCCTTTGTACATCCCAATCAGCGTGGAATTGAGCGCACATGTTGGAGTACCCGACCACTCCCTGTCCACGCCCCCATTTAAAAATCATATTTAAATAAGCCCTGCACCTGAGATTCCCCTCTCTGCACGATCAGAAAATAAGAAACAAAAGATGAGTAAGACGGGATTTTAAGCTTCCATTCATTAAGTTTATACACTTACACGGATCACACACTATTGTTGCAAATTAGTGCAGAAGTGCGCCGGGGAGAAGGTGAGGCAGATAAGTCTTTACGCACGGGGTTATTAACATGAGTACGTTGCACACAGTGACAAATAGGGGCTTGTTAGAAAGATCTGAAACTGTAGTTTAACCAGCAAAACACAGCAAGTCACTAACTCTAACCGCTGTAATGATGCGGTGAAGATGGGATATGATTTGGGGGCGCACATGCTCAATGCGCATCACAGGGACTAATATTAGGACAATTACACGACAAATTTATTTACCAAGAAGCCACCCATCGCGCACAGTGCCAGCTTGTAGTCTGTTCCCAACCATGCTGTTACTCAGAATGCGTGAATCGTGCGTTGAACCAGGCCACCTCGCCACAATGTTGGTTAACTGCATTTGCGCATCACATATGATCTGTACATTGATGGAATGAAAGTGTTTCCTGTTCACGTATACAAATTCATCATGTGACGGCGCTTTTATAGCAATGTGTGTGCAGTCGATAGCTCCGATTACATTAGGAAAACTGGCTCTCGCTGCAAATTGCGCTTTAATGTTGACCTGTTCAGCTGCATGGTACGGGAATTTGATATATCTGGCTGACATGCGGATAATTCCGTCCCATACGGCTGGCATGGCTCGGCTGAGGGTCGACTGGCACAGTCCCGATCGGTCGGCCAGCTCCCTCTGGAATGCCCCGGTTGCCAGGAACCCCAGTGTGGTCAGCACCTGTATGGGCACAGGCAGCGCATGGCTCCTGGCTGAGTTGCGCTCCAAGGCCGGCCGCAGCTCTGCGCACAGTTCCACGAGGATTGCCCTCGGGAACCTAAAGCGGCTGATGAGCCAGTCGTCATCGTGTGCCAGTACATCGTCTCTGTCTCGAAACACACGCTCTCTTCTAATTGCACCATTTGCAATGTCCTCTAATGCTGCTAAAGCTGCCATTGTTTTCAGCGGTACTTTTTGCACCACTTTGCGCACGCTTTTATATCCACTCATGTAATTGGAGACACGTATGTTTGTGTGTGTGTGTGTTAATTGTTCACTGGTGTTAATTGTTCATGTGTCTCTGATGTGCACATCATTAAGTCATCATTCAGAGGACGGATTGGTTACACGTGTTTATTTTATGTTTCCCAGGATCACCTCTGAGTGTCGCCAAAGTATCAACGGCTGTAGAAGCGTCGTCGCCAGCTATGAAGTTGGCGTGAGGCACCGCACATTTCCACGGTCATTTCACTCTTGATACATCTGAACTTTGCCGTGAGAAAGAGCGTACGCCACGTTTTTGTGCGTACGCACCCTTTGTACATGAGGCCCCTGGGCTCTTGAGTGAAAGTCAACCTTATGCTGTCCAACAGTATATCATATGGCCGAGACAAGTTCTGTCCAGCCACTGACATCACTCGTCCGTATATCATACTGCCACTCCAGGTAGCATCTGACAGACCAGTGGCATATTCTAACAACGGAAAAGGTTCCATCCAGCCACGTTACAAACTGACGCCACCCAGTGGTATATTAGAAGGTGGCTTTTAGCGCCAGTATCTGATGTTGAAATTACTGATAAAGCAGCTGTATTTGACGACCTCCGATTGAGGACAGGCTGTTTGTGGACTCCCATTTTAAAGCATTTAGTTTGGCATTTGAACTATCACCATGGTTATTTGCAGTCAGTGAGCTGTGGGGGAGCGAGAGGTGGATCTGACTTCCAGACTTAAGTAATGCTTTGCAGACAGCCTGTTTCAGAACATACTTAATGTCACTTTACAATATAGGCCATATACATTCTGTGTGTGACAAATGTATTTATTTAATTGAAACAGAAACTTTTTCTTAACATTTAGTTACACTGAAGATATGTTTCTGTAAATTGTCAATGTTAGATGTTACTTACCAGTCTGAAAGAGTCCAGCATCAAACTGCATCTTTTAACTCTCAAAGAGCTGTCTCCAGCGTTGGAAAGCCACACCAATATTTACTCTAATTTTGCTTCTTCTTACATTGTTCTCTTTACCATGGAATGATGCTTCTTTCCGGGAGCTGCTTGCGTTGTGGAACAGTTGTTTTTGTAGAACTTCTTCCATTGCTGTGTTTTTCTTACACACTAACATGACTGAGACTGTAACTTTTTCGCTGTATGCATTGACTCCATGTTGTGTTGTGGACTGTTTCCTCATCAATATGTGTTTCCCTTCCACCTAAACCTGACCCAAACCTTTAGGCCTAACCATGACCACCAAGGGAGGCGCTACATATTAACAAAGGGGAGAAGGTATTTGATAAGGGAACACACTTTGACACAACACCGACTATCTCAACTTCTTCATCCTCTCCTGCAGCACACTAGAGGCTACAGTGACTCATTGGCTCTAAGGCCCGGATGAATAATTACAGAAGGGACGTCCCGTCCCTGGCTGCTTAGCAGTGGACATCTCTGCAGTACCATACATAGGCATCTTGGACATAATGTCAAAGGTGTGACTTCTTCACATTCTGTTGATGCGGTTAGTTCATTTGAAGGTTTTAAACTAAAATTATGTCCAGATCTTATAAATGCACCTTTAAGTAGGTGTAACAGTATAAACCCGTTCTTTAAAAGTAGGTTCTTGTACAATTTTTTTAAAAAATGGATGAATTATTTCTCCAGTCTTGCATTTTTACCGGAACCTGTAATAAATTGCAGTTTTCTTTTCTTTTTCTTGCTAATTACATCCTGTCCTAAACTCTGCACTGCTTTATAAAATCTCTGAGGTACAACTGTGAGTTAACAAAGAGCCGTGAAGCAACAGTGACAGAGAAGACAGAGGAAGTGGGGAAATAATGAGGCTCAGAGGGAGCAGACATCAAAGTGGACAGTGCTCATCTCGTGAAGACATGACCGCCTGCACCACCATAGCATGACACTTTACCTGTGATCATCACTTACTCACAGGTACATTGGGAGCGAAATCAGAGATCCATTAAATCATTATCACCTCTTTAATCAGGAGAGATCAGAGCGTCTGCCTCTGGCTGCTTATCAGGAGAAGAAGAAAGACCAAATGGAGCTCCAGCTGTTGTATTTGTCTTTAAAGAAGTTCAAGAAGAGAAGCCAAGAGAGAATGAATAAAGAGTAAAGCTAAATTATTAATTATAGAAGTGTTAGAAAATACTTTTTGAAAATGAGAGAAGACTGGGAACTTGACTGTTTTTCACTGTTTCTGTGTCCTGGGTATTTTAGGTGGGACTGAAATCATGACTTGATGCACTCTAGCAATCCTTAACACAACCCGTCCCCCACTATATAAAAGCTAACATAAGAGTAGCATCATCAAAACACGCTTTATTAGCTTGTTGTAAGGGTAGACATATTATTTTAAAAGCAGTTTTTGTTACATTTGTATACATTACATACTGTTAGCAATCAGTAATGACATGAGTAAAAAAAATATGCAGTCGCAGGCCTGTAAGAAGCCCATCCAATAATTTTGTCTGGGCCGAACAGGCTACCAATAACTTTATTTGGGATGGAAGAAATGACTGAATGTCTGTCAGAGAGAGGGCATTCCTATTTGCTGTTCCACACATAAACCGTGTACAATAATGGACAACACGACAGCTCGTCCTAAGTGAAGCTGTTCAATCTCGATCGCCCCCTGGTGTCTGAGTGCAGTATATTTCATAAAGCCCGCCCCTCCATGTTAGTGAATTGGTCATAGGCCAATTTAAAAATTCATAGTACGCTGTCACTGAAGGTGACATCACCCCGATGTTTGTTCAAGTGTTTGTTTTTGTGATAATTTCAGTTTTAATGAGTTATTCAGTTCTACAAAAAGGGGATGTTCCGCCATGATTGACAACTGTGACAGCCAGTCTGTGCGCTCGCATTCAATAGAGCTGCTCGGGATTGGTTGGACAGGTGTTTTGGCGGGAACTCCCTCACCGCGCATATTGCTACTGCGCAGAATCCAGCAAGATAGCAACGCCTGCATCCGGGGGGTATTTTAGCTTCACTTATGCATAGTGGGGGTAAGGTGGGTCGCATTGTCCATCTTTATATACAGTCTTTTTTTAGAATTACCTTGTATCTTCTTGAAGGGGCTGAATGTGGCACATGCAATCATACAATTTAATAAGATTGAACAAATCAATGAGAGAGCTGAAAGAGAATGTATTTTCAAATTCTGCCTGGTTCATTTTTTTTTTTTTTTACCTTTTTCAGATTTAACAGAAGTAACATTTTACAGTGAAGCATTAGTACTTTTACTTCAGTAAAGGATCTGAGTACTTCTATCACTGCTGCTATGACAAGTGAATCTGATTCCTGTTCAAAACAAGAAGCTGTAAACACAGTATTGTCTTTCTGTCGTGTTCATACGGACTTTTATCCTTTCACACTCGCTGGATGCCAAATGAAGTCAAGAGGCAACCGCAGATTTAACACTGCACAATAATGACCCTCCTTTGGTTTGACAGCAACAACTTCATCCTGTTAACCGTCTTCAGCTTCCTCACACGGACACATAAGATCCTCTCCGACTAAAACACTTCACAGCATTTCTATGTTGATGCCAGGAGAGGGTTTACGAGCTTTATGAAACAATAACGGGATACTTCTGGACACTTTTAATCTCCTATCTCCGGGATGATGAGTACATTGTTAATTCCTTTATAATTATATTCTCTCAGCTGAAAAGGAAACAGACTGATTGAGTCTTAAATGGAATTTCAACAAGAGACTGGGTAACGTCTTAGAGGATGAATTGCTGCATAAACATGAGATTAACGCATGAATAAACAGATTTATTCTGTGGTTTTTATTTTAAACTAGTGAGCAAAAAGACCAAGAGAACTGTCATTGCGGTTACCTTCCTGAAGGAGTCATGAGGCCTGATGAGCTATGTAGGTATTAGGGATGATATCAGTTAATCGATGACAGATTAATCGGTTGTTAAGAATTTAATCAAACGTGAAATTAAAGCAATTAATTGATAGGCTATGAAGTGCTGTCAAAGTATATGCAACATGTTGCTTTAAGCTTTGACTGCAGATAAAACACATTTTGTGTTTTTCAAAATAAGCAAAGTGTTTTTTTCAAATAAAGATTAATGATTAATCAATCATTAATTTTACCGTTTAATCGATTAAAGAGAGTCCTTACAATTTGCAGCCATAGTAGGTATATGAAAAAACACTGTTTGCAAACCAGTTTTGCAATGTATCTTAGTGCATTTACTCAAGCACTATACTTAAGTACAATTTTGAGGTACTTGTATTTACTAGAGTATTTCATTTTCTGTTTTTACTTCTACTCTAGGGAAACATTTTACTGCACAAACATTTTTTAATTTCAGATTTCTGCTGATAAGGTCTTGAATGCAAGACTTTTACTTGCAGTTGAGTATTTTAACAGCATGATTTTACTTCAGAAAAGGATCTGAATCTGCCTTCGACCTCTTGATGATGGTAATGTGTTTACCCTTCAGAGCTTTACAACAGTTAGCATTGTATCTCTAAGGTTTTAAGTTCAAGTGACAAGAAAACTAATAACTGAGAAAATTTTCTAATTAAAAAAAAAAATCATCGACAAATGCTCTCACTTCCAAACATATTCCATATGGATGTATCTCAGCACTGTATTCACCTGTTAAACAATAGGGGGACCATTTTCAACCTTTATCATTTGCAACCCAAGCCTCCAGTGAGGTCTAGGGGGGATTTCCTCAAGAGAAATATTTAGAAACTCAACAACTAAACTCAGCATTTTAAAGTGTTTTACACAGAAATGAAAATTACTTTAGATCGAAATCTCTCCGTCTGTGTGCATCCATTTTCTCCTTATTGGGTTGCCATATTAATCTAAAAATTGCACGAGCATTGACAATTGCCATAGGGAGAGAATGAAGAAAGCCCTTTGTCTCATTCACTACTACTGGCCACGTCAGGGCCAGTACCAGTCCACATTGGACTCTAATATTGGCCACATTTTAATGTGACCAGGTACATTAAAAAATTCATCCCGAATTCAGCTCTAAGGTTTGCAACGTGAACATTGTGTAAGTCAAGTTATGTTGCACACTGTCAAACCACAATAACGCACGGCAGATACACTTACATTTTTGGCAACCAAAGTAACACTCCTGTTACATTCCAGTTACCACTCTTTAATAAATGTGAAGGAAATGATATTGAGAAAGTACAGTGTTTGACGCTGATTGTATCTACCCACAGCTGCAGAGCAACGGGTCCTGCTGGGGTACGACGACACAACTTGGAGAAACCACACACAGAACTGCAGTACACCATGATACTAGAACCAGTGGTAATCATAAGTTTGATAATAGTAATACATTTGTTAAGTTTATTTATCATATTTGTATAATTTTCATAACACAAGGCTCACAGTACTACAAAACAAATCCGACGTGTATATAGACAGCAGTTAAAAGGTATAATCAGTCTGACCCCCCCTTTCATGCATTTCAACAATATGCATTTGTGTACAAGGAGCTAAGGTTTTTCCCTCAATTTATAATGGTTATCGCTGATTGCTACTCTTTTAGAAGGCAAACCCGGTAAGAATAGCCCTGGATCCTTTCTTATTGTAGTCGTTAAGATGCCACACAACTCACAAGCTTTGTGACTCCGGTATCTAGCAATTAGATTGCACTCTCTAAAGTAATGGAAATGAGTCCCACGGTCAGTTTTGCAATTTCAGCAAATGGGAGAGACAATTTGAGATATCCTGGGAAGAGTAACAGGAGCTTTATGGAGTAGGGGTCAACAAATTATTGACCTGGCTGAGTATAGAGTGGTGAAGTAATGAGTCCTAAAACACAGATGTCCATCGTTCCCTCGTCTTAAAGTCTCTGGGTTTTTTGAATGGGTTTTCGGTAAAATGCCTTAAATATGGTCTGTGGTTAACACGGGCTAAAGATATTGAGACGTTTTGTTCTGCAACATAAAATATGTCCGCTTAAACACTATTTTTGAACGTTTAAGGTTTTGCTCATCTTTAAAAAGACGGTTGCCAACAAGTGGCTAAATGGGACTACAGTGTTTGTCAGGGACGTTAGACGTCATCATAGCAGACACAGAAACTCATAAACCCACTTGTCTGCTTTTACAGCTTTACAGAGTGGCATTGCAACTTGTAGATTTATCTGTTTAGAATATTTTTCGATCGTGTTCTAACATGTTTTTACAGTGTTTGTAGTTGTGATGTTTAAGTCGTGCAACCCCAATGTAGTTCGTGTAAAGCTTAACAATATTTTTGTTTCTGGCAATTTAATTTACGCTTCAAAATACACAAAAGTGGTGTCCACTTGTGAAGATTATCATGCTAAACAAAACATGTCTCTTAAAGTCTCTTAAACTTGTGTTTGTCAGAGACCTTATTTTTAGCGATAATGGTAAATCCCATTCAAAAATAAGGTTTATATAAGGTTTTTGACAAGGGAACCAGTTCAGTGCCAACTTCCTGGATGGCCTACAAAAATATGTCATCCTTTCACCACTCTATTTGGGCAGATATTTGGCATTTTGCTGATTATCTGTATCGGCTTTTTTTTTTCTTTTCATATTTATAAAGCCCATTATCACAAAACACAGTTTGCCTCAGAGGGCTTTACAGCATATGAATAATTAATTAAAAAGTGCAAAGAAAGTGTCAGCATGGGAAGAACTTTTACTTTGTGAAACCTTAGTGAGCTATTTTTTTTTTTTTTTTTTTTTTAATTTTCACTTGACTTAGTAAAAAAAATTGCGGGAATATGCTGTATATGATGTTGAATATTTCAGTTTTGATTAAACATTTGCTAAAACAAAATTTTGTGTTGGAGTTTGTTGTACTCCAAATTCTAAATATTGATAAAAATATTTTCATTTTTATTGTAAACGTTGACTATCAGTCTCATTAACTACTAATAATTGGTATAGGCCATGAAAAAACAATATCAGTTGACACCTAGTATGGAGTCTATTTTTAGTTTATAATTATGATTACACACACGCAAAGATATTTTATTTTATATATTATAATCATGGCCTCACTGTATCATGAGGCTTGATGATGAGTTATTGTGTATAACTGCATGAGAAAAGTATTATAAAAGTGAGATTTATCTTTTGCAGAGAAAGCAGTGATCATAATTCCCTGCTGTTAATCTCAGAGCTGTAAAACCGATTTGCAAGTATCTCTGTCGTCCTTATTGGCCTCATTGGTGTCCAGATGCAGAGTGATGTTTTTAATAGTTCGGCCACCAATCCCAGTTAAACACTGCTGTACAACACCAGTTGCAATGGAATTGTATTTGGAGTTTTTTTCTGCTTATAAATCTTTTTCCAATGCCTCCTTTGTGTCTGGGTGGTGTGTTGAGAGGCAGATTTATGATTTTCCTCAGCTGTATGTAAATGACTCTCACCCACATGTGTGATTCAGTTAGTAAAGTAAGACAAACTGAGCCGATAGCGCCTGGATAATATCTGCTTCACTCCGTCTCTTTTTAATATTTCCCACTTGTTCTTCGCTCTGTTTGTCTTTAATCATGTCCTCATGAAGTCTCCAGAGTCTCTGCTGCACAACTGATGTGATGTCTGTACATTTTATGTTATAGCCCAACACAGAGAAAGCAGTGTATGAAGTGTGTGCAGAACAAGAAAGGCTTAAATAGTCAGAGGGCTGCTTGAATTGTGATATAAACCCTTTGGGAGCGTGATTGTCTCCTACAGTACAACTGGAGCTTTCTTTATTGTTGCAATCATCATTATACACACATCGCTGGGTATTAGCGTGTCTGTAAATGAGCCTCATTTTTTCCGCTCTTACAGTCCTCCGATGTTTAGACTGCAGTGCAGGATAAAGTGAGGAGCTCATCTTCTTCAGGGAAAAGATAACTTACTGGCAAATAACAGTTTGCAGATATTTTGAACTATTTACACATTATAACCAATCTGTTCTGATTACCAGGCAGCACGACTTCTGCAAAGACCCACAAGCTAAAATGTGGAAGTTGTTAACAGCCGTTTGACGACCATTGAGACTCAAATTTTGTTTTTGTAATAGGAATTTGAAGGCTAAAACATTGGTTTAAAAAGCGCAGTAATTTGATCTCTATCTTTATTATGCACTATGTTATTTTGCTACTCGACCGTGGCCACACAGATGAAAACAACATTTTTTTTTCTTTTGTCCAATGTAGATGCAGACCATGGACTGTATATAAAGATTGATGACGCATCCCAACGTACCCCTCACTATGCTTAAGTGAGGTTAAAATATCCCGGATACAGCCGCTGCCATCTTGTGCAGGTGATGTCATTTGGAGCTTGAGTTTGCACAGTAGCGATATCCACGATGGGGATTTCCCCCCAAACACCCGTCCGACCAATTGCGAAATCAGCTTTTTTGTAGGGTTGAAATCACTAAAACTGAACTTAACATAAAAACAAACACTTGAACAAACGTCATGAAGATGAGAACTACCTTCAGTGATATCCGGATGATCTGCTCAACTTTTGAAGAGTTCCCACATGCCCAGAGGAGCCGGTTCCTACTAACAAGTGCATAGCCATAGCATCATGTGACTTATAAATGCAGGAAAAAAAGTGTTTCCATTGTGGTTTTGGAAATATGGCTTTGTTGAATCGCCTGAAATACCACCTCATGAAAGCAAAAAACCTTTTTGGCAATAAATGGGAGTTTTTGAAATTGACTAGCAATATGAGGGTTAATGGAAACCCACCTGCTGTGAGTTTTTTTGGGATGTTTAACAGCCTAGCATTGGATGTTGTCTGCCGCTACTGTGTTAGCTCGTGCTAACCAAGCAGAGGGTGATGTTCACTGGGCAGCCCAAGACACGGCAGCAACAGAAAGTTTGCTGATCTGCGGGGGGAGTTGGGATGGTCCAGGATCAGATCCCCAGACAAAACGTTTCAAATTAAGGAATCAAGGAGTAGTGTTGATACTACAGGGGTATTTTGGCTGATACCTCATGGGTTGGACACCAACAAATAAAAAAATAAACAAAATATGAGGTCAGGCTCTGGGTGCTTCTCTTGTGCTTACTCTGTGCCAACTTAAATAAACTTAAATAGAGGCAGGTTGCTTCTGAGGTTGCTAAGCAACCATAACCAGCATTGTATCATAGCCTAATCAAATATCCTGAGTGCAGAGCTGAGCTTCCGCCAGATGTTTTTGAAGTGTATATTTAAATATTGTGTATTAAAATATTGTGTAGAACAGATGTAGAGCTCTGAGTATCCCTGCACTAAAATGATCAACTTTTCCTGTTTACAACAAATTTATATTAATGCAGGGTGGGAAGGATATGTGCTGACTGTGATTGGTTGTTCTGCTTCACATGACATGCGGTACTTGCTGCTTGTTTCATTTCAGGGCACAGGAACGGATTTGTATTTGTCCCCTGAGGGCCAAACACATACAGCACGAGCCCAGTTCAAAGGTCAGCTTCAGGGGCCACTTTAATAGCAAACCTCCCACTCTGATCTGTGAGCACACTTACATGCACAGTTTATCAAGTTACAGTAAAAGCTCAGTTAGGCCATTTAATTGGACTATTGTCATTGTCCCAGTATACAAACCCTGGGGAAGAATCTATTTATTGATGAAAGTATGTCTGACTCTGCAACAGCAGGTGGAGATATGCCCCCCTTCAGCTACAGTCTATAATATAGACAGAATCACAATCCGTGATCTACATATAATCAAACAACGCTGAGCAAACTCTGTCTTCATTGATTGGTTTTAAGGCAACTAAAAAATTCAATACCAGTTTAAGTGTCCACTATATTTTGAATATTTTGTCCGCGTTACCTTGCAATAAGACAGCTCTTACTGACAGGGATTTGAAGCCATTATGTTAATAACACCAGACTCCGTTGAGAAAAAGAGCCATTTTACCCCATTGAATGGTGGAGCTGCTGCTTTACCGCTGCCTCCATCAGCTGTTGTGGAAGATAAAGACACACATACTGCATGTGACCACAAAAACACACAAATACTGATCTGTGTTCTGATACACTTGACTCAATCCATTCTCTAACTCTCAAAGAAAGATGTAAAGAGCAAACACTGTTATGGCATAAATATGAAACATTTCTATAAACTGCTGCTTCAGAGTTGAAAACATCAGAAAAAAGTGCTTTCTGTTCTTTCACTGATGGATTTTATTCTGCTGTCAAAGCTTTAATAAATTAATGATCAGCGTGAGTGTGGGGGACACTCTCCTCATTTCCACATTATTTTCATCTTTAAACGTTATAAGAGAGTGAATTCTGCTGCCTCTTTCCAACATGCACAAGCACTGATTGACAGGACGTTAAGTGACATTGTCAAAATATTGATTATAGCTGCTTCCATAGCTACAACTGAGGGAGCTGGGAGACTGTCATCACTGTGTCAGATTTTTCTCGCCTCGCAGACTGATTTATTGACCAATGGGCCACTCTGAACATGATATGCTATATCTGTAGCTGAAGGTCTATCAAATACACACAGACATGTTCATGTTCACTGTAATAAAACCAACATATCAGGTGTGGCAGCAGTAGAATGTGTGTTCTGACAGTATCTTTCCTCCTCATACACATCGGACTGTTGTTTTGTGTAAAACACTAGCAGGTATACTAAAGCATTATTCATCTCCCTGACTCTTCATATAAAACTTTGCTGTGTTTTGTTGCCTTGTTTTGAGCATAGCTTTTGTTGTCAACCAGCTGCACGAAGGAAGTCCAAAGTTATTGATTTTGATTTGTAACCTGCCAGCTTTGACCTTTGAAAATGGGAAACGGAGGAGAAACCATTTCTCGTATGTTTCATGTGCTTATGAACCAGGAGAACAGTTTACACTCTAAGTGTGATAAAATAATCTTTAGTAATGATCATCTTTATTTATGTGGCACTTTTCAAACTTATAGGGTTCTTCACAGATTAAAATATTTACAGAATAAAAACTAAATATGAGAAATCCATGTAGCCTTTGCCCCACCACCCTTATGACCTACCAAAATTGGAACATTAAAGTCCATGTAAAGTAAAAATAAAAATGTGCTCTGAGTTTGTTACACCATAGAGAGATATGTTATTAACCAGCTCACCAAATTTGAATGTCTATAAACATCCTCAAGTATGTAAAGTAGGCTTTCAAAGTCATGGAAAAATAGGCAGTTTTCGCTGCTCTAAGACACTGGGGCCATAACCTCTGAAGCAGTCAAGACCACACCCACTCACGGGACCACTACCACTCGCTCTGGACTGTAAAAAAAAACTCTACAGTGGAAACATGGACTCCCCCAGCTGCTCTACTGGAGTGGTACAGCCCTACATGTTTGAGCCATTTTTGGACAAATAGGGGCCCCAGTGCGTCATTCAATCTGGATCTCCCCCTGGTGTCTGACTGCAGTATAGGTCATAAAGCTCGCCCCTCCATGTTAGTGAATGGGACATAGGCCAAACTAAAAACTCAAAGTACGTGCAAAATAAAATAAAATTGAGCAGATCATCCGGAAGTCAATGAAGGTAGTTCCCATCACCCTGATGTTTGTGATCGTTTTTTTATAAGTTTGGTTTAAAGAGTTATTAAATTTTACACAAAGGGGATTTCACAGCCATGATTGACAGCTGTGACAGCCAATCCGTACACTTGCATTCAGTGGGGCTGCTCGCGATTGGTTGGACAATGACATCACCATCGCAGGATGGCAGCAGCCGTATCCCATGCTGTATCCGAAACATTTTAGCCCCACTTAAGCATAGCCTGGATAAGTGGGGGCACATCATATAAAATGAAGTTAAAACTTCAATGAAAGAATGAAAAAGTGGAGCCTTTGTAAGACACCATACATAAGGGACATACGATCAGAGAACCACACACACACACACACACACACACACACAAACACACATTTACAGTATATCATATTACACACTCATAACAGCAGACAAATGATCTGTGGTCTCTTTTGGCAATCCTGAGAACCAGTTGCTAGGCAACCAGGGGAGTTTCTCAAAAGCACTGGTATCTCCTCTGCAGAGGGAGGTGTGTGTGTGTGTGTGTGTGTGTGTGTGTGTGTATGTGCATGTGTGTGTGCGTGCGTGCATGCGCACGCGGAACAAAAAATTGAATTGCATTGTTGTGTTGACTCCGTATGGTGAAGCTGATTATGTAACAACAGTCATCTCTATAAATATTTCCTGATCCCTGCTTCAACATGGGAGCCAAATCCTGCTGGCTGCTGCATTCAGGCTGCAGGTGAAAGGGAGATTCGAACCGCTCTGCTTCCTGTTTGTCAGATTTACCCGACAGCATCAGAGCAAACACAGAGACAAACACTGAGAGTCAAAAACTAAGAGACAAACACTGAGAGTCTGGCTCTGAGAGTCACAGACTGAGAATTTAACACTTTGAGCCAAAAACTAAAAGTCAAACACTGAGAATCAAGTACTGCGAGAAACACAATGAAAGTCAAACAGTGAGAGTCAAATACTGTGAGAAAGACAATGAAAGTCAAACAGTGAGAGTCAAACGCCAAAAGACAAACTGAGGGTCAAAAATTTAGTATGTTTACATGCACAGTTTAGTCAAGTCTTATGGCTCAATTAGGCAATTTAACAGGACTCCTGTTCTTGTCCCAGTATACAAGCAACAGGGGAGAATCCATTTATTGACAGAAGTGTGTCCAACTCTGCCACAGCAGGTGAAGATATGCCCCCTTTCAGCTACTTGCAATAAACCTATATTTTTTATACAGTCTATGCTATATATAATCACAACCACAACAGTTTATTTACAATAAATTTGGTGTCATGTACATATAATCAAACTCTGGCAGAGCAAACTCTGCCTTCAATGATTAGTTTTAAGCCACCTAAAAAATAATATTAGCACGTTTTTGCTAAATTTAGAATATTTTTACTTCTTCAGCTTGCCGTAAAAGAGCTCCTATCGATGATTATATGGAGCCGTTCTATGAAAAACACCGGACTCCACTGAGAAAAATAGTCATTTTACGCCACTGAATGGCAAAACTGCTGCTCTATTACTGGATGATAAAGAGGAGAAAATCTTCAAATATAGTGTAAATTTAAACCAATACTGATTTTTTTAGGTGGCTTAAGTATGTTTTGCTGCAGCCCTGTCCACAGCAGTACATCACTTAGCTTCCATGCCGGTGCTGTGGGACCCTACTTTATTTGTCAGAGGACGGGGGTGGCTGGACGTTTTATTTAAAATAAATACAAAATACTAACTTATCATGTTGTATGTGCCTTATCTGAGCTGAGATTAAAAACACAAGTCCCTCCTCAGTTCTTACATTTTCTTATTGCCTGACCCATTTTACAGCACCTCTTCCCTCCTTACAAATAACAAACAGTCCCTATCCGTCACCACTGAGGGAGGCCTGCGCAGCAATGTCCAGTTAAGTCTGACTACAGTGTTTACATGACAGAATAGCTAACATGTTTACATTTATTTTAAAAGTCCAGTTTTAGTCAGACTAACACAATAATTTGACTTTTTCCAGCATCATGTAAACGTACTAAGAGACAAAGACTGAGAGTCAAAAACTGAGAGACAAAGACTGAGAGTCAAAGATTGAGAGACAGTGAAAGGCAAACACCAGAAGACAAACTGAGAGACAAAAACTGAGGGACAAACAGACAGAGTCAAACAATCAGAGACAAATACAGAGACTGATTGTTCTGATTTTGACTGGTTGTTAGCCGTGGTGTTATAACTACATATATTCGTGATAATGACTAATTCCTTTACACAATCCAGTATCACTGCAGGTTTTTCTGGGTCCACACCTTTGAATCAGCTCACTCCACCGAGATGAAACGCAGAGTAAAGAGATGACAGCTCTGTCTGATATCAGGAAAACACCACATGTAGTGGAGAGACAAACCGTGAACAATATAGTGGAATAACTTTGTAGGAGTGGATTGAGCAGTGTGTCCAGAGGAAAAATCACCTGGCTGAATGTGATTTGCTACAGACATTAACTAAACGTTTGTCTATAAAACTTCGGTTTTCTTTCCTCCTGACAAAGAAATCTGCTAGGAGTGAGGTAGAGGGACCACGGGATGATAAAGAAAATGCTAGTTCATTGTATAAAAACTGCTTTGCACTGTAGCAGGGTCCCCGCAGATCCTAAAAAAAACATAAAAGGTACTGAAATCATTCATCTAAAAATAAGGCCTTAAATCGTATTTCATTGACTTCAATTCATCTTTCTAAAGTCTTAAAAAGGCTCACATGGGAAGGAAGATCTGATTAATTGTTTTTTTCTGACGTTGTGGTGTTAAGTCTCAAAATAATTGGTAACATCTTTTTCCTTTTTCTGAAAAAAAATCATTTAATAAATTCCTTTTCTTAAGCCCGTCATGATGGGAATCCAAATGGCGGAATCTCACATGCAGATTGAAAAACACAAAATCACCCAGAAAAGCAGACAGAAATGCCAGATATTTCCCACTTCTGTTGGTAAACTAAATAGATAGTTTAATAATAATATATGTTCATTATCCTCCATGTGTTCCACTCAAAAGAGGGTTTTGGGAGGTTTTTTTTCAAAATTTGATGCAGGTGATATACCTTTTTCTTTTCAAAAGTCACGTTTTATGTTACAATAAACATTTGGGTGATGGTGGTTATTAGAAAAAAAAACTCAGTTCTGAGTGGCCTATTCTGGGGCCTATTTCTTTGTAGGATTAATGCTTTATGAACATGTTGATATGACACTTAAATCCGGAATGTGTCTATAATTTTCATATGGTCATTAATAACTGTTTTACCAAAGCAATAGCTTGCTCCCAGCCTGTCATGAGTTTTTGCCTAAATATTGCATATTTTGGATCACGTTGTTTATAAAACCCTGCATACGTCCATGCTTTAGCAGAGGTCCTCCTTTCTAGTTGTGTTCATGTTTTCTTTTTATTTTCCTACGAAATAACACACATTCACAATGACAAGCACGTTATATCTTTTTTATCGCACAGCAGATGGAATATGGTTATTCTTCTAGGCAGTTAAAAGAGTCTTTAAAGATTCTTTGAACAAAACAGCAGTAAATGTTGTTAATGACTTTTTCAAAGATTGACAGATAAATTCCTCAGCTCAGTGTTTCAGAGATGTTATTTATCTATCTATCATGCTTTCAGGTGCGGCAGCGTCTTGTCTTGTCAGTGGCTGAATGTGAGTGATCTGCTGCGTGAACCTAAAGTGTGGCTGTGGAAACAGCCGTGGATGTGGAGCCGCCAGCATGCTCAGCAGGCCCTGGCTCTCCTCTCACCCACTGTGACTGCCTCCTCGCCTCTGGTAAAGCCCCCAGAATGCTTTGCTGGCCCTGGCTTCACTCTCTGCTGCCTGGCTCGGTCCCACAGCCCTGAAGCATCCTCCAGCGAGCCAAACGGGCCGTGCTCCGCTCCTCCGCCAGAGAGCCATCAGGTCAGATTGTAATTGCACTCCAATTTCTCTATGCACAAACAATGATTATATTACAAATGTACTGCTGTCATATGTTTCTGAGGCTGCAGTGCTCATGATTTAGCGTTTAACGCAGTATTCATGTGCAACAGTGCAGCTTAATGATGTGTTCTGGTAGTTTTCATACAACTATGAAGCTCTATAGTGGTCACTTTGGGCCACACTGAGCACACACTGACAACACTTTTAAGACTTTTAACACATATTTAAGCATTTTTCCAAAGGTCTTTTCTATGTTTTTTTTAACATCTTTTGTTTATTTTACTAATTTTCAGGGATAAAATCTTATACTTTTACTATTTCTTGCTAATTTGGGGGTTATTTCTGCTTTTGTTGCTCTTCAAAAGCGAATGAACTCATGAATTAGTTAATGAATTAAAGGTGATTTAAACTTCTCATCCTTACTTTGCAACAACTCCACAAAATTCATTTAATATAAAAAAAATAAGTAAACTTTACAATTAGGTATAAAGTTAACATAAATTAAGACTTCTAGTTTTATTTACTTACATTTAAAGGTAATCGGTTTCATAGCTTTTTTGTATTTTTTTTTTAAATCATCTTGTCAGATATTACAGTGCTGAAACAACAATATTTAGTTGTGTCTGCCCTTTAATGGGTGTTTAAAGTTCAGCGAGAGCGCTGCAGACTTTGTTTTTCTTACATAACTCTATACTGTTGCATAACCTCATTTTTGAAACTGCAGTCCTGATGCAGCAAAATTTAAACTTACTGTAAGAAAACACTGTCTGGAGGGTCTGATGCTCTGCGGTTAAAATATTACAGAGAAAACAGCTCTAAAGGAAGCCTCCCTCTGATCTTATCATGCTGCTCTCTGGAAGTGCAAACTCACTGAACACTAATCTGTTCATGCGGTTGTGTTTAAGTTCCCTGCACTGCAGAGAGTTCACACGCTCACATTTGGTGTCAGTAAGTATGACAGTCGCTGCCGCCTGCTGGTGGATCCAGAGTCTTACGGGCAGCTGAGGAAAAGGGCAGATTTTTTTTTTTTATTTCGCACAGGAGTATGTCATTTGTAAAAACGCCATCATTTTGAACTGGAACACTGAATGAAGTCCGAGTAGCACCCACTTTAACAGTTGTGGGAAGATAATATATAATCAGATACAATATTTATCTTCACTGTGATCATTATTTTACTTGAGGACATCTGTGTGAAAAATAGCTTACTTTTTACTTCACACAATTTTATGAAAAAATAAATAAATTTGACTAAGGAAAGTATTAAGGGACTTTATTTATTAGAGTCTGGGATTTTTTAATATCATGACTCTTCCTGGAGCTACAGATATTCCACAGAGCTTCCAAGATATGGCATTAATTTCCTCCTCACCTGGTTAGACTTTCCCCTTTATTAAAAAAAAATATGAAAAATATCCTACCACAACAATAGTCCAAATTGATGTCTTGAGGTTTTGTTTTTGTTTTCTTTGTACTGTTCTCTTCCTTTTCTTTACATAACTTGTTTTTGCTCATCTGCCTGTCCTTTCTCATTCATATTTTTTTATTTTGGCCTATATGTACATATATTTTTAAACAATTTTAGAACAGTTTTTTCTTATCAATGATAAGAGAGTGTATGCACTGATTGATAGTTCCATGGGGAACTTCACTTGTCAAGCCCCTTGATGGTTTTCTGGGTTTCCCCTGCATGTCTCTTTTTATTGAAATGTATAAAATTGCTGTTTTTTATATGTGCTAAATAAATCAAATCATATATATATATTCCTGGAGCCTCCTAGAGTAACCGGGGGGAAAATTTCATGACCCTCCCTTAACCATAAATATCCATATTTAACATTTTCTGGCTATGGTAAATGATGTGATTCTGGAGATTTATAATATTTTTAAGATTTAAGAAAACATGCCTTTGGGGGTTTGGGGGTTCAGAGGACATTTAACCCTGTGAAGCCTGAGCAAAATGGGTTGATTTATTTCAAAAATATGGAGTGAAGGCGATGAGCGACTAAATAAGACATAGCCCAAAAATTAGCAAAACCTTAAAAAAAAAAAAAAGTTTCCTTTAAATAAGTGGACAAAAAAGAAAACGACTTAACAAAGTGCTGAAATGAAAAATATGTATATATTTGTTTTCATTTTTCATGTTTTTTCTTTCACATAATTTAAAATATAAAAATGTAATAAAATAATAATTGTTATAATAAAATACTTTTACTTTTTTTCAGTGATACTCAGCATAAACTTTTACATTATGTGTTTATTTTGCAGTGCACCTTTGTAGTTATATTTATGACACTTACCATTCACCTATTTTCTTTTTTGGCATTGTGTACAATATTTTCACCCTATTTATTTATTTCCTACATTGTACTGCAACTGCTGCACAACTTCCCTCCAGATAACTTAAGTGTTATCTTTGATTTGTGCCAAAAAGTATTAAAGTTTAACCTCCAGTCCAACTGAATACAGGATTTACTTTAATTAAATGCTTTTTCACCACAGTATGATGTCTTTGAGAGAAGAAAAAATACCACAAAGTCAAGTCTTTTGAAAAACAAAACGTTTTAATAGGTAAAATACTTTTTTTTTTTATTAAAAAAAGCCCACTTAAAACTTGTCAACACACAGAAATCACCCAACTTTCACCACCACCACAGTCACATGTGCACCGTCATGGTCTGGACTGGGACCCTGGGTGCACCCCGCCACAGGTGAGTGCTTAACAACAACCATCGGGCGGCGGAGCTGCAGTCTGCTGCCATGATGAAGATCTCCTCACTGGAACTTCTGGATCTGCAGGCTCCTCTTCACGCCCAGGTTAAACCTTCGCCCATCGGAGCTTCAGGACGCCCCTGCCGTCTGTACATCTCGTTCTGTCGCCAAAGAGGCTGTGGTCGGTATCCGGGATGAGCCGTCCGAGTCGCCCTGGATTTGAAAAATAATATTAGCATCTTGTTTTGGTTGAGGCAAAAACACTAAACTATACTGAAGGCTTTTCAATGTGTGTTTCCATTTTATCTTGTCTTAAATCTAGCAGCTTTGCCCCAATGCAGCTCCTAAAATTGACCTACCAATGACCCAAACATTTGTCAAGTTGCATGTTTCAGATGTCTTTTTTTTTTTTTGCCAATTGTAAGAATTTAGCGATTCATTAACCCTTTGAAACCTGAGCCGACATCAGTTTTTCTTATGCTTCATTTAGACGACTTTCGCAAGTGTCTAAACCTTTAAAACCTGAGCAGGCAGGTTTACTTCTCCTAAAAACATGTGGGGAAAGGCAATGAGCAAATTGGAAGAAATTGGTAAAAAGGTGACATGAAAACAACCTGAAAATGTTAAAACAATAAGAGAGAGACAGAGAGAGAAACAAATATCAGAAAATTGTAAAAAAAAACAAAAAAAAACGGTGGGGGGCAGAAAGTGTACTTGTGATTATTAATAAATTAATAAAAAAAAAATTTTCAAGTCAATTTGTTGTTGTTTTGTTTGTTTTTTACTAGTTTCTTGTTAATTTGGGGATGGTTGGGGCCTTGTTAAGATTCTTGTCACCTTTTCCCCATGTTTTTGTTTTTAAACCAAGCCAGTTTGCAGGTTTCAACGGGTTAAAGCACAGAACACATACACTGAGTCACCAACTTCACTGATGGCACATCTAACGCACTCAAGCCCAAATTTAGCCATTTGGTTAAAAAAAAAGAAAAAAAAAGTTAAGACTAATGTTTGAGCAAAAATCAGCTTTTGAGTCAGCTTCTCACAGCCCAAACATGGGGCGGTTATGGGAAAATGTTTGTCATGTCTAAGATTAGATCCTCCACACTAACAGACTTATTTGAACATTCAAAAGTTTATTATGACAAATGTCATTTGGAAAACTGCCAATTTTAAGTGTCTGTTAAGCTTTTAAAATTAGTCAACGACCTACCAAGTCACAAACTAAACAGGCTCTATCTAATTCGATGTAGGACAACAAAGACACGAACAAAAAACTAACAGCACCGCCCACTTGAGTACTGCGGAGGAAAAACAGTTCAAGGTTGAACTTTCGGCAGGTCAGTA
Organism: Plectropomus leopardus; assembly: GCF_026936395.1. Lineage (NCBI taxonomy): Eukaryota > Metazoa > Chordata > Actinopteri > Perciformes > Serranidae > Plectropomus > Plectropomus leopardus. Next base: position 5,464,110 of record NC_142193.1, read on the forward strand.
TGCCAGATGTCTTTCGGAGATTTGCCAATTTAAGAGTTGACCAATTCTATTTCAAAACCGAGCGCATCAGATGACTCAGAAACTTCACTGACCATGAATCTAACGGTCGCCCTTAAATTCGGCATAGTTAAAGAAACATAAATATACAGCTAACAGCAAAATAAATAAATATATTACCATTACCTCAGTATTCACTCCTTGGCTTTCTTCTCCGAGTTTTGGAGTTTCTCCACAATCTTGCGCTCGTGTCCGGCGGGGTTGTGTCTGTTGGTGTTTTCACTGGCCTCCTTCTTTGTCCTGCCTTTACGGGCCGAGCCCTCTGTTCGAGAAAACACACATTTAAAGTCCAATGTTAGTCTCACAAATGAACACAAAAAGCTACGTGTGAACTAGTCACTCAACAAGGTAACTTCAGCTCAAAGTTAGCCAGAACGTTGGAGGGGAAAAAGCAGTACTCACCTGTGTATTTATCCGTCAAGTTATAAAATTCATATTTGTCATAGTACTCGTCTTCAAAGTTGGTGGGTTTCAGGTTTTTCACGTCGACGTGACTCATGTTTGTTTCTCTGAGATTTTCTTCAGGGAAAAAAAGTTTGTCAAACTTTGAAAACAACAAACAAGAATGGAAAGGCCCTCCAGCTACACTCAGTTTCCCTCTTTTTGCCTGAGCACAAAAACAAGCTGTTTTTGACAAAGGTCTCGGTGTGTTTTTATAACGGATACATTGAGCTCCTCCTCCACACACACACACACACACACACACACACACACACACACACACACACACACACACACACACACACACACACACACACACACAGCGAGAGAGAGAGAGAGAGACACTCCCCCGGCAGGTTTCCTCTTTCTCATGAAGAAATGTTGCATCAGTTCACCAGCTAAAGGTATCATTAACCCTTTGAAACCAGGGCAAATTGGTTTGATTTCTGTCAAAAACATTGGGAGAGCAATGAGCAACTTCCCAAGACATGGCACCAAAATTTACATGAAACTAGTTTTAAAAAAAAAAGTTGAACAGAATTCCCTGATAATAAGGAAACAAACAAGAAAATGACCTAAAACTGTTTAAATTAAACAAAAAAAAAAAGTCAATGTATTTATTTTATATATTTCATTATATTTTCCTGTAACATTTATTTGAAAAAATAATAATATGATATATATAAATATGGTTCTCTTGGCCTTTGTCCCTATTGCCACTTTTTTTTTAAAACTAATTTTTGTTGGTAATTGCCTGTTTTTGGAATAAATCAAATCAATTTGCCTGGGTTTCAAAGGGTCAGACAGCTTGTGAAACACATCTAAATGCAAAAAAAACAACCAACAAAGAAAAATGATGATCCAAGTTTCAAAGTGTTAAAGCTGCAGGTCAACACTGAGACCAGCCTTTCATTTCCCACCCTAGTGATGAAGTACACTATTTTTAACACATTTGTATCATATCGTATCCTTCATTGTTATCAGTCACACTGACAGAGAAAGCACCACAATATGCCCCAGTGATGCTCACTTCTTTGTGATTTAAAAGCAACTTTACATTTGTCAGCAACATGTAACATGCTTAAAAATATGATTGTTCTATTAAATAATTTAAAATGTATAACTATGATAATTAGTTCTCTAGAAACTTTTCCCATGCCCTTAAAAAATTGTCTATATCTATAAGTTGTTTTTTTTTCCTTTTTCCCCTATATTTTGGGGAAAAAACAGATTTGCTAAGGAACAAGAGGTTTGTGATCAGTGACGGTGATTGAGGTATTCAAAGAGTTAAAGAAAGATGAATTAGTGTATGGACTCCTGTGTTTAACGTCCTACATTTGACTCCGACCTTCATTCGTGATCAGACCAGCTTTGTTTTCTCTGTTTATCAGCAGCTGCAGCGTTCACACAGTCCTGACCTGATTCTGTGTCCCTGTTTGTCCAAACGGCCTCGGCCTGACTCTAGAACCAGTCCACGGTAAGTGTGTGTGTGTGTGTGTGTGTGTGTGTGTGTGTGTATGAGTATGTGTATGATATCTCATCCTATCATGTTGTCAAACACCTTGTGACTTTCAGTGTAAAATACACTTTGAACTGAACTTATCAGAGAGGAAAAGTGCAGACAGACAGAGGTCATCGTGCATCCTGAACACGTGCGCGTCCACATCCAGGTTAATGAATAAACAACAGACACTTTATAGTCAAATCAGAAACTAGCGTGTAAACAATATTACAGTAGAATAAACAAAGAACCATTTGATTGAGATAGTTAAAGATGTAGCATGCTCAGATCTGCAATACTGAATAGAAAAATCTTAAACGTTCAAGTACAGAGAATAACACTTACTGCGGTGATTTATTCAACATAAAATTATTGCTGTGTCTTGTTTTAGAGCGGACATTACACTTAAGCTCTTTGCAAACTTCGTTTTCTTTTTCCATTTTCTCAGCACTGTATCTAATAGTATACATTTAACTATATTCATGATGTGCAAAGGTCAATCTCAGGCCATCTTATGTATTTTTAAATAAGTTGCTCCATGCAAGATGGTTCATAAAATGGGCAGGACTGAGTTTTTAGTCTGGCATTAGCACATACATGTAGCCAAGAGGATTTCAACATAAGAAAGTGTTTCATAGTGCAGCTGTAAACACAGACATTGTTTAGAAGGAAACATTTTGTCATAGTACGAATTTAAACTCCACTCATCCTCCCGTCATCACGCTGTAATTACAGGCCTCCAACACCAACCCTCCTCCGTCATCCGATGCTTAAATATATTTCAGATGTTACAGTGAGACATGCGAGCTTTGCTTTTAGTCACTGCACTGCAGAGCAGAGCTGGAAGAAATATGTCACTTGAAGAGGAATTCTTAAGGACAAGTTCACCAGGAACAAATGTCCTCAAAGAGGGAATCTGTTGTCTCAAAAAAAAGAAAAGGTCAGAGGCTGTGTAACAGTGAAACATTGTGGCTACAAGATGAAAAACAAGAACAGTGTGTATCGACTCTTCATGGTCAAACCATCCTTCATTCCTCCTGGAATCACTCCATGATTGAACATAGTCATCACATCTTATATAAAATCGTTTTTATATATTATCTTAAATATCTCCTGGTTTTCAATGTAAAATCCTACTTTCTACAGAAATTACTAACTCCAAGTGTTAAAAATATGTAGTGGAGTATAATGTACTGTTGAATGTTCGTCTCTGTGATGTGCTGTAATTCAGAATTTTACAGACCCAAACAACGGCTGCGTCATGCTCCTCCAATGTGTGATTTTAGACAGCATGCCGGCATCGCTGAGACAAAAGAGGTTTAACACAACGTTATCTGTGTTTGCATGCACAGTTTTTCTTAATCTAGGTGAAATCAATCTGACTGAAGATTTCGAGTCATCTGTTTGCATGGAATGCCCTCTGATATACGATCTTGTGTTTGCATGTGCAGATGTATGAACGTGCGCAAAAATTATGCATATAGTGACTTGATAGGGCTGCCAACTACTGCATTGAGCATTAGACACAAGCAATTGACGGAAAGAAGGAAATGATCTGGAAATTATTTTATATTTATAATTATTTTCATTATATATTAAAATTATGTTACAGAATTTTTTTTATATTTTTGAAAAATAGGATATTTAGGGGGTAATTTTCTTGTTGTTTGTTTGTTTTTTTACTTTTACTTTTTTTTCTTATTTTCAGGTAACTTTCTTGTAACTTTTTACTAGTTTCTTGCTGGTTTTTTTTGTGGGGGGGGGGCATTTCTTGTTAAATTGCTTGTCGCCCTCTTCCTATGATTTTGATTTTTTTGAGCGAGTTTGCTCAGCTATCAAAGGGTTAAGCACATTTTTTGAGTGAAAGCACTTAGTTCCCCTCTGTCATTGTCAGTATCAACTATATACATATATGTAAGTCTGTCAAGAGGAAATCATAATTATTATGGTCAGTCAAACCTAACAAAGGTTAATAACTTAAACTCTGAATTTTAACACTCTTGTAGTAAAATGGTTTATGTTATAAAGTCATAAGGAAAGTTTGTTTATGTGACAGTTTGCAAAGTTTAATCATCATCTCATGAGTCATAAACCGTCTTTAGTCTGAGAGAAAACAAAGTGAGGGGGAGTTGTTTCATAAGCAGACGCCCTTCATGTTTCTGCTTTTTTAGCAGCAGCTTTTGTTATTCACAGCTCCTGATGTTTCCTCTCAGCTCTGGCTGTGCTGACATGTAATTTTGCACTTTTTAACTTGTGTGTTTTCTCCTTCTCCTCATCCTCGTCTCGCCACCACAAGTATCAGCACTGTCAATATTTGCAGAAATATGAGCCGAGCTGTTAAGGTTGGGCCTGGGTTCTGTGAGTGCAGGAACTTGTAACACACCCAGTGTACACAGAGCGCTGTAAACCAGGTTACAGATAAAATATCAGCTTTATGGCCTCACTACAGGCATTGTAGCCCTGTTTTAAATAGGTTATTTATGTTTCATAAATCATAAACACTCCCTGATGTTGTTCCCAATCCACAGACTCCTCTCAGCTCACTGTTGATATCTGGAGTCTTAATTCTAGATGGTCCAGATGTTTATATGTGAAGGGTTTTGTTGTTGTTTTCTTTTACATTTTTGATTGTGTTTATACACAAGTGTAATTCACTAAAGGGAGGAAAAAAATCGGCTCTGTTTTTCTGAGTTACAGAGATTATAATCTCAGAATTGTGAGGAAAAAAAAGAATCTGCTCTAGTTTTCTGAATTAAGGAGATCTTTATCTTGGAATTCTGGAGAACAAAACCTTTTCTTGGGAAAAAAAATCCTTCATTGTGAATTAATGAAAATATAATCTCAGAATTAAGAGCAAGGTTTTCATCAAAATAAAAATCAGCTCTATTTTTTTAAATTAACAAAATAATTATCTCATAATTCTAAGAAAACTTTAATGGAAAAAATAGCACTTTTGATCGAACTGATAAAAAAATAATGTGAAAATTTTGAGAAAAAGTTTACATGGAGACATAAATCTGCTCTTGATTTTCTTGAATTAACAAGGTTATTATCTTGGAATTCTAAGGAAGGTTTGCATGGGAAAATTATTAGCCCCCTTTTTTTCTAAATTAATAAGATTATTATCTCAAAATTTTGAGAAAAGTTTTCATGGAAAAAAATCTGCTCTTGCCAGGATTATAATCTCAGAATTCTGAAAAGAAATTTCATGAATAAAAAAATCTTGTTTCCTGAATTAATGAGGGCACTATATTGTAATTATAAGGAAAGTTTTCATGTGAAAAAAATATAAACTCCTTTTGCTGAATTAATGAAATAATAATCTTAAAATTATGAGAGAAGTTTACATGGGGGGAAGACAACCTTTGTTTGTTTTCCTGAATCAGCAAGATAGTTGTCAAGTTAATTTATGGAACTGAAAAAGTATATGAGATTATTATCTGATCAAGTCATGATATATGAATAGGACTTTTTCATAAAAGCATTTTCCAGTATTCTGAAATAAAAATCTTGTTGATTCAGGAAAAACATATTTCTTTCCACACATAAAACTGTTGGTTTTAGGAAATAATGTCAGGAAAAACAGGGTAATTTATTATTATAATAAATAAAAAGATATAAAATTATTATAAAAAACATCTTTTATTATTATATTAAGTGAATGCATTACTGCTTCCTTATGTTTATCCCTATAGTGGAGGAGCCAAACAATATTTGATAGATGTTTCATGGCTTTTCATGTTTTTTTTTGTTTGGTTTGTTGTTGTTGTTGTTGTTGTTGTTGTTGTTGTTGTTGTTGTGTGGTGGTGCAGAAATTGGTTTATTATTGATGTCATTCAGCCATTAACTTGGGTCTGATCATCAGACTGTAGAAAATACTAAAACACTGATAAGATTGTAAGATTTATAAAGTGGTTTCATTTTTATTACTAATTTTGTATTTATGTCCAGATATTTGGCTCTTTGGAAGACAGCTGACAGTGAAGTTTATGATTTCATTAAGCTTATCTGAAGGCGTGGTTATTAAAATGTCTTTAGCTCACATTTAAAATGATCAGCTACGGACTGACTGACACGCTGGCTTCAGTTTTAGGGCATCACACCACCGCAGACATTAATCATTGATTAATGCACAGGATGTTTATCTGCCGACAGTCTGATAATAGCACAGTTTGTACTTGATATCTGGCACAGGCCAAAGTACCGTCAATATGTGTAAAACATGGGCTCAGAAATAGGTTTGACTTTGATCTACAAGCTAATCTGTGTAGTTCAGGAGGACTGTCCACAGTTTAGGACATGAACTGTGTAGTACATGCATGTATGTTGTCAGATATTATTTTGCATAGGTGGAGGAAATAGGCCCATAGATAAAAGTAAAAATTCAACAAAATAAAACTACTCCTCTATAAGTAAAACACCTGCAATCAAAATATTACTTGTACAAAAGTACTAAGGGACTGTTCTTCATTTATAGGGTTTTTTTTTTGGGGGGTCTATTTCTTTGTATTATTTTACATTGACATTATGCATGCTGCATCTTGTATTATTTGTCCTCTGGTTTTAATTTTATCCTAGCTCTACCTTAGTTTGGTCTCGCTTGTGTTTAGTTGTACTGTTTTACTGGTGTTGTATTACCATCCCATTTCTGCTTTGCTTTGTTTTTCAAAGTACTTGATTTATATTTCTTATTTATACACCAAAGGGGGTAGCTTTGTCACACCAAAACTATCCCCTTACTCTAATAAATAGAGCACCGTCCCTTAAAGTCTGCTTGTAGTTTTCTTCACAAAATCAGTCAAAAGATTGTTTTAATTATTTTTTAATACTGAGTGGATTTTAGGATGTATTTTTATTTTTTATTATTATTTATTATTATTATCTGAGTCTGTATGCTTCAGTGCAGTAAAAAGTAGCCGACAGTATTTCTGTGTCAAACCTGCAGTTCCACCCTCCGTCCAGCTGTCGGCGGTGTGTAAAGCTGGTTTGCCAATTCCGTCTCGACACCAAAGAAGAAGAAACAGAAGCTAATCTGTGGAGTTAGCAAGTCGACAAATAAATAAACGGGGAAAACTAACACGGTAAGTGTTTTTACATGTCATGGAAAGAAAAGGATAAAGCACACTGTGTATATAAAGTTACCACAGTGGCAATATATGCAGCTACTGTTTTTGTTGCAGGAGAACAAATCTCGGAGTTTAGCAACCTAGCTAACATTAGCGAAACAAACCACTTGCTAACCCAGTCAACTAACAGTTAGCCATAAAGCAACTGTTATGTTACAGACTCATGTATTTCCACCACTAAAATCAACTGTAGCATTTAAGCCAGCTTTCTGATACAAAGTTTGTGCAATTTCTCACCATCTAAACCCAAAATGTCATAGTTGTGGCTTTAGCCCCAATACGAGCCCTTTTTTTTGTACATTTAGATGCACCATACTCCATTAAGAAATCTTTCTCTTTAGAATATTTTTATTATTTTTGTATTATTCCGATTGTATAGGGGCCTAGTGTGACATCAGGAAAAGCTGATAGTATCTACTTTTTTATTCGGTGTTCATCCAATATACCATTTTGATACAAAATTAAAATTTTAACGCTATTTGTTCTGGTCCTACCAACTGCTTCCAGACATTTTCTTATCAAAAGCCGCGGCGCGTGCCTTTGAATTGGCAGATTTGTCTAACAGGGTTTTATATGTGTCAGCGCTGTTATAACAGGACCCTGCCTAAAATGCCAGAACAGGAAAGGTTTGTGTTAGCAGAAACTGAGATTACCGAGCTGCTCACAGAGCTCCATTATCTGATCCCCATTCAGAAATCTGTCAATTCAGAGATGCATAGTTATTCAGGAGATATAAAACCTATTATGACGTTAATCCATACTAGAAGGATCAACTTTTCATTCATCCAATGTACAATTGTAATAATAGTTAAAATCTATAACACATTTTCACAATGTTATTTTTTTCCAAAGGCTGTGTTTTTTAAAATAATGGATTTCTTTATGGGGTTTAGTATTTATCAATACTAGATTATATTTATATTTAACAAGATATATTTATCTAACAAGATCCTATCATTCAAGGAACAGAAATGTCAGCAGACACCAAGATTGCTGAGCTGCTCACAGAGCTCCATCAGCTCATCAAACAGACCCAGGTAAGTTAATGTCATTGGTTAATAGTCATTACCACGGCTCCCGCAGATCTTTAAAAAGCCTTAAAAGGCACTGAATTCATTTATCAAAAAAATAAGGTCTTAATTGGTTTTAAAATGTCTTAAATATATCTTTTAAAAGTCTTAAAAATTCGTAGACATGGGAAATAGGATTTTTTGTATTATTCTTTTCCCTGACATTGCATTGTACAATTTCAAAATAAGTGGCAACATCTTGTATTTATTAGTATTTTATTTATTCATTCAATATATAAAATATGCCAAATTCCTCTTGCATGAATATCAAAAAGTCACGATTTATGTTACAATAAATATTTGTATAAAATTGTCCAGGTTGTTCAGGTTGACCAAATCCAAATAACCATGTGTCTGTTTCCAGGAGGAGAGGTCACGCAGTGAACATAATCTGCTCAACATTCAGAAAACACACGAGAGGATGCAGACAGAAAACAAAAGTCAGTCATGAACATTGTGAACTCTTACATTCACGAACACTGTAAAGAAGATACAGTCTTCACACCAAAACCATTGTTAGATCTTAACATAATTTTGCTGTTTTAAGTGGTTAGCAGTTGCAGTTATATGAGTCCTGATTCCCTCTCATCCTTTGTCTCTGTCTCCTCCAGCTTCTCCATACTACCGGACCAAGCTAAGAGGACTGTACACCACAGCCAAAGCAGATGCTGAGGCAGAGTGCGGGTGAGTAGCCACCTTCTTTAAAGCCACAGGTTTAAAGAAGCCACAAACATTAGAATTAAGTCGTTTTCTATTCACACTCATGCCAATGGAAAGTTAGGTGTAGTTTCAGAGTCCACAAAACACTGCCTGAGTTTCACAGGGAGAAGGTGTTGCACTCATATGAAGCAAATGGTGACCAGGATTCAAACATTTAAAAAAAATACAAAATAATTCAAAATGTCTCCATATTGCTTGTCTGAAGTATTCTGAGTGTCCTGAAGCCCGAAGTGTGAAGTTGTTTTGAAAAACATCACTGGCTAGCTATGTTGTAGCTCCTAGTGTGGACTTTCCATCAGCATGAGGTGAGTAGATAACGACCGAATTTTCATTTTTGGGTGAACTATCCCCTCAATTCAGTGATTCTCAAACTGTTTTGGGGAATCCTGTAGGAACAATGAATAGACAAGAGTGCAAAAACTTGTGTCTTTAGGCCAGTTTGGGCAATATATTTTCATTTGCACAACAGTGACTGATGAGAAACAATCATACTAAGAAGCACATGTTCTTTTTTATTTAAACAAATTTCAGCTTGATTAATTTTGTTGCTACCTTCACAAACATTGTTAAGGATTGAAAAAATGTAAGCGTTAGAGTTGATTTTCATAATGCTTTCTGTACACTTATTTCTTTTATTCCTCGCAGCATTCTGCGTCATGCTCTTGATAAAATAGCAGAGATCAAGTCTTTGTTGGAGGAGAGGAGAATAGGTATGTGTGTGATGATAAAATTCAACCATTTCTCTTTTAAAATCTGCAGTAGGATTTCTTTAATCTGTCTTAAAATTGTTTTAATATGTTTTTACAGCTGCTAAGATAGCGGGAGTTTACAGTGACAGTGACCCTCCCAGAAAGACGATGAGGCGAGGCGTCTTGATGACGCTCCTCCAGCAGTCGGCCATGACGCTCCCTCTGTGGATCGGCAAGCCGGGGGAAAGGTAGCTGCTGCTCGTCTCACTGCTGGTTCTTGTTTTCTTTACAGCCTGTGGACACAGTTTTCACCACACTATATTCCTGTAATACATCACAAATGCAGAATTTATTGCTGTTTTCACTGGATTGGAGCTCCTGGCACTTCATAAACTGGTAACTTAGTGGTTTTTTAGGGACATCAGTATCATAAAACTGGATAAGATCTTGAGAGAAATGAATTTTACTCCCTGCAGTGCTGTCAGAAACCAGGTAAACACCTGAGGTGTCTGATCAGTCTGTTATTTGCACATTTGTTTTCTCAGCTCAGTTTACATAAGCAGTTAATTAGTGTAATAAAAAATATGATTTCAAAATGATTGATGCACTGAAATGAAAACGAAAGTCTGATTTGGGTAATGTAGGGAGAATGTTTAATGGTCGCACCCGTCTTTGATACTGCTGAGCAGATGAGTCATGAACACACTCAGCACATTAACATGCACAGTTTGGACTACTGTCCTTGTACCAGTAGACAAGCACCGGGGGAGAGTCCGTTTATTGACGGAAGTATGTCTGACTCCACCACGGTAGGTGGAGATATTCCCCTTAAATCCAGGTGCAATAAACATTACCTTACCGACAGGGTTTTGAAGCCATTATATCAAAAACGTTAGACTCCATTGGGAAAAAAATACTCCACAGAATGGTAATGATATTGACATTGATATTGATTTTTTTAGACAACTAAAATATGTTCTGCTGCAGCCCCGTCCACAGCAGTACGTCGTTTAGCTTCCGTGCAGGTTCTGTGGGACTGTACTTTATTTATCAAAGGAGGAGTGGGGTGGCTGTGGTGTGACGTTTCATTTAAAATAAAAAAATAAATATATAGAACACTACCTTTTCAAGTTGTATGTCCCTCACCTAGGCCAAAATTAAAAACACAAGTCCCTCCTAAGTACTTAACATTTTTTAAACTCCCTGACCCGTTTAGCAGCACCCCTTTCTCCCTCACAAGTAACTTACAGTCCCTGTCTGTAAATACCGAAGGAGGCCAGCACGGCGACTGCGAACACATGCAGAACCAGTCCGACTGAGGTGTTTATATGATAGAAAGCTTGACTTACATTTGCATTATCTGGGTGTGTTAGTCTGATTTCAAGAAATTCAGTTTTGTCCAATTTCAGTCCCACTAACATGTTTACATTTGTTTTAGAAGTCCAATTTTATCGCGCTAACAATAATTTGACTTTTTCTACCATCATGTAAACGTACGGACAGATAAATGTATTAGTATCGGCTTCATCGACTCAGTATGTGAATACATGCAAGGAATCGGACTCCCATTTTTTGTTGCTCTCAATGTACTGACACAAAAATAGATGTAACAGCTAAAACAACAATGTTGGACAAAGTAAACATAAAAATGTAACTATTTTGTGCAAATCTAAATATATAAAGCAAAAAGTAAATTTGCATAATTAACAGAGTGAGCCCAATCAAATCATGTTTGTGTCCCTCAAGCTGCCACTTTATCTTTTCTTGTTATGTTAGGTGTCCATGGACGTGTTGTTGCTTCATTTGCAGCTTCTCAATGAGTTCTGGTGACCAAATGTTATATATAATGTATGTTTGTCGAGGCAAAAACTCCCTCTACAGCAAAGCTGCTCTGACAGACGGAGCTGCTGCTCCGCACACACACCAACTAAAGTCTTCTCATCGTCCTGCTCTGTGTCACCCCCTCAGCCCCCCTCCTCTGTGCGGGGCCACCCCGGCCAGCAGCGACTACGTGGCCAAACAGGGTGACAAGGTGGCAGCAAGGGTGAAAGCGGTGGACGGAGACGAGCAGTGGATCCTGGCCGAAGTGGTCAGCTACAACCACTCCACCAACAAGTGAGAAAACACACACTTCAAACACACATCATAACCACAGGTGCAGGAAGTATTCAGTTCATTTACTGCAGTGAACGTAACAATACTGTAGTTTAAAGACAGCCCTGCATTCAACATGTCACTTAGAGAAAGATCATGCAGGATTTCGATTAACCCTGTGAAACCTGTATCTACATCAGTTTTCTTGTGCTGCATTCAGAGGCCTTTCACAAGCTATTTTAACCCTTTGAAACTTGAGCACATTGGTTTGATTTTTTTTTTTTTTTCTTTTTCAAAAACATGCAGGAAAAAAAGGCAATGAGCAACTTGGCAAAATGTCCCACAAATTGCATGAAATTAAAAATGAGGGAATGCTTATGAGAAAATTATTCAATGAAAGAGCGGAAATTGTCAAGAAAACTATATATAATTATAATAATTTTATATTCTGATACAGAAAAAAATGTAATAAATACATAAAATATATACATATTTTTACAGCATATTTTCAGGTAATATTCTTGGATTTTTTCTTTTTTAAACTTTTTTTTTGCTAATTTTTAAGTCATGTCATGTTTCAGGGGCTTGTGTCTTTGTCCACTTGTTTTTGAAAGAAATCAAACCAATTTGCTAAGGTTACAAAGGGTGAAAAACAACACACGGACTTACACGCAAGTAATCTCGGAGTCACCAGCTGTGACCCACTGGAAGTGTGTGGCAGCACATTTATCTGCAGAGACACTAACTTTCCACCTCATGTCATAACTTTGTCCCCACAAAGTGTAAAGTACTTCAAATATCAGGATTTGACCTTCAGGATGTGAAGTCACACAGGACCGAAAATAAGAGAAACTCAAGTTTGATTGCTGTCAAATATAAACTTGTCCTCACCTCTCTCCGCAGGTATGAAGTGGACGACATCGATGAAGAGGGCAAAGAGTGAGTTCTCTTTCATACTTTCTCATGAACGTCATTAAGTGTTCTCCATCCGCAGTCGTCATTGTTTTAAATCTCTGAGCTCTATCATTTTCCTCTTCTCTTTATGTTTTTTTTTCCTTGTCAGCTTTAAATTCATGCTTTACTTTGAAATACAAAATAATTTATTTAACCCAGTTAGATAAATGCTTATTTCAAAATAAAAGACTGGGAAAAATATCTAAATGTATTGAAAGTTGGATGTTACAATACATTTTATGTACATGGAAGACGTTAATAAACAGTCTTATAGGGATGATCTCATCAACTGATTCCAGACTCAAAAACTGGTTTTCCAAACAGACTCCATGTGTCTCAAATGTGTGTGTATGTATGTGTGTGTGTGCGTGTGTGTGTGTGTGTGCAGGAGACACACTCTGAGCAGACGGCGGATCATCCCTCTTCCTCAGTGGAAGGCCAACCCAGAGACGGATCCAGAGGCCCTGTTCAGTAAGGACCAGCTGGTGCTGGCCCTCTACCCCCAGACCACCTGCTTCTACCGGGCCCTCATCCACACTCCACCACACAGGGTGAGACTGCCAGCACGCAGCTCTGACGTATCTTTAGCAAGGGTTAAAAACGCTGCTGTGATCTCTAATGCAAATGTATGATGTCAACGTTAAGTTGTCGGTGCACAGTGAGCTATGCCAAAAGTTTGGTGTCAATGGGAGCTCAGTAATCATGTGAAATGATATTTTACCAGGTGTCACAAGTCCAAATCATTACTGTTGCAAAGCTACATTTTCCCTGTTGCTGTAGTGAGTTTTGAGGATGTTTTTTACAAATAGGCACAAAAAAATATAATATACTGTTTTTATTTTTGAATAAGCTCAGCGTTTTATCCTTCAATGCCAAATTAATCAGGTCATCTGAGCGCTCTCCTAAATATCAACAGAGATTGGAGCCAAAAAAACTTGTGTCACTCTCAGATTATTTAGCCAGTAAGGACTGATTTCACAGACTGAAGTTACAGATCAGTGGGAGTTTTGAATAAATGAAGTAAGGGAATCCGTTTGTTTTCATTTATTCTAAACAGACATATTTAATGATTTGGGGGCCAGGTTCCCAGAAAAACTGTCTTACTTTGTTTTCACCTATTCTCTAACAGGGAATGTTGTTAGGCTGTTGGCAGCTGTAGAAGAAGCACTCAAAACTTGTTTTCCTTAGCAAAATATTAATAGCAAACAGCAAAAGTTGCAGTCAAAGTCCAAAAATTTTATTTGCACAATGTATTTAAATGTTCTCTTTACTCTAAATTTAGTCTTTTTAATGTTGTTTTTTTAAAGGGAGCTTTTGGGGCCTTCTGTGAGTTATTTTGGGGCACAATGAGCACATAATACCAATCAGCACATGATTCAGTATTTTTCACATCTAAACATTATAATAGATCAATAGCTGCGTGGGCCCTTTTAGTTGGGGCCCTAATGATAAAGCCCACCTCTGAATATTATAATGACAGTCTCATTTTCTCATACAGGGTCCACCCAGTTATTATGCTGTTCTCTGTACCCCGAATCAAACTAATCTCGACTAGTGCAGGTGGTGTACAACAGCATGAAATTTGTTTTATATTAAATTACCCTCAGACCCCCCGCCAATTATGTTTCTCTCCACATTTGCTCCCCCATTATATACATATATAATAACCTACCGCTCTAGTACTCATTCTCATGTACTCAGGTCGGACCGGGTCTCTGCAGCAGCTGCTCCTCTTGTCAATTAGTCTGATCTAATCCGCTCCGATCGGGTTGACAGGTCAATTATTCAACTGAGACTCTACAAACTGCTGCTGAGGAAAAAAACTTAGGAAGTGCTTCGCCGACCCTATATTCATGGAACCGCAAAATGTCCACATTTAAAGAGAGGACACAGAATGATAGACACAGACGCACACAAACGAAAACTTTACAACTTTGGCATTGCACTTGATTAGAGCACAGAGGCTGTGAATGAGAAACCACTGTTAGTGGTCATAGAAAGACACTGTGGTTTGACTGGTTTTAAGCAGCAGAGCTCCTCTTTTACAATGACCCACACCTGCTAAAACCACCAACCATGAGACTACGTCAAAGTAGTTTGTCTGGCCTTTTGACAGTAACACAGCCTCACTCTTGTTACAGATGTACTGTGTGTTCAGAGTCTGATCCTGCAGTGCAGACGACAGAGTGAAGAAACTCTGTCACATCCAAAATATAATCCTCTGAATGCTGCTTTTGGTTGTTGGATGTCTTCATGTTTTAAAGCTTTCGGTCTGAAGCTTCTCCTGATTAAATGTACTGTGTTTAGGAAAACGCTCCCCCAGATTGTTCTCATGATGTGGGAGCTTTCCTCTAAACTGACCTCAGCGTGTGTTTGTTTTCAGCCTCAGGACGATTACTCAGTGCTGTTTGAGGACACATCGTACGCTGACGGTTACTCTCCCCCGCTCAACGTGGCTCAGCGGTACGTGGTCGCCTGCAAAGAGAACAAGAAGAAGTGAGCGACAGCTGGACATCAGGGCAGAGATGAAGTCTGTTTGGGAGCGTTTTTATGTTTTAAAATTGCACTGATTTCCATTTTTGTATGAAAAATGTTTGTTAATATTTGTCAAAACTCAAATCAAGCTCTCTTGCTAGTGTTTTAAATAACTTAAATAACAAGCAAAAACACTCCTGAACAGACATTCGTTTCAGTTCTTGAACATCTTACATAAGACCTGTCGCTACTAAGACACAGAGGAGAAGTGGAATTGACCAGAAAGACCTGATCATCTCCTGGGGAAAAAAAATGCTGCGTCCCAAATCCATACTGCACACTGATTCTAAGCCAATTTTCAGTTTGTACAGTGTTCACTCAGAAAAAAGTGACAAAATAGAGCATTTAAAATACTCAAAACAGTCAGAATTGAGACTAAAAACCTCAGATTTTTGAGTGAGCTGTTGCTGTACATTGCTGTTCCACAATGCATTGCACGACGGGAGTGTGGGAGCTGCTCAAAGCTGAAGAAAATCAAATACTTTGAAATTCTATAATTTGCTTTTTGTTTTCCTCCCCTGGAATTTTTTTCCTAGTTTTTTTAATATTTAATAATGCCCCTAGCTAATTTCCAGGTCATTTTTGTCGACTTTAATTTTTAAAAAAAATATATTTAATATTTTGCAGGACTTTTCTTGCCAGGTTGCTCATTATATTGTCTTCCATGTTTTTGAAAAAAAACCAACAATTCTCACAGGTTTCAGAGGTTTAAATTCTTGTGAACAATGTCCGAATGGAGCACAACAGAGCGAATGTCGCTCCAGGTGTTAAAGGGTTAAAACTGCTTTGTATGTTGAATCCTTGAATACCTACTGCAAAAACAGGATACTGTAAGGCTTAGTGTGTACTTTGTATGTAGTGTGGAATTGGGACACAGAAACGGAGTTTAAATTCAGAGGAGAAGGAGCAGCATCTAGTGGTCAGTAGAGGAACGTTTTACTCCAAACACCAGCTTCAGCGTCCAGCTGCTGCCTGTGCTGGGAGCTGTTTGGTTATTCTGCCATGAAGGGCCTAAAGTGTATATTTTTTACATGTCAAGTGTTGATTATTGTTGTGTGAAAGAAAAACTTAAAACCCAGAGTCACAAAAATGTCTTCAGTGCTTCATTTCTTTGTTTTTTTTCTCCATTTAAAATTGCACATTCAGCACTGGAATCAGTTATGTTAATATTTTTACTCAAGTATTACTGAAGTACAAAAATGAGGTACTTGTATTCTACCTGAGTCTTTTCTTTTCATGCTACTTTTATACTTCTACGCCACTATGTCTCAGAGGTAAATATTGTGCTTTTTACTCCATTTCTTTTATCTGGCAGCTTTACTCGAGAGTTACTTTGCAGATTAAGGTTTTTACGCACAAACCATATGAAGAATCCTAAAATCTGTTTTGTTATGAAAATTAAGCTACCCAATGGTTTATACAAATTCATGCTGAAATTATTAGTCAATTAGTTGAAGGATTTGCTGCTTTTCCTTTTGAATAGTTGTAATAATTGTATTAGTAATAATGTTGAGCTATGGATTGTGATGGCATTTCTCACATTTTCCCTGTTTTAACAAACCAAACGATCAAATTATCCAAAAATTTATCCATAATGGAAAACATCCTTATTAGTGATATTATTCAATAAGAACACATTTGTGTTGAGACTGAAAACCCAGTAGGCCACACACAAAAACTGATCAGAAATCAACAAAAGAATTGTTAAAAAAATGGACCAATAAAAACAATATAAGAAACTTTACAAAATCTGGCAGCCTTTTTTAGATCCATATGAATCTTCTGATGAGTAAAGATTGCATCCATCACCCTCCCTAAATGTCGTTTTCTTCTTTTTTTTACATTCTAATTTATGTTCTCTCTTTCTTTTGTAGACTTTTTAACACCCCTCGTTCCCTTTTGTCTTGATTCAATTAATGCTATTCATTATTACTGTTATGATACTTAATATATGTATATGTGTATAGAGGTTTGTATGTTCCATGAAATGTTATTGTAAAAACAATAATTTATTTTTAAAAAACAGAAGAAGAAGAAAATAATCATAAGTTATGATTATTTCAAAATGAGCTCCACCTCGACCAATTACAACAGTAAAATCCTGCGTTTACATGAATGCATGAGTCATAATTAATGATATAACATATAATGGTAAAACAGTCACAGGGGGCAATTTTATATTACTTTACTACTTAAACTAAATTTTACTGATTACACTTACATACTTTTGTCAATTAATGAATAAACTTAGTTACTTTACGCCACTGGCGCTGCTAATTAAACTGTCCTCAATCTAGCTTGTCATCGTGGCTGAGTTGCTCCTTCATTTATGTTGTCTATAGTTCCTATAGTACCTGAACGTCACATTAGACCGCAGAGAATCCCAGTGAGGCATTATATCCCACAGTCCCTGAAGGCAGCAGGAGCGCGCGGAAAAAGAAACAATCATGGCTGAAACGGTGAGTGTCTGACACATCTGCTGCGTTTATCGTATTAAAATACCTCTTTATCCACGAATTGTGTCCAAAACAACACGTGTAATGTTGTTGCCATGTAAGGCGCTACTGGCGAAAAGTGATAAGTTAAGGTGTGAAACCACAGAAATTGATTAAACTACCCCCGAAGTGCACATTAGCTTCAGTTCGGTTAGCTAACAACTTGATTTTCTAGTGCACCTAAAGGGCTCTGTGATTGTCTAATCAGAGTTCTTCAAAATAAAAGCCTATAGGTATCATAGGTGACAGAGGGTCTGCTAACAATGCTTTCGGTTTCGTTTTTGGTTTCCGCTAATGGCTATTAAAATATATATTTAACTACTTGAGCAACACTAAACACTTTGTATCGGATTTGTTTGGCTTTAAGTAACGTTAGAGTAACCATAATATCGCCGAATCCTTTACAGAAAACAGATTTACGTTAGCTATAGTTAGCTAAGTTAACTCAAAGTAGATGTGATGTTACTTTGAGTTAGTTAAGTTAAGACACTTTGAAAAATACTAATTAAAAGTGTTGCATTCAAATCCTTACTTTCTGTATGTACTTTTAATCAGCAAAATCTATCTAATCTATAAAAATCTAAGTATGATAGATAAAAGCGCTTATTATACTGTACTATGTTCCCTGGCAGTGTTTTCCTGTTCTGTTTGGTGTTTTTGGATTAATATTCCTGGTGCGTTAATGTGCATGATGCATTCTACTGCTGCAGATGTTACAGATTGTGCTAATTTAAATTCCTTTATATACTGTTGGGTAGCTTATTCTACAGCAGTTCATTACTTTCAATAAGATCACCATATCTTGCTCTCCTGAAAATTGTTGCCTGGAAAGCTTGCATCAATAGTTAACTTACTTTACAAAAGTTAACAATGACTTTTTTGGTGGGTAATTAATTTTGATAAAGGTTTTTGTCTTCATTAACATTCAAGTATTTTTCTGTTGATAAGTGTAAAGAAATACTAATTACGACCACTGTACATTCAATCTGAACATTTTTTCCTTGAGTTGTATTCTTTGTTTGGTGGCACAGTCATTCAGAAACTGTAGATTAAAATAGTATCTAATAATTAATAATATTTTTGTTGTTATCATACATATGGGGAGTTGAGTAAAATGATACATTTAGTTCAATGAACTAGTGTATTAATGCTCAGTTCTCCAGTTAAGATTTTGCTAAAGAAACAGGCGATAATGTTGATTAATAAATCATATTTTCAGGGGGTGGCCTCAGAAACTGGTTTAACACCTGACCGATGAAACGACTTCAAAACATCACCCTGATCAGTCACAAATCAAAAGCTTCTCACACATTTATGTATTAATTTGTGGCAGCCTGCCACAATCAAAACATCTGTCTTTACAGAAACATGTTCTATTTTTGGAACTTGACTGTTCATTAGGAGCGTTGTTGAAATATATATACTGTGTTGTTATTCACTGCATCACACTCTTGGAGTGCAGGTGTACTCTGGACACAGATGGAGCAGCAGAACCTCATACGCATTGACAGTGAAACCTAACTGTTCATTCTCCTCTCCAATCGATCTGATCCTATCAGCTCTGATCAGATCGATAGATTGCAAGTATCAGTTATACATCCCATGTCAACAAAATGCTCCTGAGGAAAAAAAGAACTCATGGAGGGCTCTCCTTGTGCTGCGTTCACAGACCCACATAAACATTTAAAAGAAGAATCAAAAACAATGTAAGCTTGCTGTCATTGTCTGCCCCCCGTCATCAGCTATTGCCACACATGCACTGTCATTCTGTTGAAACACTGAAATCATATACCTTTCATGTATTTTTAAAAATGCATATCTCATGTAGAGAGCAGCTGAACACAGCCTCTGTCTCTGTTCTCCAGGTGTCTGACAGTGAGCAGCAGGTTACAAAGCCTCCACCCAAACGGCGACGCATCCTCGACCCCTCAGCCATCGTCTCAGTGCCTGTTTACTCCAATAAGGTAAACAAACAGCCAGCGGTCAGTAAGAGCTGACATCAGAACAGTGCGCTCAATTTTTCTTTTGACTCAAACAAAAACTGTGAGGTCATTTCACACGTTAGAACTTTGTGAGAGTTTGTGATGATATGACTGATGTCTGAAGATCCAAAAATGATTTCAAAATCACCTGAGTGGTTTTGTTTTCAGGTAAACAGCAGCCTGCAGCTGAAGCCAGTGGCAGCTATGTTCACTGAAAAGGAAAAGTCAGGTAAAAGTTCAAGTTAAAAACTCAGGTAAGAGTTCAACTCAATAGCAGATGATTTTAAGATTTACTGAATGTTTGTGTCTCTGAACAGACGACGCTGCAGACGACAGTTTGTTGTCGCTGTTTTCGTCTCGGGGGCCGTCAGCAGCCGTCATCTCCCTCAGTGACTCTGAGGAGGACGAACCAGAATGTGAGGAGAACAAACCAGAACACACAGGGAAGAAAACAGAGCCGTAAGTGGTTTAAAAAGTGGGAAATACAAGCAGTAAATCTACTTTGAATGTTTCCTTCACAACAGGTAAATTCAACTAAAGAACTTTTGGATTTAACGCTCTGGAATTACTGGAAAATTCTGCTACTTCATGAAATCGTAAAAAAACACATCCCCATTATCTGCTAAGAATCATTTACGCTTTTATTACATCTCGCTTAGATTACTGAAACTTGTTGTATTCGTGTTTACTCAATTCAACCTCTCTCTTTTTGTATTTCTACACTGGTTAGCTTTGGAAAATAAATTGTGAGTAATTTTTGTAATTCACTGACATACTAACGCCTGAATGCAGTCTAAGATCCTGCTTTCTTGCTTTCTCTTGAATTGGTCATTTTAACTTCTTTTCAGTGTGTTTTATACTCTGCTTGTCAACAATATTGTATTGATTCTACTTTTATTTATTATTTATTGAGTAATTTATCTTGTCTTTTCAAAGCACTGTGTAACTTGTTTTTGAAAAGCTCTATATAAATACAATTATTATTGTTGTTATTATTCAGGGGTGTTAACATAATTAGTCAAATTCAAGGTTTATTTATTAAAAATATGTTTTCTCACCTTTATTTCAGAGCAGCCATCCGCTGCCCGTCTCCTCCTCCTCCAGAGAGTCCGGTCAAGAAACAGTCCAGACAGGTCACAAAGAAGATCAAGTGAGTCCGGTTTCTTTGCTCAGTTACAGTTTAAAGTAAAAAATAAGTAAGTAAACAGCTGACATAACTCAAGATATGATCATAATAATAGAAAATAAAATCAGCTTCCTGCAGCAAATGCATGTGAAACTGACAGCTGAAATTGGAAAGCTCTGGTAAAAATAGAGGAAGCTTTAAGCTCAAACACATGAAAGTAAAATGCATTTCACTGCACTGCTGAAAAAAACTGGAAAATTCATTGTTAAATTGTCAGAGATTGAAGCTGAACAGCATTACCCAAAGAAGCTAAAAGCTGAAAGACTTGAAAAATGCTGAACGAATGTGCTTTGTACTTAAAAAAAAAAAAAAAGCATGAACGATAGAAACAAAAATTGAGAGAATAAACAAGAATATATGTTCACAGGGGCTTAGTGTTTTTGACATTTCAATGGCTGCTGTAGCAAAAAGTATGCAGAAGTAGTACTTGGATGAAAAATATACAGAAGAAGTATAACTCATGACAACTCACAGAGAGGTATTAGTTGAAAAAGACATCCAAAATCAAAAATTGTAAGCTGCATTGCTCAAATTTTCACATAGAACACCCAAAGACTTTGCTGAAGATGCAGACATGTCCTGTGTGAGGATGAAATAATAAATGAATTAGAAATCACAGTTTTTGCTCAAGAGTTGATGAAATAACTTAACAGTCAGTGAGACAGTGGAAGAGTTCTCTTGGTGCTTTGAAGCAGAAAATTAAAAAGTCCTTTTAGTATAAACTAAAGTACATTAGCTGAAACAAGTCAAACATACCAAGTTTTAATGTTTAAATTGTGTATGAGAAGCGAAAGTTTTGGGACCTACAGTAGTTTTAAGTCAGAAAAATTTTGTAAATGCAGAAAGGAAAAAATATCTATCGGTGACATCACAGGTCATGTGATAAACTATAGGTCGCACAATACACACACCCATAATAAACCTGAAATAGCTGAAATTGTAGTGACCTAAAAGTTTGAGTGAAACCTGTAGCTGAAAATATGCAGGACTAGCATTTAAGGTTGGAGGATGCTTTCCATTGAGTTATCTTATTAAGAAAAAAAGTAAAGAAGTATTTGAAAAACTGATCAGAGGTAGAAACAGAAAAAAATAGGGCTGAACATTTTGATATTTGAATGGTTTCTGTAGCTGAAAGGATGCAGTGCTAGTAGTTGACATGAGTGCTGCTAAATAAGCATTCACACACAAACTTTTTTGAAAAACATTAGTGTGAATGCTGCTGATTCAACATGCATATAAAACAAGTCAGAACATGGAAAGTGCTTCCCACAAAAACAAAGCAAACCTCGTGTGTCTTCCTCAGCGAGATCGACAGAAAGCTCCGGGCGGTGAACTCTCTCCTGTCTCCTGAATGGTCCAGATTTCGCTCGCCTCCAGGTGAAAAAGTCGACGACGACATCATCATCGTGAACCCTAAAGAAGACGATGTCATCATCACGAGCCCTGATTCTAGACTTCAGGATTCTCCGTACAGCTCATCAGTGCGGGAGATCCCCCTTAAGATCCGCTGCCGAACGGATGTCCACAAGATCCCAGTCCTGTCTGTACGTACGCAGAGACAATACTGTAAAAAACACCTGCAACACTAACACTGGTAGGTGCAGTAGTACACACTTTTTGTGTCTAACACGGGGTCTGTTTGTTTTTAGTCAACACCTTTAAGTGACGTACTGACCCAGCTGTCCGCCATCCTTAACGTTCCTCCTTCTCGCCTCCTGCTGGAAAGGGAGTCAGCAGAGCTTCCGACAGACGCCACTGTCGGCGAGCTCGGCCTCGGCATCGCTGACATCATAGGTGGGTCACACAGCACGCCAGCTATTTTTCTCTTTATTAGCAAATTGCTCTTATCGTAAAAAATGCAGTTATTCACAGTTAAGCTTGAAGGTTCTTCCTTCGTTTTGGGAGCAGCAGTCAGAGAAACAGTTCATTATGTGTTTCTGAAGCTTTCAGCCTAAAATCATGGTTTGTTTTTTTTATTTCGCAACTTAAGTCTGAAATTTCAGTTCTAAAAATTCAGAAATTCAGATCAAGTAAACCTGATTTTTTTTTTTTTACGTTAAAGGGATAGTTGTGGATTTTTGAAGTGGGTCTGTGTGAGATACTTCTGTGTAGTCAGTGTATCAGATACAGTAGCTGGCGATCAGCATGCTCCCGGTTTGCAGAAACAGGAGAAGAGGTGGGATTTAATAAGTTTGCACTTCTTCCTCCGTGTCAGACATGTCTGTATGTTTCTGTGTATTTATATGTTCATTCTTTCCTTTTTTACATGTTCAACAGACGTTTCAATTGAATTATTTTTTGGGGGCGTCTGTCCATCCCGTTATCATAAAAACAATACCTAAAGGATACATTGAGGGTGTTTCTTCAAATTTGGCACAAACATCCACTTGGACTCTGTGATAATCTGATTAGATTTTACTGGTCAAATTTCAAGGTCACTGTGACCTCACAAAGATGCTATGAATTCATTATGCTAATTATGACAAAATGGCAAACATGAAACTTTTGCTAACTAAAAAGACCTCAGACTACAGAAAATGAAAAATACATAATCCCAAATGATGTTTCTGTTCATTATGCAGAGTGCGTCGTCATGGCAGCGGAGGATAAAACGAAAGCAGACAGCAGCAGCAGCAGCATCACAGTGAGACTGCAGAGCAAAGACAAAGACTCTTCACAGGAGTTCTCTCTGCACAAAGTTCGTAGTTCCTCTCCTCTCTGTCATCAGCTTTGGGTTTGTTTAGCATCAGCACACACACCAGTGATGTAATAATCTGTGTGTTTCAGAACGCACCACTGGGCTCCATCTTCTCCCAGTACCTGTCCAGGATGACGACCACCGCTCAGAGGAAGGTCTGCTTTCACTTCGATGGCTGCAAAGTGAAACACAGCCAGACGCCAGAGCAGCTCGACATGGAGGACGGAGACATCATCGAAGTTTGGATGTAGATTAATTTCATGCATCTATGATATGTTTATTAAAAAAACCAGAAAGCCACTCATCGGTAGTTCACTTTATTTGTAAAAATCAGTTATTTGTAAATGATGAAAATACAAAGAATTGGATTATATGTTGAGAGCCTATTCAAAACCTTTTTAAAGGGTAAAAATGACAAGCTATGAAATTGTTGTATAATTATTAACTTGTTTAAATCTTTTTGTGACTGTACAATAACCTTTTCTTACTTTTTTTTACTGTTTTTATTTAAATAATAAAAGGAGTAGAAGTTACTATCTATAAGAAAACTCTGAGGTCATTAGTCTGAGTGGAGGACATTAATCCTTTAACATCTTCTTGAATGTCCCATTCTTGTGGACACGGTATCTCAAGAATGCCTTGAGATATTTTCTTCAAGTTTGGCACAAATGTCCAATTGGACCCAAGGATGAACTGATTAGATTTTAGGGGTTATAGGTTAAAAAGCATGGCCACTGTGACATCATCTGTCTCATTCTTGTGAACATATCTCAGGAACACCCAAAGTGGATTTATTCAAATTTAGCACAAATGTTTACTCAAGGATGAACTGATAAGAATTTGGTGGTCAAAGGTCTTTGTGTCCATCTCATTCTCGTGACCATTATATCCCAAGAAGGCTTTGAGAGAGTTACCTCAAATTTGGCACAAACGTCCTTTTGGACTCAAGAATGAACTCATAAGAAATTGGTGGACAAAGGTCAATTTAACTTTACAAAACATGTTTTTGACTGAAACTTCAGAATTCAAACGTTAATTATTACAAAATTTCACACAAATGTCTCATAGGATCAATTGAGTAAGTGATTGCATTTTATATTCAAAAGGTCAACTTCATATTCATAATTTTCTGCAAAAACACTGACATTTGGTCAGACAGAATTGGTGACACTAGTTTTGACACTGTGCTGATTGTAGAGATCCTCTGTGCTGCTGGGGGGAAGATGTGTGTGAAGCATC
This sequence comes from Plectropomus leopardus, assembly GCF_026936395.1. Classification (NCBI taxonomy): domain Eukaryota; kingdom Metazoa; phylum Chordata; class Actinopteri; order Perciformes; family Serranidae; genus Plectropomus; species Plectropomus leopardus. The sequence goes on from NC_142193.1 coordinate 5,488,897, forward strand.
CGTGTTTCCACAGATATAAATGTAAACTGTGGGTGCAACTTGACTGGTATGTGGAGGCACACAACTGTGACGTGATAACTCTACCTTTGCCAATGCAATTATTATTATTGTTGCTAATAGTCCTAAAATAATACCTGCCTTCCCATGCATGAAAAATTTAAACTTTGCAAATAGATCAAGTTAAAAGTCCCTCAACTAAAACTTTGGGCTTGTAGTCCTGAAGGTGGTGCTACAGCATCTGTTAAAAGTTTGAAATTTCCAAAAAGCATGACAATTTACTGCAACTGTGCAACAAAAACTACCAAAATAAAATAATAATACTTTGTCTTAATAAAAGTAAGTATCTAGAATAACCACATACTTAAAAATCACGAATAAGTAACTCCAGCAAATCTATCAAAAAGACTGTATTATTATATATCCTTTGATTTTCTAAATACAATGGAAAACATTATACATTATCAGAATCCATCAGAGTGAGATTATTTGTGTCAATGATTTTAACAAAGTTTTTTTCCTGAACAGTGTCATCATCAGACATAAGTTGATCTGAAATGTAATGCTGTATATTGGGATACAGATACTTAAAAAATAATACTGCATCACAATATTATTACCTTATTGCCCTCTCTACATTCAAGTATTAAGCCAACTAGGGCTGTAACAAATGATTTTTTCAATATAAAGCTATGTGATAATCACTTCACTTCCTAGATCAGTCGATTCATTTTCTGGTCTTTAAAATGTCGAAAAATAGTGTATAATGTGGAGTGGAACTCTGTAATGTTTGGCTTAAATTATTAATCTGTAATCAAAAATGATTATGTTTTGTTTATCAAAACAATAGACTGACAAATAATTTTGTACCTCTACATACTTAGGTTATTACTGCTGATGCATTGACATCGTCTCTCTCTCTCTCTCTCTACATATATATATATATATATATATATATTTAACCTTTCGTTAAATTGGACACACAGCACACATGGTTGGCTGAAGATTAGGAATTTTTGGATCGAGATAGTGTCATGGTGATTCTCTACGATTCATTTTAGTGAAATCATGAGCACCAAAGAAGACGGTTATACCAATATAGTAAGAGATGCCAAAAAAAGACATTTAAATAAACACTGACTGTATTTCCCATCTTTGCATGGCAACAGTTTTGTGTGAAAGGAAATAAAAGCTTGTCCCATATAGACGCCTATCCCAAATATAAGCCTGCTGAGCCCAGTGGTTAAAGCAAACAATAGTGGGGGCTACTGATAGTTGCTTTTTGTGATATATATTAATAATCTGTCTGTTTCTCGTCATTGGTAATGTGGACCCGTAGGAACAGATGAGCCACCATGTCCCCTGACACTCACCCTTCCCACTTAGTGAGACAGAAGGACGGCAGTAGGACTGGTACTTTATCCTTTTGATGAAGTTTAGCCTGCTGGATAGCAGTTAGTCTTCTTATTGTGATAATATGGTGTAAGATGTAATTCTATTCACTTTTCTAGGCGTCTTGATGCTTTTAATATTATTTTGGTAATATTGCTATATTGATTATAATCAATATCACCTCCATTCCTTTCATTTTTTCAGAGCTCATCGGTAATAATTTCTAAAGTCCAATGGGCAAATACAAAAAACATGACAGTATTTACAAAAAAATATCAGAAAACAGAGATAGATAGATAGATAGATAGATAGATAGATAGATAGATAGATAGATCTGCTCTGATAATACAGTATGAACTCAGCACTATGCACTAAGTGGTTTTGAATGATGTTTTTTTTATTTTTTTTCATGTTATAATGTGCTGTCCAGTACGGTTGATGTCTTTTGTTTTATGTTTTTATGCTCTCAGCACAAGACAAATTCCCTTAGATATATACAAGTAGAAAGTAGTATAAAATGAAAATACTGCCTCAAAACTGAACTTGTGCAGTACTGGAGTTTAAGTATCTGTGTGTATATTTTCACCACTTTAGTATAAACGCATAGACTCCTTACAAATGTATTCTATTTATATACAGCCTATGTATAAACAATATAATAATGGCTCCTCCCGTGGTACATGCATGGTACTGTTTATATTACCCAATCGTTATTATCATGTGACCTGCAGATCTTGAAGTCATGTGACCGACGGGGCGGCAGCGTAGTCAGATCCAACATGGCGGCGGTGCAGAATTGTTATCTCAGAAGTGTCCCGGAGTAATTGTTTTAGTTTTATTTAAAAGTTTTCCCGACAGACGGTGTTCCCGGGAGACGTTTTCACCGTTAACCCTCAGCATGGGTTGTGAATAGCACTCGCAGCTCCGTGTGACGACGACAGTGTTTGCAGCGGCGGCGGGAGGACAGAGAAGCGTCAGCCCTGACTCATCCTGCCAGGTAAACAACAACATACAGGCTAACACCCGCTCACTGCCAACCGCCTCAACTCCAGCTAGCCGCACAATGAACCGTCAAGTGGACGATAAAATTAAACCAGTCTGTTTTTGTTAACTCATAAAAGCTCATGAAAGCAAAGTAAATGTTTAATGAACTATAACATGTGCCATACTTTTGTTTAGAAAACCTCACGCCGGACTCCATTCAAAACATTGCGAATTTCCCATTTCACTGTCTGGCGCCGAGCTTCACAACAAATCGATGTAGATAATACGCGAAATAAGTCGTTTGTGAGAAAATGTTTTCAGTTAATCGTCTAATTTATTTGCCGAATTTATCAAAAGATAACTGCCACACGTAAAGCGCTTGAAGGTAACGCGTTGTGTGCTTTTAAGCTGGGTATGTAAAAGTGACAGAATCCTGAATGGAGTTTGGTGTGGCTTTCCCTCCGCATAACTTTACTAACGTTAGCTTTGTCGCCAAGGTTGGTGCACAAAACTGATAACATCCTGAATGTGCTAGGTAGACCCCTTTAAATGTCCCATGTGAATTCTCATCAAAGTAGTATTACGTTTGTTGCGAGGAGAGTTAAGCTACGGTAAACTGTTGAAATTCTGAAAGGAGTCTGGGGTGCTCGTTAAAAAGCAATAAACCACAGAGGCTACAAAATAAAGCCAACGTGAAGTGCCAAAAACTGTACTTTCTTAAATAGCCTTATGTGGCTGGTTCCAAACCAGAGTAAAATGTGACTTTACAGCAGAAATAAACATATTTACAGCCTGGTACAAAAAAATGTCGTCTCTGTGGTTAATTTCAGCATTCATGACAGCTCTACAGGAGTGAATTTCTAAAGGTTATAATTTAATATAAAGCTTATAAAGCTACACGTAATTAAGGTCTGGCGGCTTTGAGTGACAGGCTGTCTGCTGACAGTGTCCTCTCAGTCAGCTCCACCCCTGCTCCTCCACAGCCCCACCCACCTTCCCAAATATGGTCATTCGGGGTCTGCCGGTATTGGTTTTTCAGAGCCGATAACAATTCTTAGTAGTAACTGAGACACATGACCGATATTTGAAACTGTTATGCATTTACAATAAAATTTTAATTTAGAATTTGGAATATAACAAACTCCAATACAAAATGCCTTTAGAAAATGTTAAATCAAAATGGCAGTTTTCAGCATCATATACAGCAAGTTCCCAGCAACTTTTATATAAAGTCAAGTGAAATTTAACTAAAAAATGAATGAATAAATAAAATATCTCCTTGAGGTTTTACAAAGTTAAAGTTCCCCCCATGCTGACACGTTCTTTGCATGTATTGCAGACTGACATCTTCAGTGTTGGTTTAGTGTGATATTCCAATACTGCACTTTTGGATCTTTTCTTTAGCATTTCGGGATAAGTGGGGGTGCGTCGTCCATCTTTATATACAGTCTCTCCTGAGGGAGAGAGACAGCTGCAGCGGAGCTAAGGTAGAGCACTATTTAACTAATTTTATCGGCAGTTATTAAAATGAAATACAGATACAGATCATCTGCAAAATGCCAAATATTGGTCCCGATAATCTGCCAGGCCGATGATCTGTCGACCCATAATGATCACTTCTGGCTCTAAAAAACAAAAAAGGTAACGGCTGTAATGCAGAACTTTAGGCTTCAAAACAAGAGTCGACAAAGCAGTGAGTGATGTCACAGAAGCTAGTTTTATAGTTTGTGTTTGCTCTTGAAATTTTGTTTGATTTATCTAACATAACTACCAAATTTATCAGAAGCATTTCACCTCATGCAAGTGCAAAAAAAAACTTTTTTTTTGATAACCTGGAGTTTTTTTCAAAATTGATGTGTTTCCATTAGGCATGTTTTGTATTCACAATTTTAATTTGTGCAATTTGAGGGTTAATGGAAACTGCTTAGTGAGAGTCTGGTCTTGTACTAATAGCTTATTGATCATTGCCTGATGTCAGACAGAACTGTCAACTTTTGACACTCCGTTTCAAACTCGTACCCAGTAGGGTGGGTTCAAAAGTCTGAACCCAGGCAACGCTGATCAATGAGTTGTGTCGGCAAGTGGGGCAAAGTTTAACACACCTGGATGGCCGCTCTGTGCATGCAGTGCACTCCTACAGTGTCTTTCTGGCCAAATCTGTTACAGAGGAAGCTTTTCAATACTCATAATGCTATTATTTTTAGGTTTTAATCACACCAGCAGCCTTTAATGTGTGGGATTCAAAAAGATGGACATGACTTTAAGCTTTTAACATGAGACTTTCAATAATATTATACAGTAAATTTGATAACATCAGTATATGGAGTGGCAGTAGTAGTGGTTGTGATATTAACGCATCAATATTATCCGAGCATAAGGACATGGGCTGCAATTATTGATTTGTGATTATTGTCTAGACCAATTGATTAATTAGTCTAAAATGTCACAAAAAACATTAAAAGACTCTAAAGTGTAGAGTGAAAGAGTTGTGTTTTGTTCAACCAACAGTCCAAAATCCAAGTATGTTCCCTTAAGTATCATAGAAAACAAAGAAAGCCATCAAATCCTTCTTTTTAGGACACTAAAGCCACAGAATCTCTTGTGTTTTTGCTTTAAAAATTGAGTTGAACAAATAATCAATGATGGGAAGTGCCAGTGATTCATTTTCTTCATATCTACCAATCCAATAATCAACTAGTCATTCAAGCTAAGCAATGATTATTAAGCAATAATGCCCACATTTAAAAATAGAGCTGCAACAAGTCCATTAATTGATCAAAAGAAAATTAATCACCAGCTATTTTGCAAATCAGTTATCAGTCATTTTTCTAAAAATGTTTGCTGTTTCCAGCCTTTTAACTGTTAAAATTTACTGCTTTTCTTTGTCATTTATAATAATAATATTACTAATAATAATAACTTTAGTTATATAGCACATTTAAAAACACAGTTTACAAAGTGTTTTTATAAACAAAATGTATGATATTAATGAAGAGACTTTGGGTTTTGGGTTGTTGGTTGGCCAAAAGAAGCAATTTGAAGATGTCATTTTGGGCATAAATTTGTGATGAACAATATTTGACATTTGATACACTAAACCAGTAAGTCTTTTTTGCTTTATTTAATGTTGAGGAGCAGGAAGAATAAAGTTGTCTATCAAGCCCAAATGGCCAAACATTGTGATTTTTCACTTTTTAAAGAAAAAAGGAAAAAATATTATTTTAAATGGAACATTTTTGTATCATATGTCAGTGAAACAAGTCATTTGGAAATTTAGAATTGTTAATCTGTCTTTATTCATGTCTAATAGACCAAATGATTTATCAAGATAGTAATTTTCAGATGTTCTTGTATGCCGCAGCTTTATGTTTTCTTACATCTTGACCAGGAAACATGTCAGATTTAGTTTGCAGTGAGCTGAAAAAACAAAGTGAGAACAGGACCACATTGCTAAATAATTGACAGCTGATAAAGTAAAATTATCAGCTGCTTTATCTCCAACAAAAACATCCTCAGTCACACGAGCAGCGTCTGAGAGGAAAATAACATGTACATTTCATTAAAGCTTCAGAGAACCGCCCAGTGGGAATCTGCTGTTAATCTGCGTGATGAGTTTGTAACTGTGCAGTCGTCTTTAACAGGAAAAGTGATGTGTGTGCGCTGTAATCTTTTGCACGAGGATGCACAAATTAGTCACCACATCAGCACTGCATGCTCAGCGTCTTAGTCATGAGCTCCTCTGCAGACATGATTGCTGCATGTTGGGAGGCTCACATGATTGTAGTTTCACTAAGTCATGTCCACTTCGGCTTCTCCTTTCTCTGCCTCTTCCTCTTCTTCAGCTCAGGGCCCTCAGCTCTGTGCAGCGGCAGCTTTATCTTTCCCTGCTGCAGACAGTGAAGCTGCTTTTTCACGTATTCTGTTTTAGTTGTCCTTAATCATACGTGGAATGTAAGTACATGTACTGGAGTATTGCCGTTTTAAACCGGTCAGACTAGAAATTCGGAGAAAGAGCTTGTGTGGCGGTTGTTGGAGTTGCCTATAAATGGGCAGAAACTCCAGGGAGTCTCTGTGAGAGTTTGTAACTGGTATCATAAAGATAATAGAGTCTAAATTCGTTACTGCTGCTGAAAGTGTTTGCATTAAATATTCCCAGGGTTCCCGCACATCCTTAAGAAGTCCTAAAAGTCATTAAATTCATACATTTAAAAATGAGGCCTTAAATGGTATTAAATTAACTTAAATTAACTAATAAAGTCTTAAAAATGCTCTCACATAGGAAGTAAGTTTTTATGATTTGGGGTTTTTTTGGACGTGGTATTGTAAAGTATCAAAATTTTAACTTTTTTTTGTTAAGTAACTGAATGCTTTTCTTAAACTCGTCATGATGGGAATCTCACATGCAGATTTAAAAACACAAATCACTCAGAAATGTGAGATATTTCTCACTCCTATTGGTAAACTGAATTATTTTATGATAATATAGTATGTTCATTGTCTTCTAACATGTTCTTTTCAAAAGTCATGTTTTATGTTATAGTAAACATTTGGGCAAAATAAAGCTGCCCTTCCTCAAGTTTGGGTATTAGAAAATCGGCCTTAAGCTCAATTCGAAGTGGTATTAAAAAGGTTTTAAATGTTCCTCGCTGTAAGCTGCAGGAACCCTGCTTCAGCCATATTCTTCATTTTATTGACTTGTTTTCAACTCAAGTACTGCACTTATTTGTAAATCACTCAGTCATATAGTGTTAACATATTATTAGTGAAGAAATCTTTTTCATATGCCTTTTTCATGCCTCCATGGAAGACAGCAAACATGTTGATTTACGGATTGTAGAGTTGCAGCGATATATACTGGTTTCTAGGAATATTGTGGTATAAAAATTGATGGTTGTCATATCATGGTGATATGGGCAGCTGACTATTGTTTTAAAGGAATACTTCACCCTCAAAATACCCATCAGTCACTCAACATGTGAGTCCTGAATACTTGAAGAAATCATTGTTTTTTCTCACATGCCTCCACTTAGACAGAAGAATCCAAAAACGTAGAAAATTCTGAAAGTAAATGAGGACCTCATTTATCAGCAGAAACTATAATAAGACATCTTTTTTACACAATCTCACAGAACTCGTGAACTATAATCCAAGTCTCATTTATCTAGTCACATGCTCAAACACGTACATCCTCACAGAAAATGTCATAACTGAATTAAAAGTGCAACTTCTTTGTGCTCTCTTTAAAGCCAGATTCCAATACTAAAATGATTTAGTGAAAATGCATGTGTTTGTGAAGAACTGAGCATATGACTGGAAAAATGAGACTTAGATGATACAGCACAAGCTGTGTGAGAGTTTGTAAACTGATGATTTGATATAGTAGATGTAGTTTTGCTGTTGCTAAGCGTGGTACCCTGATCAGTCATTAGGTTCGCCATTTCCATGGAGGCATTTGAGTTTTTTTCATGAATTCAAAGTAACAAAATAGTCATTTTGTGACTGAAGTATTCTTTAATGAAATGTTTTTAGTCAGCTTTCATACACATGAAATTTAATTTTAGCTTCTCCCGCTGCCTTTTTAACAACATCTGAAGTTGTGAATTTTCATTAAAAAAGCAACATTTTGGACAAAAAGCTGAGAAAATAGTATTTTTTCAAAGAAGGTCATTTTCAAGCACAAAATCAATTTCATTTTTACACTTTTTTGGGTTTTTTTCCCCCTCTTATTTTCTTATGTCAACTCGGATTGTACAAAAATAATGCCCAAAATAATATTCTGTTTGAGTAATAGTGAAACTATAGAGTAAAAAGTTCCCCAAAATGTCAGGAAGCACCACAGCTACAGAACAGTCCCTAAGTACTGGCTTTGCTCTGAAGACTGCATATTTACATGTTGTTCTGCACAACAACATCAGATATCAGTTGATTATTTCAGTGTAATCTTTTTTTTAATCTGTGTAAATACCTTTAAAGGGCAAATGCAACAAATAAAATGCAATGTTCAACTTGCCAAAAAGTGATTGCAGCTGTTATCTTGCCACAGAAAGTTTGGTTTTGCTTCAAAGTGACTAAATTTCATTCAGAGTGAATGTATTTGAGAGATTATAGCCCACTCAGTCCATTTTACCTGTGTAAATACCTTTTAAAAGACCAATGCAATAAATAAAATGCAATTTTCAACTTGCCAAAAAGTGATTGCAGCTACTATCTTGTTATTGAAAAGTTGTTTCTGCCTCACAGTTTTAATTCTTGGGATTTTGTTTGACTAATTGTAATCACACCAGTCATTTTGACCTGTGTAAATACCTTTAAAGGGCCAATGCAATGCATAAAATGCAATTTTCAACTTGCCAAAAAGTGATTGCAGCTGCTGTCTTCTCACTGTATGACACAGCACGGCAGGCAATCTATCTAGGTCTATCCATATCAAGTAAAAAAGACCATAGTTTATCATAGCCACCAATACAATAAAAGTAACACTTTGAAAATAGCCCCTTTGCATAACAAGTACTTTTGTTTCTTAAAGTACACTTTGCTGCTAATAGGGAGGGATGATAATAATGATGATATTGGGGTATTAGAGTAAAAAAAAAACTTTAAATGAACTTTGATTTAATGTTGCGAGACATTAAAACACCAACACTGGCAGAGGACCGAACACTTTTTAGGCACTGTTTTCTGATTAGTATCCCAGTTTCATTTTCATGTGAGTATTTGTTGTGACCTTCTGTAACAGTTGTACTGTACCGAGATCAGTCCAAACAGGATTTTCCTGTGTAGCAGCTGCCACTTTGTGTAGACGACTACTTAAGGTCAAATTTCTTTCCACAATACAGTTCACTTTTGTTTTTACTTTTCAATTCTTTTTTATTTCTTTTGAGCAATGTTAACCCTCGTCTTTAATTATGTGATTAAAAAAAAGACAGCATGCCTAAAGAATTCTGGATCGTCTACATGCTTAAATTTTCCACTTTGTTTTCATTTTAGTTTTCAAATTTCTTAAAGGCACACACTGCATGCTCATCTAGTTGATAAAGGTTAATGACATTAATGGCGTCTGTTAAAGTCTCTGGAGATTCATAACTAAACTTATGTGTTTGTATAAAGACACAAATATGCAGACAACCTTCTTTTAAAGATTTATTAGAAGATCTAGGGGACTGATTTGATAAAAGCTGAGAAGAAATTTCTTTCTCAACTTCACCCACTTGCAAGGTGCATAATAAAGGAAGAAAATATCTTGAGAGGTCAAAACTCAGCATCACTTGTCGGTTAAAAAAAACAACTTAATTGTGATACCAGAACTTATGAATAATATGGTTCAGTTTTGCTGGAGTTTTGCCATTCTGAGATTTATAAAGCCATGTGTGTGCATGGTTCTGTTGAAACATCTTTTGCTCTTAATCACTTGTTTGCTATGTAAACCAACAAATAATGTTTTTGGTAATTAAACAGCATTTTAATCTGTCACCCTTGTTGCTTTTAAAAATCTGCATTAATAAATAATGAATAATGATTATGATGGACTAATTGTTGTTATCAATCCCCCTCCTCAGCGGCGGCCATGTCTCTGGGTGAGCCCACATCGGACTCGGCGCCATTCTTCTCAGATGACAGCGAGGCGGAGGGCCCGGAGGAGCAGGGCGGGGCGGCGGCATCACGACCGCAGGAGGAGTCAGCCAGCGGGGTGTCGAGCGCCCGAGCGTTGCTGACCGTGTTAATCCTGTGTTACATCAACCTGCTCAACTACATGGACAGGTTCACCGTCGCAGGTGCTGACCTCCACCTGCTGCAGCATCACAGCCAATCAGAATATTATTTAATATTAAAGATGTATATTCCAGAGCGGCTCATCAGGGTTTTTTTATTTGATAAGCTCTTTGAGCAAGAGCATTAATGGAAGGAGTTTTAAAAAGCCACGCTTAGAGGAAAGATGAATGTTACAATCATCTAATTATTTACTGGAAAGAAGAATTTGATAATAGTAAAGAATTTGTTACTAACAAATGAAAGAAGCGGCACATTTCCTTGAAAGTAAAGTTCATTTTAAAACCCACATAACTATGAATTAATCATTCATATGCTTTTAAAAACTAGATTCTTATATAACGTTAAATTGTTTTCTTGCCATCGGACATAATGAACTTTGGCATGTTCTGATGACCAGCTGTGCACTAACTAAAAGACTGGAAATTAGTTTGAACAATGGCTTTGTTTTCTGCAAAGATTTTCCTTGTTCACTGGTTAGATACCACCAGATTAAAGGTGTTTGGGCTACATCTAATGATTCTTTTTTTAAAGTGATTCATTTATGGTTTCCCAAGTCTAAGCTCCAAATGTCTTGTTTTGACCAAAAGAGATTCAGTTTTTCAAAATTTATAACAGAAAAAAAAACAGAAAATCGTCTCAGTGGAGTAACTGGAAGAATATACATTATGTTTTGTTTTTAAAAAAAATAGAATTAAATTGTTGCCAAATAATCATTTCAGCGCTAGTTGTAACACCTCCATGTTAACCCTTTTTGTGCTTGTTAATTGTTTCTTGAGAAGTGAAATGAAAACCACTGTGTTGACTCCACCAGGTGTTCTCCCAGACATCGAGCAGTACTTTGGGATTAATGACGAGATGTCCGGCCTACTACAAACAGGTAAGAAGTCAATGAAAATAATCCTTCAAGGTGTTTCCATCCATTAATCACTGAAACAACATGTAGAAATGACCTCAGATCAGCACTGACTTTTTTTTTTTAAATTATCTCATTTAGTGATGCAGTGTTGAAAAAACAGCATTCATCCGTTCTGTTCAAAAAAGTATTAACATCAGAAAATTCCAAAAAAAACAACAATTTTATATTTAGTTATTCACAGTTCTATATTGAAATTTGATTGAAAGCGGGATGTCCAAGTTTTCTAGAAAAAAGAATGATATATTCCAGGGAAGCAATGATTTTAAAATTATGTGAAAGCTTGAATAATATTTTTGCAGCACATTCAGTTTGTCTGTGCAGCTCATGTTCTTTACACGAAGTGTTGCTGAGACTGTTATTGATTTTAAACCATCATTTTACCATCTCTGTAATATGTAAATATACAAAATTCACTGTAAATACCAACGGCAGAGGATATAAAAATCCTATACTGCAAGTATTAGTACTAAAACTACACTGTGAAAACACTGCGACAAGTAAAAGTCCTGCATTGAAGGTGTTACTTCAGTGAAAGTATTTAAGTATAATCAGGAAAAAGTACTTTAATTATTAAAATGCCCCCTGTGACTGTTATCCTATTATAAATGATATAACTTATAGCTGTTTAAATAGGGGATTTATTAGGTAATTAGCAATTAATTAAAATGATTAATCAACGATTAAATAAATAAGGAAAAGGAGAACAGAAAAACAGTATTAACCACATTTAACAAACATAACGAATATGTGTGAAAATAAGTAAGTGTAAAACTACGGTGTCAAAACACACTGATATAATTAAAGGTTGTTAAAGATCATATTTAAGTAAAAGTATACAAGTACTAGCATCAAGATATAACAAAGTATGAAAGTACTTAATATGACCAAAAGTCTATCTACAAAACCTATAATTAGAAAATCACAAATTACACACACACACACACACACACACACACACACACACACACACACACACACACACACACACACACACACACACACACACACACACACACACACACACACACACAGGCACAGCTTGCGTTTGTGCGTTTGGCCCCAAAATCGGCAGGTAAGCAAAGTTCCAGTTCTGTAGGTATGAGACCTCCACACAACATTTCAAAGTACGTTTTACTTTGAATACGAAAATCAGTCAGTGTGGTCCTCTCTTACAGTCTGGAGATGTGCAGGTATGTCACATGTTGGTTGTGCAACAAAGACATAAATTGTCCGTTTCTATGATGTAGAAATCTCCTGATGTCTCCTTGAGTCTTTGCAGGAGCTCAGTTGACAGCTCCTTGCCCCGAATGAGTCGTAAGTTAACTCAAACTGTCGGTCGGGCAATAAAATCTGTCGTAGTTTAGTTCTGCTTACAAGAGTCACAAGTTCAACAAGGCAGTTAGGTTCATTAGCTGACCCTGAGGTTCATCTAAGGAATCTTTAAAGGAGTTTCAGTTTTGGGTAGGCATTTGAATATCTTCTTATCAAGAGTTGTCCTCATCATCCACTACAAATTAGATGACTCATGCATGACTGTAAGAGCAGGATTTTAGTGCTGGAGTTGGTTGAGATGGAACTCGTTTTGAACTTTTTTTTTTCCTTCCAGTTTTTATCTGCAGTTACATGTTCTTGGCCCCGGTCTTCGGATACCTGGGTGACAGGTACAACAGGAAGATCATCATGAGTTTTGGCATCACATTCTGGTCCTTGGTGACTCTTGCCAGCTCCTACACCCCCAAAAAAGTGAGTAACTGCTGCTTTCACTGACTAATGACATAAACACTGATTTTCTTTTTATTTTTTGATTATTATTATTTTTTTTTTTTTATTGAGAGCCAATATGGTACAAATACCAAATACACAGTACATATATATGTTCTAGTGTTTTTTGTTGCTTTTTTTTCCTTCTCTCTCCTTCTCTTCTGTTTTATTTTTCTGTTCCACCACACCACAATATCCTAACATCCCACCAACCCACCCCAAACCCCAGAAAGCAATTCAAACAAACAAAAGAAAAATGAACAGGCAGAAGAACGCCATAGGAAAGATTGTGAAAATGCTTACTCCTAGAAATTACATTTAATGAGGATCAGATGGGGTCCAGAGAGGTAAGGTCATTTACATAGGAAATGATAGACTGGCATCTTTTTTAGAAATTGGAAGATGAGCCTCTCAGAGAATATTTCACCTTTTCTAATGATAAAAAGGACAGTAGATCAGACAACTGGGATGTAGCAGAAGGAGTATTAGGACTTTTCCAGTGTTTGCAAAATGTAAAACACATCTACAGGCTATGAATGAAGCAAAAGCAACAGCGTCTTCGTGATTGTTTGACAGACTGACCTGTGCAAGGGTGTACCTCAAAGACCACTATCAAGGGGCTGGGTTCAAGAGAAGCGGTTTTTAGTTTAAATTTGATTGTTGAAATGTAAATCCTTCTCTCTGCTTTGTTGTCCTGCAGCATTTCTGGGCCCTGTTGTTGACAAGAGGCCTGGTCGGAGTCGGAGAGGCCAGTTACTCCACCATCGCTCCCACCATCATCGCTGACCTCTACGTGAAGGGAAAAAGGACTAATATGCTCTCCATTTTTTATTTTGCCATCCCTGTCGGCAGGTGGGTTTAATAACACTCGACATCCTTTGGCTCTGTCAGATTTATGCATTATTTAAATCCAGTTTTATTACACAATCTATAATGTGGAGACACACTCCAGGCTCCTCATGTTTGCAGCTGATACAGTGCCTTGCAAAAGTTTTCACCTCCCTTAGTGTTTTTTGTAACTATTTTCTTGTGCTTTGAACTTTAATTTAAAAGGATTTTTATTTGGAATATTTTGTAATGGACCAACACAAAATGGACAAAATTGATGAAGTGAAATTTTATTTAAAAACAAAAAATCTAAAAACCTAAAGTGGTATGTCTTCACCCCTTTTGTCATAAGAACTGGTGCTATGGATAACTCTCAAAAGTCATATAATTTGTAAAAAAAAAAAAAAAAAAAAAAGTCCACCTCTCCAAATAATCTAATTTTATATTTTTTTTCACAAATTTTGACTATTTTGTGTAGGTCTGTTGCATTAAAAGCCACTGTAAGTCAACATTTGATAAATTATGTAAAATATTTACCTCAATATTAAATTCCTGTTAACATTGTTTTGTTTCTTTTTAAGTGTGGTAGCTCCTCACTAAAGGAGTAAAAGTAATAAAAAATTAAGGAGCTAGAATGTGCACTTGAATATGATTTATCTCTTCATTTAACAATGTCAAACAGGAAGTGTTTCACCTGACCTATTTTTCGATGTCTTTTCTTCCTGTCAGCGGTCTCGGATACATCGTGGGATCACAAGTCAGTAGCTTAGCACATGACTGGCACTGGGCTCTGCGGGTAAGTGACAGTTTTTTATGTAGAAGGTTTTCGGGTTGCCCATTTCATTCACTTGAAAGCTAGACCAGCTCAAGGAAATATCCAGGGGTTCCAGTTGATCCTTAAAAAGTCTAAAAAAGCATTCCATTTCTTAAATTCATCATGATGGGAATCCAAGCAGTGGAATCGCACATGCAAGTTGAGAAACACAAAATTACCAAGAAAATAATAATAATAATAATAATAATACATTTTATTTTTGAAGTGCTTTTAAAAGAACTCAAAGACACTGTATAACGGATAATGCAGCTGAAGTATAATAACATAACTCACAAATACACAGCAAGCAAATCAACGACAAACCAACAGACAGACAAACAAACAAACAAAGGGGAAAAAACACACATTAAAAGCCTTTAAATGGCCCAGAACTTTTTTACCAGACATACAAAAAAAGATGTTTATCTTGCAATAAATATTTGGGCAAAATGAAATTGTCAGTTTGACTTAACAATGAACTGATTAGAATCTGCTGGTCAAATGTCACTGTGGCCTCACAAAACATGTTTTTGGCCATAACTTCCGTGATTTAAGCTGACTTGTTGATGTTGTTGCTTTTGTGCCAAGGTTGTTGTACCTGTGCCGTCCTCTCACATTGCTCCCTCTCCTCAGGTGACTCCGGGGCTGGGACTGATAGCGGTGGTGCTGCTGGTGTTCGTGGTCCAGGAGCCTAAACGAGGAGCTGTGGAAGCTCGACCGGAGCATCACCTGCACCAGACCAGCTGGCTGACCGACCTGAAGGCCCTGAGCAAGAAGTAGGTTCAACATCACTCACCTCTGACAACATTCAAGACCCAAAACTGCTTTATGTTTTTTAGAGATTTGATCAACTTTGAATTTGGAAAAAAAACATCTGGGTCTGAATTATTTTCTCATCTTGTAGTCACGAATTCGTTTTAAACCTTTTAAACTGGATGAACAGAATGGAAATCCAGGCACTCCAAAAAGGCAAGGAGGCAAGGCAAGGAGGAATTACATTAAGCCTTAATAATAGTGGCTAAATCATGAAAAAAAACATGTTTCAAAAGCAAATTACATGTTTCAAATACTGCTGGTCTTTGTTGAAACATTGAGAAGACATGTTGGCTTTTTTAATAATTTAGCTCTAATCTATGATAAAAGCTTCTTAATTCAACCTCGCCTTTCAAGTTTTTCACATTTTTTGAGGGTATGGATTTCCCTTCAGTTTATCCTGTTGTTTCCCATTTTCCATAAGCACTCAACACAAGTTTTACCTGCAATTATAGCCTACAGAGCAACCACTCATCTCTCTCTTTTCTACCTTTTAAAATGTTAGGGGCTAATTAGTTTTATGTCCCCGCTTCCAATAGCCATGGCCAGAGGCATTATGTTTTGGGTTGCCTGTACGTACATATATATACGGTCCATTCTTGTAAATGAGATATTTCAATAATGCTTTGAGGGGATTTCTTCAAATTTGGCACAAACATCCACTTTGATTAAATGATTTGATTGTGGTGGTCAAAGGTCAAGGTCACTGTGACCATGTCCCATCTGCCTCATTCTTCTGAACATGGTATCCCAAGAACACCTTGAGGGAATTTCTTCAAATTTGGCACAAACGTTATCTTGGACTTCAGAATTAACTGATTAGAATATAGAAGTCAAGGCGCAGGTCACTGCAACCTCACAAAACATATACTGGTCAGACACTGAATTGGTGACATTAATCTTGGGTGTCCACCTTGAATCTGTTCTGACTGTAGAGATTTTCTGAGCTGCTGGGGGAAATATGTGTGTGACGCATCTGTGTTTTCACAGGCATGGATGTAAACTGCATGTGAAACGTGACTTGTGCACAGTGTCATACAAAAACGAGATGGTAATTTTAGTTACTGGTTGGTTTCTGGGATTTAGGGAGAATTTGGAGGCTACGGGGTTCATACATAGTAACATTGCATCCCTACAGAAGCTTTTGTAGAAGAGGTGTACATAAAGGTGGGTGATAGATCAATATACTCGATGTACTCACGGTCACAGTTTAACTTTCTGCTAACACGTTAACGCTAGCATCCAACTGTTGACCAGAAGCTTCAAATCGACCGCAAAAACATCAACACTTCCCTACCATGACGAGTCCTTCAAAATGAAAGCACCATGTCCTGTTTTATTTATTTGATTATAACAGTACTCTTTTTAACTTATACTTTACTTTCTTTAACATTATAACAGTTTTTTATTAAAATTAATCATCACAGTACTTTATGTAACTTTATTTTATGTTAGTAGTTGCTTAATCTGTAACTGTTGATCATTTAATATTTTGTATTTTAGTAGTTTACAGTAGTTTGGAGAAGATTTCAAAATATTGAGATATATATTGTGTATCACGATGTAGCCTAAAAATATTGTGATGTTATTTTAAAGCCATATTGCCCAACCCTATATGTACATAATGAAAGTTGATATACACAGTTCAGTACGATGGTTTTATACACTGGGGAACAAAGCCTGTAAAGGAACCAGAACATCCTGCATTTATTCCTCCTTTTGTATGAACTCTCCTCACTCTGTGTTTATAAGGTTCTTTTCTTCTCCTGAGTTTTATAATGCAGATAACGGCCAGCTAAAAAAGAGAGAAATCTAATCCAGTAAATCCTCTTTCATGAAGGTTGTAATAATAAGTTTGTGTTGAAGCCGTTTCTCAGAGGTGTAAGGATGTAGTTTGTGGTGCTGTTAAACTGAGATATGTCTGTATCAATGAGTGTGAACACCACAACCTGTTTCACCAAATTCAAAACATGAGATGTTTTCTTCTTGCATTTTTTCGTTTTACTAATCAGAACAGTACTTGTGTGAGGGTGCATGTACCATTTTTGTGTAAAAGGTGATGCTGCCTTAATTTGCACTCTGCAGCACTTTGCACATTTCTTTTGTGAGCCGGGTTTTATTGTGAGAGCGCTGCAGCTCTTTCTTGTAAACTGTCCTGTCATGTCTGAGTCATCGTGGAACATTTGCATAATGGAAACTTACATCTGATTGACAAAGATTCATTAAACACATAAAATAACAGTGTGTTGTGTTCCAAAGGGCTTCAGACACATTACTAACGTTACAAAATCTGTCAATACTCTGTTAAAAAAGGTCAGCTCCCCTTGTAAAGTTTCTATGCCTTTGCGCCAGCTATAGCCCAGGCCGAGATTTTGGCGATCATTTCTGTTTTCATGCAGGTTGCAGCACTCAAACTTGTCTGCTGCTTTGTATGTGTTAATAGATTTTTGCTGGATGATGTCTCACTGTTTTAGTTCACCTTCTGATCTCTTGTTTCCTCCGCAGCTACAGCTTTGTGTTGTCCACTTTTGGCTTCACAGCGGTGGCGTTTGTCACCGGCTCTCTTGCACTGTGGGCTCCAACGTTCCTCTTCAGAGCGGCTGTCTTCACCGGGGAGAAACCTCCCTGTGTGGAGGGAAACTGTGCATCATCTGACAGGTAGCATGCTGTTAGGCTCCTGCAACAGTTGCAACATTTCGTCATGCTTTCACATAAATCCCTGCTGGAGAGAAACAGATTTTTATGGGTATTTGTCAGAATGAGCAGCACCCTGACACTGTTTCTCCTCTAACAGTTTGATTTTCGGGGCCATCACCTGCGTCACAGGTGTGCTGGGCGTGGCCACTGGCGTGCAGGTCAGTCGACAGCTGAGAACAACGAACCCCAGAGCCGACCCTCTGGTCTGTGCTGCCGGTCTGCTCCTCTCGGCACCTTTCCTCTACCTGGCCATCGTCTTTGCTCAGGCCAGCACCATCGCCACATACGTGAGTCCTCCTCCTCTCAGCCTCCTGCTCCTGTTCTCACTGTTTCAAATAATGCTTAGCTTTAAAGAGTAGTTAATAATCGGTTATCTTTTAAATTTTTCTTTGCTTTGAGTTAGGGTGGAGCAGTATAAAGTGTTATTTTCACCATTGTGCACTAAATCATGTAGAAGATGACCTATGGTCCTCACACATACTCAGGCTGCAAAAACACTTGATTTGATTAGATCAAAGTATATATTGTGAATATTGTGGCAGAAAATGGGAATTTTTATGTTTAAAGTTAACTTTAAAAAAAAAAAAAAATTAAAAAAGGGGTTGGGATTTGCTAAGTATCCGCTTCCTCCTACTCCTTTCAGAAATGAAATACTTACCAGTGTTTATATTAATAATAACCATAGTCTCAATGGAGCTGGACTGTTAATGAGGAGGTATTAAAATATATACTCTGTTGGGTTATTTATAGCGCAGTAGAGGCAGAGAGGAGTAGCAGAACATCAGACACATCAAAAGTGAAACTAAACCGTTCATTCTGCTGGGCCTAAAACTCTCTTTCACTTACGAAAATCTGCAAATATCTTCTCTTATCCATCAATCTGATCAGCTTTGAATGGATCGACAGATCAATTATCCACCTCATGAGTGACATTCAGCTGCGAAGGAGATTAAAATAACTCCATCCACCCTCCACTTCCCCAGAAATGGGACATTTAAGGGGCATTGCCACACCACTGCACAACTCTGCTGCTCATTGCTGCAGCGTGTGCAATTGCAGTCTTAGTTGCTTTCCACCTCAGGTAACTTTGACATCTGTCCCCTCAGGTCTTCATCTTCTTCGGAGAGACCTTCCTGTCGATGAACTGGGCCATCGTGGCTGATATCCTGCTGGTAAGAGAGTCTCCCTCTTTTATTATTAGTTCACTCTGTAGATGAACAGCAGCATTATCACAGGACTCGGGGACACTCACAGGACATTTTGATATATGTATGAAACATTTGAATATTTTGATAAATAAATTATCTAAATGATCTGACAGTATTAATACTTACATGTCATTGCGCATTGAAGCATTCCTCTGAGGCTCATCTCATGATAAGTCACGTTTGACTTCATTACACTGTTAGGACCACAAATGTGTTTAATTTTATTTTATGTACAGTGTGTTATATTTATCCCAATATTTCAACATCTCCACTATTTTATTTCCTAGATTCTCTTTGTTTACTTTGTGTTGTTGTTGTTCCAGCGACTGCTTCTCTGTCATCATATTTATTTAAATTAGGGGTCAAAAGATTATCGGCCTGACCGATTATTGGGGACAATATTTGGCATTTTGCCGGTTGTCTGTATTGGCCTTTTTATTTGAATGATCGCCAATAAAATTAATTCATTAAAATGTGCAAAGAAAGTGTCAGCATGGGAGGAACTTTTAATTTGTAAAAACCTCAAACCTAAATATTCACTTGACTTTATTTAAAAATTAAAAAAAAGAAGTTGCTGGGAACTTTTTGTATATGATGTTGAAAGTTTCAGATTTGATTAAACATTTGCCAAAGGCATTTAAACAGAGTTTAGTGTTGGAGTTGGTTATGTTCCAAATTCTAAATATTGGCACAAAGATTAAAATTTTAATGGTAAATGCATAACGTTTCCAAATATTAGTTATCAGTCTCAGTAAGTACTAGTAATCGGTATCAGCCCTGAAAAAACAATATCGGTTGACCCCTAATTTAAATATGGGTTAAATATGAATAAATAAAATGAATTAATAAATAAGTTGTGCATCAGACAAAGAAATACTTAAAATTAAACTTTTTCTTAAAATTTCTTTTACTGTATTTCAGTACGTGGTTGTTCCCACTCGTCGCTCCACAGCTGAAGCTCTGCAGATTGTCATCTCACATCTACTGGGAGATGCAGGAAGTCCATATCTGATTGGAGTGGTATGTCATTACACACACACACACACACACACACACACACACCAAACAACATGGTCGAACAATATACAACATCATAGCAAAACATTTATTCTTTTCTTTTTTCCTATATTGCCATGCCTGACTGTTGTTAAATCTGCCCTCCTCTGTGTCTCTCAGGTTTCAGACTCCCTGAGAAAGAGGGACTCGTTCCTCTGGCAGTTCCGCTCTCTGCAGCTCTCTCTGCTGCTCTGCTCCTTTGTGTCTGTGATTGGCGGAGGTTTCTTCCTCACCACCGCCCTTTTCATCGAAAGAGACCGCGATCGTGCAGAGAACTACGTCCCCACAGGTGATGCAATCCTAATGTTCCCAAGCATAAGTAATGTGTAGTTAAAGCCGCATGCTATGTCACATTACAGTAAGTCCCATATTGATGGATTTGTACTTATTAGCAGTTATTCTGAGTATAGGTGGAAGCAGAGCATCTGTTATATAAACTTCACTACCCAGGTGAGCTACAAACACCTTAAATTGTACTTAAATACAGCACTTGTGCAGCGTAACAGCACGTTAAACCTCATCAAACTCAAACAGGTTAATCCCAGCTCAATTTGTGGTAAACCAGACTTCAATAAACTCTGCCTTTTAGAGTCACCCTTTCTGAATTACCCCTGTGAGTCACACTGTTGGAAGAAGTATTCAGATACTTCAGGAAGCAGTGTGTAGGGTTTTGTGACAGCTAGCATTGAGGTAGCACCTTTTCCATGTACTTCATAGAACCTATGAAGGCCTTCAGGTAACATAAAAGCATGAGGGGCCCTCTGGAGAACCAAGTAGATCCCCCTAAATCCTACACTCTGGATACCACACCCCATTATGATGATGTGATGATGATGATGATGATGATGATGATGATGATGATGATGATGATGATGGTGGTGGTGGTGGTGGTGGTGATGACGATGATGATGATCATAGTGATGATGATAACGGTGACGACAATGGTGTGTTTTCAGAGGTGCAGAGGCAGAATGAATGAACTTCATTGTTCTCTGTGTTAACAGATGATGAGCCGATCGTTGTACCGAAGAGCGGCCGATCCACCAGAGTCCCAGTCTCCAGTGTTCTCATCTGATGACAGAAACCTGTCAGCCTGGTCAAACACACACCTGCGGTTATTATACTTAATGTTTTTTAGGACTGAACACCGATTGGACTATCTGCTATGCAGAAAAGTTTTAGGATAGGTTTATTTTTTAATTCTTGACATTATACTTTTTTTTTATAATTTTACCGTGCCCGGGAACATGCCGTCGTTTTGGGAGAACTTTTTTGCATATCAGTCTCCAGAGCACCAAGTTTGTTGAGAATGTTTTTGCAACCAGACAGGATGTTGAGAGACTCTGAGGAAACACAACAGAAACTGCTTGTTGGGTTTTATTCGACACTCGTGAACCGGAGCCAAATGACCTGATTATCTATATTCTTTCTTACCATCCGTGGAGCTCTATACCTGCTAATGTCATAAAGACGATATGATCCATACCCTGTGTAACAACAACCAAAAATCAGGCTGCATTTTGCTCCTCACGTTATTTTATATACAGGAAAAGCTTTATTAATTAGTTCATAACCGTGGATTTGTATATGTTTGAAGTAGTTTTAATTATAACACTAATATTCTTACAGTTGTCCAACAACCAGGAAATAATGTCATTTTTATTCATCTGTTTATCCTTTGCAGACGATACTGCTCTTTTTAAATCCTGCTTCTCAAGCTGCAAATGTCCACAGCGTTAAAGGGAGTGCTGTTTAAAGAGCTGGGACATTTTATTTGAACTTCTTTTTTTGGCAGGTTTCTGGTTTTCTTTGTGTCACGTTTGAGCTCAGTCTGGTTAAGAGACCCTCACCAAGTCGACTGATGGGAGAAACTAGTTTGACAGTTTGTCTCAGCAGTTAAAGCACACTCTGTAGAACATATGGTTATATTTTTTAAAAGAAAAGCAAAGAAAACACTTTTAATTGGATGTTGATAATCAAAGTTGTTTGTTAACCTCAAATTATTTTAGTCAATCTTTTTTTGTGAACTTATTAAACAAGAATTAATTTATCACATTTGTTTGTTTACATTTGATGGAAATATGTCATTAACAAGTTGGTCAAATGATTTTTAATGATCCAGGAGAAGAAAATGATTTATTAAAAAAAAACATTATTATTATTATTATTATTATTATTATTATTATTATTATTATTATTATTATTATTATTATTCTCAAAGCAAAATAGATAAAGATTGCACCTCATCAAAGTAATCAATTTCTTTGTAGCTTCATATTTAATTATTCATAATTAATTAATTCAGTTTTAATAGTTTGACACTTTGGTTAAATGCACTTCTCTTTCTTGCCAAAAGTCAAATGTTCAGATTGATACCACTCTCATACATACAGCTGGTTAGCTTAACTAACATAAAGACTTGAAACAGGGGGGAAACAACTAGCCTGGCTCTGTGCAAAGCTAACAAAATCCACCTACCAGCATCTGTAATGCTCACTGATTATTGTCATATCATATATAGTTTTTATACTGATTACAGGGGGGATCAAGAAATGGACTGTGTTCGAAATCTGTCCTTATTTATGATGTGGTGCATCATTTGCTGGGTCATCAGTGACAAGTGTCAGGAATATCAGTTTACTGCTCACCACTTAGTTAATTATCAAGGGAGCAGTGAATGAGTGATTTCAGACACAGTCGTAGTCCACTACATAAGTCTGTTTTAAAAGTTGATTTTGTTTGTGTGAAATCCTCAACAACCCCAGTAGCAATACACACAAACAAACACAAAACTAATATATTAAGAATCTATAGATAAGGATGAAATAGTACGGAAATGATTGAAACAAGGAGCCATAATCACAATGACACAATGAATAATACAGTTTACCATATTTTTTATCCTTCACATGTAATGTGCATTGCTGTGAATGAAATGCTTTGCACACTCACGTACCAAGCAAACTTTAGTCACTCATCTTTCAATGAGTTAGACTTGGTTTGCAAACGTACAGAATGTACCTCGGGGGCCCTTCTGTGTGGAGTTTGCATGTTCTCCCCGTGTCTGCGTGGGTTCTCTCCGGGGTCTCCAGCTTCCTCCCACAGTCCAAAGACATGCAGCTCAGGTTGATTGGTGACTCTAAATTGCCCTTAGGTGTGACTGAGTGTGTATGGTTGTTTGTCTATATGTGTCGGCCCTGTGATAGTCTGGCGACCTGTCCAGGGTGTACCCCGCCTTCCGCCCGATTACAGCTGGGATTGGCTCCAGCCCCCCCGCGACCCTTACGAGGACAAGCGGTTACAGAAAATGACTGACTGACTGACGGAATGTACCTTTCTTCCAATCAGAAAAGTAGGCCATAAGCTGACTGGTAGCTTCTGGTGAGCTTTTCACATTTACAGCATTTACTGTGGCCTCCGTCTGAACCTCAAGGTCATTTGCGTCTATAGATGCTGATACTATGTTTCGGGGGCCAAGCTGCTTCTGGTTTCCTCAAAAACTTTGGACCCTCAATTCAAGTGTTGTTCTGAAGGAAGTCTCCGTGTTGCACTCGTGGATGCATCATCCACAGGGTTTTCCTTGGAGCCGACATAACGCAATTGGGCAGGTTTGGTGGCTTCTCTAACAGTTGAGGCCCTGTTTGCCTCAAAGGTATAATAATGCTTATCTGACATCTTCATGTACTTCAGTACAGACGTGCTGTCTGTCCAAAAGACTGACTCTTGTAGCTGGAGTTTCAGCACTGCTTTCAGTATCAGGTCCACACAAACAGCCAGGGCAGCAGCTCAGCTCTACGCGAGGATCTTTAAGGGTGTAACTCTGGCCTTTCCCTTCAGGAATGCAACACTGATGTTATTTCTGTTGTTCTGAAGCCTGAGGTAAGTGACAGTTCCATATCCTGCCTCGCTAGCATCAGAGAAATGATGGACTAGAACATGTACAGGAAGTCTAAAGTTCTTTGGCTTGATGCACCTCTCAACCTGGAACTCAGCATATCCAGCTTCTCCAACCGCCTCATCCACTGATGCAAGATGGCATGGGGTGTGGTCTCATCCCATCCAAAGTTTCTCCTGCAGCGTTCCTTCACAATTATTTGGTGGGCAGAACTACAGGTGCAAGAAATCCAAGAGGATCGTACGCAGAACCAGACACAACATTCCATGTCTTGTGCAAGGCTTGTGATGAACCTCCACTTTAAACCTGAATGCGTCCTTCTCGATGCACCACTGCAGACCAAGAGCTCTGTCAACAGTGAGGTCACCTCTTTGGAGATTCAGCTCCTTCGAGGGTTTGGCTCAATGTTCTCAGGAGTAGTTTGTAGTAGTTTGGTGTAACTGCTGCTGATCCACTTTGTCAGACAATCATCGACAGAAAAGTTCTCAGTTATTGTTTGCACCACCACAGGGGGAAAGTTGGACTGATTGTCATCTGCAGTTTTTCTGAAAGCAAAGCTGGCAGAGCAACAAACAGATGTACATTCGAAACTCTGCCACACTTCCTCCAGCCACCACAAAAAAATGAAGGAAGTCTTGTGCTCCACTGAAACCTTGACCTGATGGAGCATGGCCTGTATGTCGCCCATGACTGCCACAGGTTCCAACCTGAACCTGAGGAGGACACCCAACCATGTGCTGGTGAAGTTGGGAACCTGCAAAAGCTGTTGATCTAAAGGTGTTCCCTTAAATGCCGCACCACAGTCAAACACCACCTGCAGACTTCTCTTCCTTGGGTGATTTGAGCCATGGTGAGGAATATAAGCACACCTAATCACTGCCACGACTCAGGTGATCTGTGGGTACTTGCATAGCGTATCCATTGCTGATCATCTCATTAAATAATGTTTTGTATTTCTCAAAAAAGTGTTCATTGCTCATGAACATCCTCTTCAGACCAACAGCCTTTACTTCACCAAGAAGATGTTGTTGGGCAAAGACACATTTTTGACCTTAAAAGGCAGTTTCAGGCTGGAAATGTTCACCATCAAGTGTAGCAGAAGAGTGCAGATGTCAGCAAGATGTGTTTTTTCCACAGCATGAGCATTACGCAGAGAGGGTTCCACAGACTGTAAAGATGCATTCAACTGAATGTCCACTCCCTATGTCCAGCTGCATGTAAGCTGAGCAGCCTCTTGAGAAAGCGTAACGGTTGGTGTTGGTTTAGCTGATGACAATAACCAGTCCTAATTTTGCTGTGATTTGCTCTGATTGCCAGGCTGGTATTCTGTTGCCAAAGCCCACTGAGCCCTTTGGAAATAGTTGCTCTCCTTTGTGCCTGTTTAGGTAAGAATTCATTGCATTGGATGATGGTTTGGATACACTTTGGACATCAGAGGCCTGCAACACTGTTTTAGCTGTAGTTGCATCTAGCATAGCTTCCAGTTTAAGCTGCTCCCTTTTCCTTTTGCTGTTGTTTTTCCAAGATGTGCTTTTCCTTTAAAGTTTCCACCTGAGCAAGCAGCGCAGGTCTGTTTGTCTCTGCCTTATTTGCGCAGAAGAAGTGGCGCTGTTTTTTTCTCTTTATGAACTCCTCTTACTTGTTTGCTTGCCACATAACAAACACTCTGGAGTAATCATCACCAATAACTTTAAGTCCTCATGTTCCCATATCAACCACAGTTTCTGAAATGAAGTCACCATTTAACATGTTTTTTGCTTTGAACAACGCTTCACACCCTTCTTTTTAATCATCAGGTAATACTCCATCCATGACTACCTTTCACTTCACTTTCACTTCAAATGTTGACCAACATCAAGAGTACCTTTAATTTCTGATTTTTAGACCATAAATTGTATCTCTCAATTTACTAGTCTTATTTAGCTTAGCTTTTCTTGAGATCTGAAACACTTAAAGCCTTTCTGCAAGTGCTTTCAACAGTCAGTTTAACAACACATTTTTCTTTGTCCTTTTGTGCAACTGTGCAGTTTGCATCGTCAAATTGCGCAGTAGCCTCCATAGACATGTCCATATCATTACACGCATCCATATTCAATTTCTTTTTTTTACCAAACACAGATTAACTTTCTCAACAATGCGCACAGTCTCACAAAGTTAGTACATTCACTTGTTCTCCGACTTTGAACACCAATGTATTAGATTTATGCCCGGTAATATGAGCAGAATGCATACAGAACATCATTGGCCATCCATAAAATTTGTCATGCTGCACATATCTCCCGTTGGGCACCATGATGATCCCGGGAAAAGACTCTTGTTTTGTTGCTGCCACACAGGTGGATGATCTTGATCCTTTAAAGGAAGCATGCAGAATAACCTTTCAGCAGATTTTGTCGTCCTCTTACAAAAGCTAGATTTGGAAACCAGGACACACTTTTTTTACCCCTTTTTTTCCAGCATCTAAAACACAGAAAACTGCTGCTGCTGCAGTTGGCTACTGCTGCGATGGTGAAGCTCCTAAAGTAACTTTAGCACAGTTTTTTTGACTGGATATATAGCGGCTAAAGCCACTGAGAGGCTGCCTAGACGGGCTACTAATTGATGCACTCGCCTGCCTTCCATCTGCTCTTTGCCTGGTGAAAACAGTTCCACTTCTTCTTTTCCTTAATACAGTTTATTTCTCACCGTCATGGTCTTCAGTAAAACATGCATAACTCACCATCTGTGTCCATAAACATCAGATGAAGAATAACTTCACAACTACGATCAGCATGACAGGAGACAGCGTTGTGGTCAAAAAACAGTTTGTGCTCCTTCTAGCAACACACCCGTCACTGCATGATCGTTCCTATTAATATTAACACACACTCAATACCACGACAGTGACCCCTACAGGACAGATAGCACACTACATGCATTTACATCAAGAATGGCTCACATAGAGGGATTTCTTCAAATTTGGCACAAACGTCCACATGAAGTCAGCAATGAACTGATTACATTGTGGTGGTCAAAGGTCAAGATCGACGTGAACTTGCATCTGTCTCATTCTCATGATCGCGATATCTGAAGATGACGTTGACGGAGTTTCCTCAAATTTAGCACAAATGTCCACTTGGACTCAAGAATGAACAGATTGGATTTTGAAGGTCTAAGGTTGCTGTGACCTCACAGAACATGTTTTTTGCCACAACTCAAGAATTAATATGTAATCGTGATATAATTTCACAAAAAAATGTCTGTTAGATAAAATGTTAAAGTGAACACATTTTATTTTTTTTATCCAAAAAGATTAAAATCAACTTCACTGACATAATGTTCTGCTAGAAGACTTTTCTGGTCGTAAACATCATAACTCAGGAACAGAGGGGGAGACATTTTGTCAGATACTTATCTTGGGTGCCCACTCAAAAATCGTAATCCTCTGTGCTGTAGGTTGAAGATGTGTGTGAGGAATCCATGTTGTCACAGACATGGGTGTAAACTGTGCAACTTGACTGGCGAATGGAGGCACACAACCGCATGGTGGTAATTGTAGTTTCTCTTGAAAAAAACTTTTTGGTAACGCTCTTGATTTTAAAAATCGAAATCTCACCTTTGCGTCAATTGCATTCAAAAGTTCAAAGTTTTGCAAAGCCTTTATCACTCGACTATGATGTAATATGACATTTGATGAGGTTTGAGGAAATAAGAGGGTTGGTTCTTTTGACTGTGGACTGACTTTTTATTTGTGAAAAAAATCGTAAATGGTTCAAAAAGTTGCCCAAATCATCACAAACTCCATAGAACTCAAGTGTTTTCCAGCCTCTTTTCAGCAGGTGTCCCCTCTCCTCCTCCACTCATGGGGGGGTTCTCTGCTGTGCTCCCCCTCTGTCTCTCTTCTCTCCGCTCTTCTCGTTAGAAGGAGAAAACGAGGCCGAGCGAGAACAGGAGAGGAGTGAAAAAGAGGAGAGGAGGACTCTGCTTCCTCCCCTCGGTGTGGTTTCCTGTTTGTAGGTGGGAGGATGTCAAGACGGTTGCAGCAGCGTTCACACAGCGCTGCAGCTTTTTAACACCCCGCGACGCTCTGAGGTGTCACAGTTCCGTCTCCTGATTGGTTCGAGGTGTTTGTGTGAAACTTTTTTTTTGTTTTTTGTGCCGCAAGGCCTCTTCTCCAGTTTCCAGTTGCAGTTTGCAGTTGAGATCATCTGAAAGAGGGCAGTTTGATCAACCCACACACGTTGTTCACTGCGACTGAGCTGTGAACTTCTATGGTAGCTGGTTGGTTGGTGACTCACCTGGTTGGTGAGTCGACCTTTGCAAAATTTTGTCACACTCTCTTTAACTGTAATCTTGTGCTCAGGGTTTAACCATTGATGATTTTTTTAATTCTTTGTGTTTTCTGAACTCTCAGAGGCTGATGCTGTGTCTTTTCGGACAAACGTGAGCTGATGGTGGATCGTCACTTTTCTTATAGGAGGGCGAGAAAGCATCACAGGATCTGCGGCGGGAGGTGAAGCGAGGTGATTGGGTGCAGCAGCCACGGAAGAGGAGAGTCTGACAAAGAGGGAGGAAAGAGCTGAAGTGGGTCGCTGAAGGTGCGGATCAGAACGTGAGAAAGAATTCTTCAGACATGGTGGATGTTTGGCTACACTAGTCGCCTCATGTGGACCAGATACTCCGGGGGGACACAAGACCAGCAGCAGGCCCCGAAACTTCATCCAGTCCTCCTCGTCAACGTACAACTGCCGTCTGTCCTCAAGTTTCGGTGAGTTCTCCTCCATTTTTACATCCTTAATTGTGAACTCTGCGTGATGGCTGAACTTCAGTCTGCTCCCAGCATGCACCTGGAGTAAGTGAAGCTGAGCACTGAAGTGGATCTGTACGGTTTTCACACTGAGGCCTATTGAAGGAAGCCAATATTTATTTCACCGCACAGAAGCACATAGAGAAGTCTCTGGGTTAAATATTTATTGTTTTTGGTCGCTCGCTCTTTTAATTCACACTTTTAATTAAATTAAAACTTTTTTGATCCCAACGGAGGAAATTCACAACCCACCAGGCAGTTCACAAAGTAGTAACATTAAAGTGATGAATACATTGTTGTATTAAATATTTTAATTCAGGAGCATAGCAAGCATTTTTTTTTCTAGATTGGGTCATTCTGCAACTTTCACTTTTGGTACCTAAAGTATATTATTGAAGCTTCTACTTTTGTACTAGCAGAATATTTCTACACTGTGGTTTTAAAATGTAGGTATTCAGGTGCTCTGATGGCATGGCTTGTATTATTTTTACTCATCTAGAAAATGTTTCGAGATCAGCTCAGATCAGCTCCTCTCACAGCACAGCAGAGTCACAGGCAGCCATCTCCAGAGTTCTGGCTCCAAATTTATGTTCATTTTGAAAGATTCAAAAATGCAGCCGACCAATAGAAACAAGTGTATTGTGGTATACGGTGCGGACTGTAAACCACCACATGTCCTGGTTTCAGGTCCAGGTGGCGACCTTTTGTTGCAAGTTGCAGTTACAAGTTGCGAACTACAAGAAAATGATCAGAAATTCTGAACAAAAAAGAAAAGGAATATAAAAAAAATACAAAAAATGATTTAAAAATATATAGATATAAAATTATTAACAAGAACATTAATAATTACAATTATTATTATTATTCAAAATATAGTTTTCTGTATATTTTTTTTATTAATATTATCTTCTAATGACTCAGTCTCTCTCTTTCTCTTTTTCTCTCTCTCTCGCTGTCCCTCTCTGTCTCTCTTTTGTCTTTTTTTAACCCTTTAAAAACAAGTAAATTGTATTGATTTCTTTCAAAACAGGGGAAACAACAAGCTACTTAACAGAATATGGCCTAAAAAAATTAGTAAAAAAAATAGTAAAAAGTTACAAAAAAATATCCAAGGATTAAAAAAAAAAACAACAAAAAATGGACAATGAACTAAAAATGTGCTGTAAAATAAAAGAAATATATGTTTTTATTTTATTTTTTCTGCAATATGTTTTAAATATAAAATTATTATAGTTATAAATATAGTTTTCTTTAAAATAAATTCCAATAGTCCTCCCCTCTTTTTAAAAGAAATACATTTCTTGTCAAGATGGTCACTGTCTTTTTTTTTTTAACCCTATGTTTTCAAAAGAAATCAAATCAGTTTGCTCAGTTTTCAAAGGCTTATAACAGCCGTCTGAATGCAGCACAAGGGGATCCAGGTTTCAGAGGGTTAAAGGAAAATGTGGCATTTTAGAAAACAGTCATTAAAGTCAGATGTTTAGATTGATTCCTGGAAGCTACAGCTAGTTAGCTTAGCTTAGCATAAACACTGGAAACAGGGGGAAACGGCAAGAGGAACACAATCCACCTACCAGCACCTCCAAAACTCACTAATCAACATGTTGTATCTTAGTTCTTTTATCAATATGAAAACTTATTAATACAAAACACAAAATATATAAACAGCTGTTTAGTATTTATTAAGGGTCTATGTGCAGGACTATTTCTTTGCTGGGAGTAGTGACTTCCTGTTGCTGAAGCTGACAGTAAATGAGCAGAAACTCCAGGAAGCTGCTGAGTGTTTTTAAAGCCAATATCACAAAGATAATCAAATCTGAACTAGTTACTGCTGCTGCTGCTGCTGCTGCTGCTGCTGCATTTATACATTTATCTGACAGCAACAGTTATCAAATACAACCAAGTGATGATTTTACAAAATGCTCAGTGGTGAAGAAATGCTCACATCCTTTATTTAAAGGTTCATTGTGCAGGATTTAGAGGAATATATTGTCAGGAATGGAATATGATATAAAAAAAAATAATGTATTCTTTAGTTTATAATCACCTGAAATAAAGAATCGTTGTGTTTTGTTTACCTTGGAATAAGCCATTCTTATCTATGGATTCCACCATGTTGCACTGCCATGCTGAACATGTGGGTCTTAAGTTGTCAGAGAACAAGACTAAATCAAAACCTAGTATATAGCTGGAACATGTATGAAACGCTTAAGGACTTTTAATTTGAAACAAGACGTGGCTGACATATACACTGTAATAGATTTTTGTTCACCTTAACATTGAAAGAGCAACGGCCAATGGAAAACACCAAAATTCATGTCATCACTCACAATAGTATTATTGTATTATTGTAATAGTATTCCTTCTTCATCACTCACTCACTCATACTTTTGTGTTTATAGGGCAAATTTGCCCAATAGTTAAAACAACAACAAAACAAATCTTAGAGGGAAAAAAAACAAGGTAAGCAACACATGGAAAAGGTGCTTAAAAAATTATAACAATTCTGTAACATAATTTTAAATAGGTAATTTTGAGAATTATACATTTTTTTCTGATATTTTCCCCTAGATTAAAAAAAAAAAAATTAGCTAAATCTACTAATTGGTTGTTGTTGTTGTTGTTATTGCTCATTGCCTTTTTTATGTTTTTGAAAAAAATCACTTTGCTCAGAGTTCAAAGGTTTAAATACTTGTGTAAGGCGCTTGAAAACAGCACAAGAAAAGGGATTTCAATCCAGACTTCAATGGGTTAACAAATTTTTCTCTACATTGACCTGAGTACAATTTTAAACTTTTAAAAAAATTT
This sequence comes from Plectropomus leopardus, assembly GCF_026936395.1. Classification (NCBI taxonomy): domain Eukaryota; kingdom Metazoa; phylum Chordata; class Actinopteri; order Perciformes; family Serranidae; genus Plectropomus; species Plectropomus leopardus. Next base: position 5,520,622 of record NC_142193.1, read on the forward strand.
CCCACACAAACATAGTAGAATTTGTACATCACTCAAGGATCCAAATTTGTTTAAGTCATGTATCATTATCATTATTAATTGTACATTTTTGTGCAATAACACAATGAACATTTTAGGAACTAGTTATGAAATAAACCGTATATCTGTCGCTCTGGGGGAAAACCCAAATGATCATCATGGTCCTTCTCTTTAATCTTTCATATATGTCACCTTTTATAGATTACATCTATCTTTTCCTGTCACGCCTCCTTTCTTTGACCTTTTTACACTCATTTCTATTCGCCAGCTGCCTTTAATAAAATCTTTTTAGGGAGGTTCATTGTGTGTGTGTGTGTGTGTGTGCGTGCGTGTGTGCGTGTGTGCGTGCACGTGCGTGCGTGCGTGTGTCTGTGCCTGTGCGTGTACGTGTGCATGTGTGTGTGTTTGTGGGGACACAAAACACGCTTTTAGCTGAGCAACATGGCTTCCTCTCACTCTGCAGTGCTGTGAGGAGCTGACAGACCTCTGTGGAAGAACATCATGAAGAGTTTAAAGATATATTAAAAGTTGTCCTAATTAAGTTCATTAGGAGACGACGATTGCAGTGTTTGCAGTGGTAGAATATAACTGAGTCTTTTTACATCACCTTCTACTTCTGCTGCATTCTGCTACAGCTTTAGTTACTTTACAAATTAGGATTTTTGCACATAAAGAACTTAAGAGGTTGTAAAACATGTTTTGTTAAAATTTTCCAACATACAAATGCGGCTGAAATAATTAGTCAGTTGACAGAAAAATAGTCAGACACTATGTTATTGACTGAAAATCATTTTTCATGTAAAAACTTTTCATGGTTCTAGATTCATTAATGTGAAGATTTGCTGCTTTTTCTTTTCAATAATAATTGTAATATTTTACTAATAATGTTAATGTTTTGACAAAAGTCACTTGAGTCACTCTGTGTACAAGACGTTTTGCACAGGTTTCTAACGGTTAAGTGCACATTGTCTTAATTATGCTTAGTTTGACTTTTACCGAAGTAAGATTTTCAGCGCAGTTCTTTTACTCGTAATAGAATATTTTCACAGTGTGGTTCTCGTACTTTGACTGCCGTAAACAATGTGAATGTGTGTGGTTGTGGCAGGTTGATGTGAAGGTTTCCATTTTCACTGCGTGTTAGGGGATTCAGGTGTTTTCCAGTCTCTGGAGTCAGTCTGTGATGTGTTCAGTGGAGAGTTCAGCCTCTCAGAGGAAAGAAAATGATGTGCACCAGTCAGTGGCTCCACATGTGACAAGAGATGGTTTTCCTTCCTGTGTGACGCACTTTTGTGATTATCATCATGTTTTTCTTCTGATGCCTCAGGAAACTAAAAACCGCCACTTATTTAAGTAAATAGTGCAGGCGTGTTCATCTTGAAATCATGGCTTCCTCTTGATAATAATGATTTAGACTAACAAAGGGCCCTCTGTAGAGTGCAGATCTCAGTCAGGCGAGCAAGCAGGCTCATCACGGCCACTCTAGACAATCTTTGAATTCCTGATGCAGCACATTTCAGAAGTGTCCCCGAAATTCACACCTCATCTATTTTTTTGACAGTGCCACTGTGTATTGCACAGTGTATTGTATTGTTCTCCTGCTAACATGCAATGTAATGTAATGTGAAATATGTGTACAATGTAATCGTGAATGTACTAAATTACAAAAAAAAAACCATGCTCAAATCCTCCATGTCATTCATAACTGTACTTTGAACTTTGTGAGCTACAGCACAACAAAGGAGGAAATAACAGCAATGACAAGTGCATGACAAGTAGACAACAAGTAGATAACAAAACAATTAACTACATATTCTACTTAATTACTTATGGTGGGAGCAAAAATATAAATAAAAATGACCGCAAACAAAATCAGCAAGTCTACAAAATTGGGTCAACAAAAATGCTCTGCTTCCCGGTGCAGTCTGACCCCGTGCAGCAGACAAAAACTAATCTAGGTCGCAGTCATGGAAGTAGGAATGTGGTGCAGTTACACCTGCTGTAATTGTTCCTCCCAGTTCCTTCACAGTCAAAGATGGTGGCAAAGATAACCAAAAAAATGTGTATTTATTCATCTTGTATTGTGCCTAACATTAGTGGATCATAGCATATGTGGCATGGAATTAATCTGAAGGTGCTGTGGTTCATTATGAGACCAAACTTTTTTTTATGGATGTCAATTTTTCAGCCGTGACAAAGGCCAAAATGTGGCCTGCAAGAAACTAAGCTGATTCCCAGAAAACTAGCGGCCCCTTACAGACCGTTTGGAGGAGTGAGGAGTCAGCGGTTAATGATGGTATAAAACAGTCAGTAAAACAAGTTTTTTCAATAGTTATGAATCATATCAGCCAAGAGAGGTCCTGGAGCATACAGTCATACATGTGCTCACAGAATATTAGGCTGATTGGTCCAGTAGTTTGGGAGATTAGCTGCAGACAGACAGGAAGCTTCCACACACTAGGTGGGTTTCTATTAACCCTCAAATTACAAAAATTGTAATTGCAAATATAGATTATGCCTAATGAAAACACTTCAATTTTGCATAAGTTGGCACAAGCATGCTGCAGCAGGTGCTAAAAGAGGTGTTAAAGCATTGCGTAAAAGTTGAGTGGATCATCCGAAAGTTTTGAATCCACAATTCCTCTGTGAAATCGTGGACTATCACCTTCCAAAAAATCCCTCATACGTGGCCGCTCCCATTTCTAAAATATAAGTTTTGCGCAAAGTCACTCACAGACCTGGTGGAGATAATAAAAGACAGAAGAAGTGCACATGTTCTCAGATAAATACATGAATGTGGTAATGTGCCATGCTGGAGGTGTGCCTGCTGTAAAACATTAAATTATCCGTAAAGTAACAGCCTGCCTGCTTTTCATACCTCTATGTATGAACCCAAATATTCTCTACTCACTTCACACTGGTGTACTCAGACATGAGGTCTGCAGATTTATTTTGGTTAACCTGCATGAATAAAATGGCTGATGGTGTCATGTTGTCGTCCTCTGTCCCACTCAGATGAGACATGGCCGTCTCCTGGCTCGTCTGGTTTTTTGCGACTGCCATCTTCGTCTCCATGGTCCTCCTGGCTGGCATCTGTCTGCACTGCAGGAACGAAGGCCCTCTGGGTAGGATACGGTCTCCTTTCACTCTCGAGTGGTCCACCAATATTGGTTTTTAGAGGCTGACACTGAAACCCATTATTACTACTTAATGAGACCAATAATTGGAACCCATATGCATTTTCAGTAAAAATGAAAATATGCCTTTTCACAAGCATCTAAAGCTCTGAAACCTGAGAGAATTGGTTTATTTATTTCTGAAAAAATCTTTGGAAAAAAGGCATTGAGCAACTTGAAAAGATGTGCTGCATATTACAAAAGAAAATGGTGTAAGGTAATAACAAAATGTTCTCACAATTAGCTGGGGGAAATTGTATGATATTACCAAAAAAAAATAGGGAATAATGTCCAGAAATTTTCATTTATATCTGTTATCAAAATATATTTAAAGTTATTGCTCAAAATAAAAAACAAATTATATATTTATCTTTTTTAAGCACTATCTTAAGGTCATTGTTGTTGTTTTTTTATTTTTAACTTTTTTTGTTGCTTATTTTCATGTAACTTCTTTCTAAATTTCTTCCTAATTTTTTGGCCATTTTTTTGTGAGGTTGCTCGTTGCTTTCTTCCTCTCGTACCTGAAAGAAATGAAGACAATTTGCTTAGGTTTTTGAAAGGTCAAATGCCTTTAGCAAATGTTTAATCAAAACTGAAACGTCCAACATCATATACAGTAAGTTCCCTGCAACTGTTTTTCCTAAAGTTCAGTGAAAATTTAAATTTAAAAAAATGAATGAATAAAAATATCTCCCTGATGTTTTACAAAGTAAAAGTTCCTCCCATGCTGACACGTTCTTGGTATGTATTGCAGACTTCCTCTCCTGGTGCTGATTGAGTGTAATACTAGCACTTTTCCGTCAATTCATTTTATCAGCAATCATTAAGATAAAACAAAGACAATCAGCAAAATGCCAAATATTAGCCCCGATAATCAGCCAGGCTGATGATATTTTGACACCTACCCTGCACCAACATGAGGTTAACAGCTGCTGTCCATCTTCACCATCACCTCAATGTTACGGCCTCTGGCTTTAAACCAGAGTAATGATTTCACACTTATGATGGACGCTGTGGTTTTTGGTTTCAGCTGCTGACAGATTCAACATTGAAATCATTTGAATGTGTTGAAATAGTTTTTATTTCTTCGTGTTTCCTCCCACCAGTCTCCATCAGGCAAATAAACGCTTCAGAGGAGTACATGCCGTAAGTATTTTCTACTATGACCCTACACCCTACACACTGAAATTAAAAAGTTTGCAATCAGCACTTATATTGATGATTTTCTTCTTTCTTTTGACAATGACTATTTGCACAGAGATTCTTTTCAGACCGTGCAATTCAGACACCAAATCTGTTATTTATATCTGAACAGTTTTTGCCCCAAAAGAAGAAAAATGAATCAAACTTGAATGTAGTTGAATACCCCACAGTGTTTATGACAGTGGAGAATACTGTCAGAACTTACATTTTGAATTTGTTTTCCAGTCCAGAAAAGCATCTGTGACCTTTGATCATTATTGAACAACATCAGCACAACTGGCCTCTTAATATTGACTTTGTCTGTTTTTATTTTGGGCCCTCTGCAGTCTTCTCAGGGGTTAGAATGAACAGGTTTATACTGTGATTTGTCAGTCCATAGTATGTCCAGCTGATACTCCAACAGTGCTAACTCTGGACTAACCCTCTGTTATTATTGTCAGGTCTGAAGAACAATTTTGCTAAAGTTGCCTTTTAATTCCTTCTTGTTATAGACATTATTTTGCACTTATCACTAAAACAGGAACCTGTTTCTGTTCGGATCTGCTCACATTTTGATGCTGAGCTTTAAGTTTGCTAAATTCCTCTATTGTTATGTTACTGTTGCTCAGAGAGATCATGTCTCAGTCCAGCTGAACCACTGTACAGCATTTTGTTCTCCATGTACTAAACAAACCCTCCATACAAAATAACATTTATTTGTAAAGAGGACATTCTACAACTTAAAGTATGAAAGATCATACAAACATCAAATAAAGTCCTCTTACACATCTGACTGGACCCAGTTAGGCTTTGGTGGTGGAGGAATCCAGACTTTCACCAACAGTAGTGCAGATGAAAGATAACATATTTTTACAGTACAAAATTCAGCTTTTGCCTTATGGTGTTAAATGACTTAATGATTGATATATATATTTTTTTTTGATATCTTTCAAACAGATCCACTCAATTCAGAATCATCCATCCATGTAAGTCTGAAACACCTACTGCTGTTAATCTTTGAATGTAAAACATTCAACATGTTACAAGAGGCAGCTCAGTCCTTTTTTAAAGTATCTGCCTTGACCTCAAGTCAATGATTAATGTACTTTGTTTTATTACAGAAAATATTTGCAAATGATGAACATACATTTTTTATTTATAAATAATACATGAACCAATAATTAATCTAATTATTTCTCATGCAACCACTATAAGTAAAATAGGACTTAATATCAAAATCAAGTGTTTTATTATGAGATATCAAAAAAGTGTTGGGGTTTGGTTTGTCTTTGATTGTTTTTATTATTATAGTTTGAAAAGAGCACCATAAATACAATGTATTGTGTTTTTAAGACCTGAAATCTTTTTTTTGACTGTGTCAGTTTCATTAATAATTTGGATTATTTGTAGTTTTACATTTCAGGGGTAAAATACAAACATTAGTAATTTCCTGTTCACATCAACTAAGTTTTGTTTCAAAAGTTGGTTGAAAAGTCACATGTTCTTCTTTAAATACATAAGTAAAAATAAATGTAAATGCTGTTTCCTGCGATTGACATTTTACATATAGAAAATAACACATTGTTATTAAATTTGTCTTCATGCTTCATATATTGATAGAGTTCTAATTAAATACATTCAAAATGTCTAAAGTGATATAATATTAATACTGTAACCCTAGATAATATTTAGGTTTTTTTGAGACCTCATACTTGATATGTTTTTGTGGGCATCTTTACTAAAAGTATTCTGTCATATCTGGTATTTAAACTTAATATTTATTTTATTTCTTGCTTTTTTCTTTTTTCTTTTTTTTTGTTTGTTTCCTTTTTACCAAAAGTTGAGTGATTTTCAGGTGATAACTTAAGATGCTGTCATATGACATTTCAATCAACTTCTCTTCTGTATCTGTTATTCTCACTGTAATACATAAGGTAAAACTGATAAAATGTATAGTCATTTAATCCTTTTAAATAATTTCTGATAAAAATGAAATTATGCTAACCACTTCTGTTAAAGTGGGTGGGGGGAGTATTAAAAAATATAGTGAATTGAAGGGTCAGCATACTGTATATCTTGTTTTCTACCATGGCAAGTTTTGAGAAGCTGCTGAAATTAACAGGTCACAGCAAATTATATTGCAGAAAATAACTAAAAAAAAAGGTAATATTTCATAGATTTTGACGAGAACTCTATGCTGATGATCCTGTCATTTATGTTGGTCTTCTTTTTAATGTTGAAAGTCGATAATGATGATGACTTTTTCTCTGTTGACTTGCAGCCCAGCCGTCCACAGATCTGAACTCCATCCACCTTCCCTCCAACCTGCTGTCACCTTTGTAAGTTACATTTATTGGAATATTTTCCATATTTGCTAAAGATTTATCAGCAATAGTCAAACAAACCAAGTCAATACTTAATAATACTAAAAGTTGTAGTCAGTTACTGTAGCATCTCTCTTTCTCTCTCTACAAGTCCTTATTTTGGACCTTTGTCTGCTTTACACTTTTATGATACTGCATTTGTATAAATCTCTTATTGGTATTGTTATTATTTATCTTCTCTGTGTCTGTTTGTAAGGCATGTGAGGAAAATATAAAATAAGGAGCCAGGTGGGGGGATAATATTCCATCTGTAGAAATTTCAATTGGATTTCTACAGATGCGTCTCTATGCTCTAGATATTTCCAAGCATTTTCTGGGTTAGTCATAATGTGACAAAAGAACGATAACATTGGCAATATGTGACTTTAATCTTAGAAATTCAGATCTTTCTCTCTTAATATTATCCCCTTCCCCTGACTCAGTTTTTTTTAATGTAAAACAGTAAAATGTCCCTATTACGCTTTCATGTATTTTATCTTTGTGCTGCTGCAACACCTGAATTTCCCCTCAGATAATCAATAAAGATGTGTCTTAAGTCATCCTTAAAATTGCATTTGAATAAAGTACCCAGAAGTACTCAAGTGAAGTACTTGAGTAAATATATTTGGCCACATGGCACCACTGCACAAATCTAAGTAGAGTTAGTATTTTCTAGGAGATGAAAACTTGGACTACAGATAACAGATTTGGACAGAAAATGTGTATAACTGTTAAACATCAGATGTGCTTTTCTTTTGTTTTCACACTCAGCTCACCTTCAGCTGATCCTTTAACTCATCGTAGACAAAGATCCTTCACTCCAACAGAAACTGGTGAGGTTCTGTTTTTCTTGTCACAAGCTTAGTTAATTATGTGCGTCGCTATCCACCGAATTATTGTCCTCAGATATTACTACTTACTACTTTTACGATTAGTACTTTAATCTAAAAATATATTTAACAATCTGCCTTTTCTGGCCCACAGAAAGTAACCCAAGTTATGAGAATCCAGTAGACGGTAAGGTTACGTTTACTTAAACTGCAACAGAAAATGCAACTTTTCCACTGTAATTAGGAAAAGGGACCTTTACTGTCACAATCAGTCATTTAGATGATAGTAACTTACATTGTAATTATTTGAATCTGCACATTTCTAGGTTGAAAATATTATAATGATGAGCTCTGTCTCTTTTTAATGGCTCTGAGAAATATTTGCAAATGTAGAAGGTAAAACCAGTGGACCTGATAGGCATATTGATCTTGTTTGTCTTAACTTGGGACTTGATTGTTGGATAATGATTTTGGATGAGATGTTGATGTGTTGCCTTCTGCAGGTCCTAACTTCACTGAGAGTGATGCAGAGGACCCCGGATACATGTAAGTGTCCTTCTTCAGACAAACCTCTGGTGTTTTGGAGTTTTTGTGGGGTTTTTTTACTTCTTCATTTTTCAACCTGGACTCTATTTTGCCATGTTTTTGTGTCAAACCGACTGATGTGATCAACATTTTTGAAATTCATCCAGTATTAACTGAGACTGCTACAATCACTCAACGCCCAAAATATAACCATAACTATCTATATGTCCAAAGAGGATTATTTTTGTGTCTCAAGTGTTTCTCGACCTTTTGCTTAATTGCTTAATGTACTGTATCTTTTTCCAATGCAATCATCTCATGTGGAGTACCACAAGGCTCCATATTAGGGCCTATTTAATTTTCCTTGTATATGATTCCCTTTGAGTCTGTTTTCAGAAAATATATCTCTTACCTTTTTATGCTGATGACACCTAGCTGTACCTCCCGCTCAAATCTTGCAATCAGTGCATTATAAACTCCCTTTTAAATTTAGAATGTGAAATCCTGGATGGCAAAAAGTATCCTCCAACTTAGCTAAAATAACACAGAGCTCTGAATCTTTGGCCAAGCAGTCGAATCTGCAACCACAATCAGTTCCCCTGGATCTTTGTCTTTTCTTTATATCATCATTATGAAGACATGCCTGACCACACTGCTTGGAGCAACATGTATTTTGTCTTGTTGTTTGTGCAATACAGTTTTTTGTGTTATGGTTGTCAAGATATTGTATGCTCATATTAATTCACTTACATTGTCCTATTTATGCCTGTATTACTTGAACTTGTGTTTTGATTTGATCATGCCTCTGTTTAATGTAATCTCTTTATGAAGCACTTGCTCATTGTTTGTTGTTTTTAAATGTGCTCTATGAATAAATCTGACATGACTTGACTAAGTCTCGCTCAAGGACAAGCTTCGTTCTGAAATCTTACAAGACTTGTACTCTGGTTTAAATAAATAGGGGCGGCCATTGAACTCATTCACATTGTCAAAATGTGTTAAATAATCATCCATGACATTAAACAATTGGACAATATCTGTTCAGGAACACAAAACACAATTTTCTCTCACTCATGTTTTCAGCATTGTCTCCCTGCAACAAGTTATGTCCTGTGAGATTTCAGAACAAGACTTCTTCATGAGTTAGACTTAGTCATAATAACAGACCGCATCAAGCAAGGAAGAGAGAGACTTTTTATTCATTTTTTGGCAATTAACCAAAAAATAAATCACTTTTAATGGACCTATACTGACATTGCACAATTGCCCCATCTGGTTTCACTGCAGTCATTACACGGCTGCAGTTCTCTCGCTAAAAATTTGACCAGTTTCAAAAATTGTTGTTTACTTTAGTCACTGAGACACAAAACAATGAAAAAGACGGTCCAGATAGAAAAATGCCAGGCCTGATTGTCTCTTCTTCTTCTTTGGTTTCTGCAGAATCGTATTGCCCGAAGGAGAGACTCCTCAGACCAATCAGAGCCGAGCCTCAACGCCAAGTTCAGGTACAAGTTTGGGAAACAGAAACAGTAATTCAGGATACAGAGTCACTTGTCAGTAGGGTAAAGAAAAGGATAAGAAAAAAACTATAAACTGGAGAGAACAGGAGAGGATAACTATATCACATAACTTGTATTATGATGCTTTTATAAAGTAATAAAGTATTACCTGTCTTTTCGAGGTCACCTGTAAATTAATCAACTGTGTAGTTTCATCCACAGATGTTCAGCACGATTATGAAAATGTCCCAGAGAAAAAAGGTGAGTTTTTAAAGGAGCATTCTGTGGTTTTATTTTGGTTTTGTCTTTGGTTAAAGTCTTATTTCATGTAACAGCCAAAAACTTCACCACATGTTGTATTTTCCTTTCAAAATATGCAAGAACAGAGTCAGTCATCAGATGTAGACAAAAAACAAAACTCCTTCTGCGGAAACTTAAAACTCCTTTAAATTCTGCAACACTATTTTAAGCACTTCTTATCAATCATTTATTAAGAGTCTTTTAACTCTTTCATTTATCTGTTGGTTTAACGTGATGTCTACGAGGGCCATGATCATGTTCTGTCAAGCGAATTCACTATAATGCCTTCAGGCCAGCACTACAAAGCAGCCCTTAGGAAAACAAATCAGTATATTTAGTCCTTTATTCCTTCTGCTATCAGGCTGCTAAATGTTGATAGCAGTCTTTTTAAATGACTTTTTTTATTTTGTAAGCACATACAGTAGTTGGTGTATTATTGTGTCTATTTTTCTTCACATGGCAGCAAGAACATAAACACTCTATGAATATATTTAAGTAATGTGCAATGCATTAGAATTTACTTAACTTATTTTACTAACTTATGTATTGAAGCATGGAATTATTTTCCTTTAATTTCTTCTGTCTGGTCTGTGTGATGTGAGTCAGTATGCACGAGAACACACCAGGTGCCAGTGTGCATCTGTATATATGTATATTTGCCCGTGTATTGATGTCTCTGACATATTATTACTGCTACTGAGTGCTGTTTGTTCCTGTTTGTCAGTTTTTGTTTGGTGTGGGTAAATTGTAAAATTGAAATAACCTTCTGGGATGAAGAAACTTGTCTAAATCTGAATCTAAACTATGTCCTTTTGATCAGTTATTTGCCTTAATTTTAACATTGCTCATTTGAATATGTATATTTATTGAGCCTCCCAAATAAACACATTTACAAAGCCCTTTATTCATTCTCTAAAAGCCCGCAGTAACTATGTCTTCTGTGTTTTCAGAGGAGAGAGGAGAGGAGAGAGACTATCTGAATGTGGAGCCACGGAACTTTCAAAGTGAGTTTTCGGTTTGTGAGTACTTGCGTGATCCTGGTGGTGTTTCACACAGGAAGCTCTGGGTTTTTTGTGAGGTCACCTGAAGGCCCAGTTTGTGCCTGTCATGTGTCAGCATTACATTCAGTCTCAGAGCTGCTCAGCATCCGCTCTCTGAAACATGCCTCTTTGGTTTAATACTGTTTAGGGCTATGATATGTGTTTTTTTGTCATTTGATTGGACGAGAGGAGTTTCGTGAGTGTTGTGCGGATTATCATTAAACATAATGTGAGGGATGAACTCACTGTGATGTTTACTTTCATGTTTTCCTGCAGGATCAACACCAGACGTGTCGGCTCAGAGCGACAGTGATGACGATGAGGGGAACTATGTTAACGTGATTGAGGGAACACAGACTGAATGACCACAGTGAGCTTTTTTAAAATGCCATCCACACTTCCTCTTCTACCTGTAACTCACGATGGTGTTTATTTAAAAGTGCTGACGGACTGAGAGCTGAAACTGAGGAGGAAGAGGGAGTCTTTCTCTCCATTTCTGTAGGTTCAGCTGAGGGAACATTTCATAAACAGGCAGAGTCTGATTTATCATCAGTGGGGGGGTTAAAACTAATATCCTGCCAGCATAGTTTTATTTCCTAAAACACCATTCAACGGCCAGGGGCAGAAAAATGTGTCTATACTGCTGATGGCAAATTTTAAAAAGCCTTTATTAACCCTTTGAAACCTCAGCAAATTGACTTGATTTCTTTTTAAAAATATGGTAAGAAGGAAATGATCAACAAAAGAAGAAATGACCCAAAAATTAAAATGTGTTTAAAAAAAACAAAACAAAGAAATGACCTGGAAAAAGTTCTAAAAAATTTAAATAATTTTGTAACTTAAAAAAAATTATTTTTGATTTAAGAGTGAACGTTTGTTTCTCTTTAAGGCATATTTAGAGTGCAGATTTTGACCTTATGCTTAATTAAAAGGTACACAAAATGATAGCTGTTACTCTTGAGAAAAACATCGGTGTCTGAACCAAATCCAACCAATTCTTCCCACAGTTTTGAAAAATATTTTAACCTGGATCAGAGACAAAGGCTGCAATGTGTAAATGTGATTGTTAAAAATGATTATATAAAGGAAAATCACCCAAAATCCAGGATGATATAACAGTAGGACAGCTGAGGAAAAACCAAAACCAAAACACAATCATTTCACCTGTCAGTCTTGTCCTGTTTCTCTCCATCTAACATCTAACTAAATCAATCAGAAGAGCTAACCTTTGTAGTTTTTTATATTTTTGTTCTTTTTTTTCCCTCTACAGTATGTCTAACATTATGAGAGGTTTTTACATACATTTCATACAGCTTTACTTTGATTTTACTGACAACTCCTGAGAACGTCTTAATTCACTTTTTTGTTTGTGGTGTATTTATGTGCTGTTACCATGGTTACTGTTGCTGCCTCTGGATCTGTTATATTCTTGTGTGAACTAGATTTTTTTAAGTAACTACAATTCAATTAAACCTTCAGAAGAACTTTCAACTCTAGTAGATCTTATTTCTCATGAGTTACTGCTACTTTCTTTTAACATCCATTTTTTTCTTTTCTACATACTTTAACATTTTATTCTGAGATCATTTAAGATGATTTATTCATTTATTAGGTGGTTGGGCAAAATATTTGTACGAACGCTATAAACTGAATTAGTATTCCACTCATAACTACCCAAATATGAACTTTGTTTGTGTGTGTGTGTGTGTGTGTGTGTGTGTGTGTGTGTGTGTGTGTGCGTGCATGCATGTAAAGGCAGACTATATGTCATAGTATAACATAAAAAAAAATAGCAATTTGTATAGCATGTCAAAAAAAAAAAGAAAAAGAAAAAAATCAAAAAAGTGGAAAAAATGTCACAGTATAGCAAGTCGAAAAATCTGGACAAATGCCATCGTACATCATATTGAAGAAAAATTCATAGCATAACATGTTGAATTTTTTAAAATTTTCATGGTATAGCATGTCAAAAAGAAAGGCATGCATGTTATGTTGAAAAAATCTGGAAAAAATGTTTAAGTAGGCCATATCATATCATATCATATCATATCATATCATATCATAGGCCATATAAAAAAGTCATAAAAGGACCTATAGTATGTCAAAACAATTTGTAGAAAGTATGTCTTTTTTCTTTTACCAACTTTTTTTTTTTTACCTATTTTGACATTATTTTGACAATATTTTCATTATTATTGTAGAATAAAATTAAACCGCATCAACTTTCTGTGGTTGAAAAGATCATTTTCAGAAGATTTTTTGTGTATGAATTGTTTAAGTTTGGATCAGTTTACATACTACATACAGTACCCAGGCGCCCCGTTTAAAACAAATCATCAAATGCAACTGTAACATTGTCGCCTGTGATCAGACCCTCAACAAGCTTTTTCTGGATCCGCCTGTTTACTCCTGTGGGAGAGCACCCTCCATCAGAGACTAACTGAGCTACCTTCCCCGAAAAAAAAGGATCAACACTCAAAAGACTCATTGGCACCTACAAATGCGGCAGTTATAAACATTTTGGCAATATGATACGCACCCAGACATTCACAGCATGTGGATATTTCAACCACCATCAATCCAGCAATGAAACCTTAGAGCAGAAGGAATCAGCACATCAGGCCATCCACAACCGCGTCAAAAACTTCTCCAAAGACAAATATACTGGATTCTCAAACTGGATGCTATGACTTTCCCAGGCTTAAATGAAGAAATTGACTTCTAAACATTTTTATAAAACTTTTTTTTCTCTCCACTGTGGTTTTTGTTTGTTTGTTTTTTTGTTTTTTTGTGTGTGACACATCTTACATGTTACGTGATCACTCAATTAGGAAGCACCTATCTATTTCACACCAGTACAGTACAATGACGCCCTGAAGAAAGCCACTAGGCTGAAAAACATCTGCATTTCTTTTTTCTTTCTGTATACTTTCCTTCGTAACTATCCTCACATACACGAGCGCCTGTGACCGCCCACAGACCACTCCACCACAGCTGGGAGGTAAGCTGGTCCTTGGCTCATTTTAGTCTGTGTTTGCATTTTTTTAAATCCAGACACGTCTCTGTCTAACAGATAAGGGTAAAAATAAGGATGTCTTAATTTATATCAGGAGGGGGGGAATGTTACAAGTTGTTTGTGGAAATTCAGTGGCTTTTCGTCAAAATTTAGGTCAAGTCCAAACACTGAAGGGAACACTGAGTATTTTCAGGCATTTTCAGTGTTTTGGGCCGTTTTTGCAACATCCTATACTATGGAGTGTCTCAGCACACTATTTCATATGGTTTTATGTGGTTTTCAGATGTTTTTTGGACATTCATTCATCTTCCGTAACCGATTGTCCTCACAAGGGTCGCAGGGGGGCTGGAGCCAATCCCAGCTGTAATCGGGCGGAAGGCGGGGTACACCTTGGATAGGCCGCCAGACTATCGCAGGGCCAACACATATAGACAGACAACCATACACGCTCACAGTCACACCTAAGGGCAATTTAGAGTCACCAATCAACCTGAGCTGCATGTCTTTGGACTGTGGGAGGAAGCCGGAGACCCCGGAGAGAACCCACGCAGACACGGGGAGAACATGCAAACTCCACACAGAAGGGCCCCCGACCACGGACCTAACCCTGGCATTTTCTGTCATTTTTTGACATCCTATTTTATGGCGTTTTGGGCAGTTATTGCAACATCCTATGCTATGGTGGGTCTTGGCACACTATTTTATGTGGTTTTCAACTATTTTTTGGACATGTAATATTTTGACATTTTTTGCCAAACTGTAATTTGTCATTTTCGTTTGTTTCTTTGACATATTATTTTATGGTGTTTTTGTCTGTTTTTGCGACATCCTATGTTTGGACGTCTCTTGGCATGCTATTTTATGTGATTTCATGTGGTTTTCAGCTGTTCCTTGGACATGTCATATATTGACATTTTTTGCTATACTATAGTATGGCATTTTTTGGTCATTTTTTCAACATGCTATATTATGGTGTTTTTTGTTGTTTTTGCAACAACCTATGCTATGATGTGTCTCAGCATGCTTTTTTATGTGTTTATCAGCAGTTTTTTGGACATGTCATGTTTTGACATTTTTCATTCATTTCATTTTTCATGGTTTTGGCCGTTTTAATAACATTCTACGTTATGGTGTGTCTTGGCATGCTATTTCATGTGGTCTTAAGTGGTTTTCAGCTGGGGTTTTTTTTGGACATGTCATATTTTAACATTTTTCACAATACTATAGCATCGCATTTTCAGTTGTTTTTTCAACATATTATATTATGGTGTTTTTGGCCATTTTTGCAACATGTCTCGGCTTTCTATTTTATGTGGTTTTCAGTTGTTTTTTGGACATGTGTTATTGTGATATTTTTCGCCATACTATAGTACAGCTTTTTCACTGATGTTTTCAACATGCTATTTTATAGTGTTTTGGGATGTTGTTGCAACATCCTGTGCCATGCCAAGTATCTGCATGTTATTTTAAGTGGATTCATGTGATTTACATGGCCAGACTTTAGACGTGCATTTTCTGTAGTTTTTCGAAAATGCTATTTTATGGTGTTTTCGGCTGTTTTTGCAAAATTCTACGCTATGCCATGCCTCAGCATGCCATTTTTGTGGTTTTATGTGGTTTTCAGCTGGACATGCTTATAATATGTACGATGGAGGATTAGGGCTATGCTATAGCATGCCTTGGTACACTATTTTAGGTTGTTTTCAGCAGTTTTCAGCTGTTTTTGGGAGATGTCATATTTTGACATTTTTGCCAACCTTGCATTTTCGGTCTTGTTTTCGACATGCTATATTATAGTGTTTTTGGCTGTTTTTGCAGCATGCTATGCTATGGCATGCCGTGGCAGAATATTTTAGGTTGTTTTCAGCAGTTCTGAGCCGTTTTTGGGAGATGTCATATGTTGACATTTTTGCCATACTATAGCCTTGCATTTTCGGCCATTTTTTCAACATGCAATATTATAGGGTTTTTGGTTGTTTTGATAACATGCTATGCTATGGCATGCCTTGGCACACTATTTTAGGCTGTTTTTAGCTGTTTTAAGCTGTTTTTGGGATGTGTCATATTTTGACATTTTTGCCATACTATAGCCTTGCATTTTGGGTCATTTTTTCAACATGCTATATTATAGTGTTTTGGGCTCTTTTTGCAGCATGCTATGCTATAGCATGCCTTGGCACACTATTTTAGGTTGTTTTCAGCAGTTTTCAGCTGTTTTGGGGAGTTGTCATATTTTGACATTTTTGCCATAGCCTTGCATTTTCGGTCATTTTTTCAACATGCTATATTATAGTGTTTTTGGTTGTTTTGATAACATGCTATGCTATGGCATGCCTTGGCACACTATTTTAGGCTGTTTTTAGCTGTTTTAAGCTGTTTTTGGGACGTGTCATATTTTGACATTTTTGCCATACTATAGCCTTGCATCTTCGGTCATTTTTTCAACATGCAATATTATAGGGTTTTTGGTTGTTTTGATAACATGCTATGCTATGGCATGCCTTGGCACATTATTTTAGGCTGTTTTTAGCTGTTTTAAGCTGTTTTTGGGACGTGTCATATTTTGACATTTTTGCCATACTATAGCCTTGCATTTTCGGTCAATTTTTCAACATGCTATATTATAGTATTTTTGGCTGTTGTTGCAGCATGCTATGCTATGGCATGCCTTGGCATACTATTTTACGTTGTTTTTAGCTGTTTTCAGCTGTTTTGGGGAGTTGTCATATTTTGACATTTTTGCCATACTATAGCCTTGCATTTTCGGTCTTGTTTTTGACATGCTATATTATAGTGTTTTTGGCTGTTTTTGCAGCATGCTATGCTATGGCATGCCTTGGCATACTATTTTAGGTGGTTTTCAGCAGTTTTCAGCTGTTTTTGGGAGATGTCATATTTTGACATTTTTGCCATACTATAGCCTTGCATTTTCAGTCATTTTTTCAACATGCAATATTATAGGGTTTTTGGCTATTATTGCAGCATGCTATATTATGGCATGCCTTGGCACACTATTTTAGATTGTTATTAGCTGTTTTAAGCTGTTTTTGGGTGATGTCATATTTTGACATTTTTGCCATACTATAGCCTTGCATTTTGGGTCATTTTTTCAACATGTAATATTATAGGGTTTTTGGTTGTTTTGATAACATGCCATGCTATGGCATGCCTTGGCACATTGTTTTAGGCTGTTTTTAGCTGTTTTAAGCTGTTTTTGGGTGATGTCATATTTTGACATTTTTGCCATACTATAGCCTTGCATTTTGGGTCATTTTTTCAACATGCTATATTATAGTGTTTTGGGCTCTTTTTGCAGCATGCTATGCTATAGCATGCCTTGGCACACTATTTTAGGTTGTTTTCAGCAGTTTTAAGCTGTTTTTGGGAGATGTCATATTTTGGCATTTTTGCCATACTATAGCCTTGCATTTTCGGTCATTTTTTCAACATGCTATGTTATAGTGTTTGGGGTTGTTTTGATAACATGCTATGCTATGGCATGCCTTGGCACACTATTTTAGGTGGTTTTCAGCAGTTTTAAGCTGTTTTTGGGAGATGTCATATTTTGACATTTTTGCCATACTATAGCCTTGCATTTTCGGTCTTTTTTTTGACATGCTATATTAGTGTTTTTGGCTGTTTTTGCAGCATGCTATGCTATGCTATGGCGTGCCTTGGCACACTATTTTAGGTGGTTTTCAGCAGTTCTGAGCCGTTTTTGGGAGATGTCATATTTTGACATTTTTGCCATACTATAGCCTTGCATTTTCTGTCATTTTTTCAACATGCAATATTATCGTGTTTTGGGCTCTTTTTGCAGCATGCTATGCTATGGCATGCCTTGGCACACTATTTTAGGTTGTTATTAGCTGTTTTAAGCTGTTTTTTGGGAGATGTCATATTTTGACATTTTTGCCATACTATAGCCTTGCATTTTGGGTCATTTTTTCAACATGTAATATTATAGGGTTTTGGGCTCTTTTTGCAGCATGCTATGCTATAGCATGCTTTGGCATACTATTTTAGGTTGTTTTCAGCAGTTTTCAGCTGTTTTTGGGAGATGTCATATTTTGACATTTTTGCCATACTATAGCCTTGCATCTTCGGTCATTTTTTCAACATGCTATATTATAGTGTTTGGGGTTGTTTTGATAACATGCTATGCTATGGCATGCCTTGGCACATTATTTTAGGCTGTTTTTAGCTGTTGTAAGCTGTTTTGGGGAGATGTCATATTTTGACATTTTTGCCATACTATAGCCTTGCAATTTCGGTCAATTTTTCAACATGCTATATTATAGTATTTTTGGCTGTTGTTGCAGCATGCTATGCTATGGCATGCCTTGGCACACTATTTTACGTTGTTTTCTAGCTGTTTTCAGCTGTTTTGGGGAGTTGTCATATTTTGACATTTTTGCCATACTATAGTCTTGCATTGTCTGTCCTTTTTTCATCATGCAATATTATAGGGGTTTTGGTTGTTTTGATAACATGCTATGCTATGGCATGCCTTGGCACACTATTTAAGGTTGTTTTCAGCAGTTTTCAGCTGTTTTTGGGACTTGTCATATTTTGACATTGTTGCCATACTATAGCCTTGCATTTTCGGTCAATTTTTCAACATGCTATATTATAGTATTTTTGGCTGTTGTTGCAGCATGCTATGCTATGGCATGCCTTGGCACACTATTTTACATTGTTTTTTAGCTGTTTTCAGCTGTTTTGGGGAGTTGTCATATTTTGACATTTTTGCCATACTATAGCCTTGCATTTTCGGTCTTGTTTTTGACATGCTATATTATAGTGTTTTTGGCTGTTTTTGCAGCATGCTATGCTATGGCATGCCTTGGCACATTATTTTAGGTGGTTTTCAGCAGTTCTGAGCCACACTATTTTAGGTTGTTTTTTAGCTGTTTTCAGCTGTTTTGGGGAGTTGTCATATTTTGACATTTTTGCCATAGCCTTGCATTTTCGGTCATTTTTTCAACATGCTATATTATAGTGTTTTTGGTTGTTTTGATAACATGCTATGCTATGGCATGCCTTGGCACACTATTTTAGGCTGTTTTAGCTGTTTTAAGCTGTTTTGGGAGATGTCATTTTTTGGCATTTTTGGCATACTATTGCCTTGCATCTTCGGTCATTTTTTCAACATGCTATATTATAGGGTTTGGGGTTGTTTTGATAACATGCTATGCTATGGCATGCCTTGGCACATTATTTTAGGCTGTTTTTAGCTGTTTTAAGCTGTTTTTGGGACGTGTCATATTTTGACATTTTTGCCATACTATAGCCTTGCATTTTCGGTCAATTTTTCAACATGCTATATTATAGTATTTTTGGCTGTTGTTGCAGCATGCTATGCTATGGCATGCCTTGGCATACTATTTTACGTTGTTTTAGCTGTTTTCAGCTGTTTTTTGGAGTTGTCATATTTTGACATTTTTGCCATACTATAGCCTTGCATCTTCGGTCATTTTTTCAACATCCTATATTATAGGGTTTTTGGTTGTTTTGATAACATGCTATGCTATAGCATGCCTTGGCACACTATTTTAGGTTGTTTTCAGCAGTTTTAAGCTGTTTTTGGGAGATGTCATATTTTGACATTTTGCCATACTATAGCCTTGCATTTTCGGTCATTTTTCAACATGCTATATTATAGTGTTTTTGGTTGTTTTGATAACATGCTATGCTATGGCATGCCTTGGCACACTATTTTAGGTGGTTTTCAGCTGTTTTCAGCTGTTTTGGGGAGATATCATATTTTGACATTTTGCCATACTATAGCCTTGCATCTTCTGTCATTTTTCAACATGCTATATTATAGTGTTTTTGGTTGTTTTGATAACATGCTATGCTATGGCACGCCTTGGAACATTATTTTAGGCTGTTTTTAGCTGTTTTAAGCTGTTTTTGGGACGTGTCATATTTTGACATTTTTGCCAAACTATAGCCTTGCATTTTCGGTCAATTTTTCAACATGCTATATTATAGTATTTTTGGCTGTTGTTGCAGCATGCTATGCTATGGCATGCCTTGGCACACTATTTTACGTTGTTTTTTGCTGTTTTAAGCTGTTTTTGGGAGTTGTCATATTTTGACATTTTTGCCATACTATAGCCTTGCATTTTCGGTCTTGTTTTTGACATGCTATATTATAGTGTTTTTGGTTGTTTTGATAACATGCTATGCTATAGCATGCCTTGGCACACTATTTTAGGTGGTTTTCAGCAGTTCTGAGCCGTTTTTGGGAGATGTCATATTTTGACATTTTTTCCATACTATAGCCTTGCATTTTCGGTCATTTTTTCAACATGCAATATTATAGGGTTTTTGGTTGTTTTGATAACATGCTATGCTATGGCATGCCTTGGCACACTATTTTAGGTTGTTTTCAGCAGTTTTCAGCTGTTTTTGGGAGATGTCATATTTTGACATTTTTGCCATACTATAGCCTTGCATCTTCGGTCATTTTTCAACATGCTATATTATAGTGTTTGGGGTTGTTTTGATAACATGCTATGCTATGGCATGCCTTGGCACATTATTTTAGGCTGTCTTCAGCAGTTTTGAGCAATTTTTGGTAGGTATCATATTTTGACATTTTTGCCATACTATAGCCTTGCATTTTCAGTCATTTTTTCAACATGCTATATTATAGTGTTTTGGGCTGTTGTTGCTGCATGCTATGCTATAGCATGCCTTGGCACACACTATTTTAGGTTGTTTTTGCTGTTTTCAGCTGTTTTGGGGAGTTGTCATATTTTGACATTTTTGCCATCAGCCTTGCATTTTCGGTCTTGTTTTTGACATGCTATATTATAGTGTTTTGGTTGTTGTTGCAGCATGCTATGCTATGGCATGCCTTGGCACACTATTTTAGGTGGTTTTCAGCAGTTTTCAGCTGTTTTTGGGACGTATCATATTTTGACATTTTTGCCATACTATAGCCTTGCATTTTGGTCATTTTTTCAACATGCTATATTATAGTGTTTTTGGTTGTTTTGATAACATGCTATACTATGGCATGCCTTGGCACACTATTTTAGGTTGTTTTCAGCAGTTTTCAGCTGTTTTTGGGAGATATCATATTTTGACATTTTGCCATACTATAGCCTTGCATCTTCTGTCATTTTTTCAACATGCTATATTATAGTGTTTGGGGTTGTTTTGATAGCATGCTATGCTATGGCATGCCTTGGCACACTATTTTAGGTGGTTTTCAGCAGTTTTAAGCTGTTTTTGGGAGATGTCATATTTTGACATTTTTGCCATACTATAGCCTTGCATTTTCGGCCATTTTTCAACATGCTATATTATAGGGTTTTTGGTTGTTTTGATAACATGCTATGCTATGGCATGCCTTGGCACATTATTTTAGGTTGTTTTTAGCTGTTTTAAGCTGTTTTTGGGAGATGTCATATTTTGACATTTTTGCCATACTATAGCCTTGCATTTTCAGCCATTTTTTAACATGCAATATTATAGGGTTTTTGGTTGTTTTGATAACATGCTATGCTATGGCATGCCTTGGCACATTATTTTAGGCTGTTTTTAGCTGTTTTAAGCTGTTTTTGGGACGTGTCATATTTTGACATTTTGCCATACTATAGCCTTGCATTTGGGTCATTTTTCAACATGCAATATTATAGGGTTTTTGGTTGTTTTGATAACATGCTATGCTATGGCATGCCTTGGCACATTATTTTAGGTTGTTATTAGCTGTTTTAAGTTGTTTTGGGGATGTCATATTTTGACATTTTTGCCATACTATAGCCTTGCATTTTCTGTCCTTTTTCAACATGCAATATTATAGGGTTTTTGGCTATTATTGCAGCATGCTATGCTATGGCATGCCTTGGCACACTATTTTAGGTTGTTTTTAGCTGTTTTAAGCTGTTTTTGGGAGATGTCATATTTTGACATTTTGCCATACTATAGCCTTGCATTTTCGGTCTTGTTTTCAACATGCTATATTATAGGGTTTTGGTTGTTTTGATAACATGCTATGCTATGGCATGTCTTGGCACACTATTTTAGGTTGTTTTTTAGCTGTTTTCAGCTGTTTTTGGGAGTTGTCATATTTTGACATTTTGCCATACTATAGCCTTGCATTTTGGTCTTGTTTTGACATGCAATATTATAGTGGTTTTTTGGTTGTTTTGCAGCATGCTATGCTATGGCATGCCTTGGCACACTATTTTAGGTGGTTTTCAGCAGTTCTGTTTTGGGAGATGTCATATTTTGACATTTTTTTTCCATACTATAGCCTTGCATTTTCGGTCATTTTTTCAACATGCAATATTATAGGGTTTTTGGTTGTTTTGATAACATGCTATGCTATAGCATGCCTTGGCACACTATTTTAGGTGGTTTTTAGCAGTTTTAAGCTGTTTTGGGAGATATCATATTTTGACATTTTTGCCATACTATAGCCTTGCATTTTCTGTCAATTTTTCAACATGCTATATTATAGTATTTTTGGTTGTTGCAGCATGCTATGCTATGGCATGCCTTGGCACACTATTTTAGGTGGTTTTAGCAGTTTTAAGCTGTTTTTGGGAGATGTCATATTTTGACATTTTGCCATACTATAGCCTTGCATTGTCGGCCATTTTTTCAACATGCAATATTATAGGGTTTTTTGGTTGTTTTGATAACATGCTATGCTATGGCATGCCTTGGCACATTATTTTAGGCTGTTTTTAGCTGTTTTAAGCTGTTTTTGGGAGATGTCATATTTTGACCTTTTTGCCATACTATAGCCTTGCATTTTGGGTCATTTTTCAACATGCAATATTATAGGGTTTTGGTTGTTTTGATAACATGCTATGCTATGGCATGCCTTGGCACACTATTTTAGGTTGTTATTAGCTGTTTTAAGTTGTTTTTTGGGAGATGTCATATTTTGACATTTTTGCCATACTATAGCCTTGCATCTCGGTCATTTTTTCAACATGCTATATTATAGTGTTTGGGGTTGTTTTGATAACATGCTATGCTATGGCATGCCTTGGCACACTATTTTAGGCTGTTTTCAGCTGTGTTAAGATGTTTTTGGGACGTGTCATATTTTGACATTTTTGCCATACTATAGCCTTGCATTTTCGGTCAATTTTTCAACATGCTATATTATAGTATTTTTGGCTGTTGTTGCAGCATGCTATGCTATGGCATGTCTTGGCACACTATTTTACGTTGTTTTTAGCTGTTTTAAGCTGTTTTGGGGAGTTGTCACATTTTGACATTTTGCCATACTATAGCCTTGCATTTTCGGTCATTTTTTCAACATGCAATATTATAGGGTTTTTGGTTGTTTTGATAACATGCTATGCTATGGCATGCCTTGGCACATTATTTTAGGCTGTTTTTAGCTGTTTTAAGCTGTTTTTGGGACATGTCATATTTTGACATTTTTGCCATACTATAGCCTTGCATTTTGGGTCACTTTTTCAACATGCTATATTATAGTGTTTTGGCTCTTTTGCAGCATGCTATGCTATAGCATGCCTTGGCACACTATTTTACGTTGTTTTTAGCTGTTTTCAGCTGTTTTGAGGAGTTGTCATATTTTGACATTTTTGCCATACTATAGCCTTGCATCTTCGGTCATTTTTTCAACATGCTATATTATAGTGTTTGGGGTTGTTTTGATAACATGCTATGCTATGGCATGCCTTGGCACACTATTTTAGGTGGTTTTCAGCAGTTTTAAGCTGTTTTTGGGAGATGTCATATTTTGACATTTTTGCCATACTATAGCCTTGCATTGTCGGCCATTTTTTCAACATGCAATATTATAGGGTTTTTGGTTGTTTTGATAACATGCTATGCTATGGCATGCCTTGGCACATTATTTTAGGCTGTTGTTAGCTGTTTTAAGCTGTTTTTGGGAGATGTCATATTTTGACATTTTTGCCATACTATAGCCTTGCATTGTCGGCCATTTTTTCAACATGCAATATTATAGGGTTTTTGGTTGTTTTGATAACATGCTATGCTATGGCATGCCTTGGCACATTATTTTAGGCTGTTTTTAGCTGTTTTAAGCTGTTTTTGGGACGTGTCATATTTTGACATTTTTGCCATACTATAGCCTTGCATTGTCGGCCATTTTTTCAACATGCAATATTATAGGGTTTTGGTTGTTTTGATAACATGCTATGCTATGGCATGCCTTGGCACATTATTTTAGGCTGTTTTTAGCTGTTTTAAGCTGTTTTTGGGACGTGTCATATTTTGACATTTTTGCCATACTATAGCCTTGCATTTTCGGTCAATTTTTCAACATGCTATATTATGGTATTTTTGGCTGTTGTTGCAGCATGCTATGCTATGGCATGTCTTGGCACACTATTTTACGTTGTTTTTTTAGCTGTTTTCAGCTGTTTTGGGGAGTTGTCATATTTTGACATTTTTGCCATGCTATAGCCTTGCATTTTCGGTCTTGTTTTTGACATGCTATATTATAGTGGTTTTGGCTGTTTTTGCAGCATGCTATGCTATGGCATGTCTTGGCACACTATTTTACGTTGTTTTTTTAGCTGTTTTCAGCTGTTTTGGGGAGTTGTCATATTTTGACATTTTTGCCATACTATAGCCTTGCATTTTCGGTCTTGTTTTTGACATGCTATATTATAGTGGTTTTGGCTGTTTTTGCAGCATGCTATGCTATGGCATGCCTTGGCACACTATTTTAGGTGGTTTTCAGCAGTTCTGAGCCGTTTTTGGGAGATGTCATATTTTGACATTTTTCCATACTATAGCCTTGCATTTTCGGTCATTTTTTCAACATGCAATATTATAGGGTTTTTGGTTGTTTTGATAACATGCTATGCTATAGCATGCCTTGGCACACTATTTTAGGTGGTTTTCAGCAGTTTTCAGCTGTTTTTGGGAGATATCATATTTTGACATTTTTGCCATACTATAGCCTTGCATTTTCTGTCAATTTTTCAACATGCTATATTATAGTATTTTTGGCTGTTGTTGCAGCATGCTATGCTATGGCATGCCTTGGCACACTATTTTAGGTGGTTTTCAGCAGTTTTAAGCTGTTTTTGGGAGATGTCATATTTTGACATTTTTGCCATACTATAGCCTTGCATTGTCGGCCATTTTTTCAACATGCAATATTATAGGGTTTTTGGTTGTTTTGATAACATGCTATGCTATGGCATGCCTTGGCACATTATTTTAGGCTGTTTTTAGCTGTTTTAAGCTGTTTTTGGGACGTGTCATATTTTGACATTTTTGCCATACTATAGCCTTGCATCGCGGCCATTTTTTCAACATGCAATATTATAGGGTTTTTGGTTGTTTTGATAACATGCTATGCTATGGCATGCCTTGGCACATTATTTTAGGCTGTTTTTAGCTGTTTTAAGCTGTTTTTGGGACGTGTCATATTTTGACATTTTTGCCATACTGTAGCCTTGCATTTTCGGTCAATTTTTCAACATGCTATATTATGGTATTTTTGGCTGTTGTTGCAGCATGCTATGCTATGGCATGTCTTGGCACACTATTTTACGTTGTTTTTTTAGCTGTTTTCAGCTGTTTTGGGGAGTTGTCATATTTTGACATTTTTGCCATACTATAGCCTTGCATTTTCGGTCTTGTTTTTGACATGCTATATTATAGTGGTTTTGGCTGTTTTTGCAGCATGCTATGCTATGGCATGTCTTGGCACACTATTTTACGTTGTTTTTTTAGCTGTTTTCAGCTGTTTTGGGGAGTTGTCATATTTTGACATTTTTGCCATACTATAGCCTTGCATTTTCGGTCAATTTTTCAACATGCTATATTATAGTATTTTTGGCTGTTGTTGCAGCATGCTATGCTATGGCATGCCTTGGCACACTATTTTAGGTGGTTTTCAGCAGTTTTAAGCTGTTTTTGGGAGATGTCATATTTTGACATTTTGCCATACTATAGCCTTGCATTGTCGGCCATTTTTTCAACATGCAATATTATAGGGTTTTTGGTTGTTTTGATAACATGCTATGCTATGGCATGCCTTGGCACATTATTTTAGGCTGTTTTTAGCTGTTTTAAGCTGTTTTTGGGAGATGTCATATTTTGACATTTTTGCCATACTATAGCCTTGCATTGTCGGCCATTTTTTCAACATGCAATATTATAGGGTTTTTGGTTGTTTTGATAACATGCTATGCTATGGCATGCCTTGGCACATTATTTTAGGCTGTTTTTAGCTGTTTTAAGCTGTTTTTGGGACGTGTCATATTTTGACATTTTTGCCATACTATAGCCTTGCATTGTCGGCCATTTTTTTCAACATGCAATATTATAGGGTTTTTGGTTGTTTTGATAACATGCTATGCTATGGCATGCCTTGGCACATTATTTTAGGCTGTTTTTAGCTGTTTTAAGCTGTTTTTGGGACGTGTCATATTTTGACATTTTTGCCATACTATAGCCTTGCATTTTCGGTCAATTTTTCAACATGCTATATTATGGTATTTTTGGCTGTTGTTGCAGCATGCTATGCTATGGCATGTCTTGGCACACTATTTTACGTTGTTTTTTTAGCTGTTTTCAGCTGTTTTGGGGAGTTGTCATATTTTGACATTTTTGCCATACTATAGCCTTGCATTTTCGGTCTTGTTTTTGACATGCTATATTATAGTGGTTTTGGCTGTTTTTGCAGCATGCTATGCTATGGCATGTCTTGGCACACTATTTTACGTTGTTTTTTTAGCTGTTTTCAGCTGTTTTGGGGAGTTGTCATATTTTGACATTTTTGCCATACTATAGCCTTGCATTTTCGGTCTTGTTTTTGACATGCTATATTATAGTGGTTTTGGCTGTTTTTGCAGCATGCTATGCTATGGCATGCCTTGGCACACTATTTTAGGTGGTTTTCAGCAGTTCTGAGCCGTTTTTGGGAGATGTCATATTTTGACATTTTTTCCATACTATAGCCTTGCATTTTCGGTCATTTTTTCAACATGCAATATTATAGGGTTTTTGGTTGTTTTGATAACATGCTATGCTATAGCATGCCTTGGCACACTATTTTAGGTGGTTTTCAGCAGTTTTAAGCTGTTTTTGGGAGATGTCATATTTTGACATTTTTGCCATACTATAGCCTTGCATTGTCGGCCATTTTTTCAACATGCAATATTATAGGGTTTTTGGTTGTTTTGATAACATGCTATGCTATGGCATGCCTTGGCACATTATTTTAGGCTGTTTTTAGCTGTTTTAAGCTGTTTTTGGGAGATGTCATATTTTGACATTTTTGCCATACTATAGCCTTGCATTGTCGGCCATTTTTTCAACATGCAATATTATAGGGTTTTTGGTTGTTTTGATAACATGCTATGCTATGGCATGCCTTGGCACATTATTTTAGGCTGTTTTTAGCTGTTTTAAGCTGTTTTTGGGACGTGTCATATTTTGACATTTTTGCCATACTATAGCCTTGCATTTTCGGTCAAATTTTCAACATGCTATATTATAGTATTTTTGGCTGTTGTTGCAGCATGCTATGCTATGGCATGTCTTGGCACACTATCATACGTTGTTTTTTTAGCTGTTTTCAGCTGTTTTGGGGAGTTGTCATATTTTGACATTTTTGCCATACTATAGCCTTGCATTTTCGGTCTTGTTTTTGACATGCTATATTATAGTGGTTTTGGCTGTTTTTGCAGCATGCTATGCTATGGCATGCCTTGGCACACTATTTTAGGTTGTTTTCAGCAGTTTTCAGCTGTTTTGGGGAGTTGTCATATTTTGACATTTTTGCCATAGCCTTGCATTTTCGGTCATTTTTTCAACATGCTATATTATAGTGTTTTTGGTTGTTTTGATAACATGCTATGCTATGGCATGCCTTGGCACACTATTTTAGGCTGTTTTTAGCTGTTTTAAGCTGTTTTTGGGACGTGTCATATTTTGACATTTTTGCCATACTATAGCCTTGCATCTTCGGTCATTTTTTCAACATGCAATATTATAGGGTTTTTGGTTGTTTTGATAACATGCTATGCTATGGCATGCCTTGGCACATTATTTTAGGCTGTTTTTAGCTGTTTTAAGCTGTTTTTGGGACGTGTCATATTTTGACATTTTTGCCATACTATAGCCTTGCATTTTCGGTCAATTTTTCAACATGCTATATTATAGTATTTTTGGCTGTTGTTGCAGCATGCTATGCTATGGCATGCCTTGGCATACTATTTTACGTTGTTTTTAGCTGTTTTCAGCTGTTTTGGGGAGTTGTCATATTTTGACATTTTTGCCATACTATAGCCTTGCATTTTCGGTCTTGTTTTTGACATGCTATATTATAGTGTTTTTGGCTGTTTTTGCAGCATGCTATGCTATGGCATGCCTTGGCATACTATTTTAGGTGGTTTTCAGCAGTTTTCAGCTGTTTTTGGGAGATGTCATATTTTGACATTTTTGCCATACTATAGCCTTGCATTTTCAGTCATTTTTTCAACATGCAATATTATAGGGTTTTTGGCTATTATTGCAGCATGCTATATTATGGCATGCCTTGGCACACTATTTTAGATTGTTATTAGCTGTTTTAAGCTGTTTTTGGGTGATGTCATATTTTGACATTTTTGCCATACTATAGCCTTGCATTTTGGGTCATTTTTTCAACATGTAATATTATAGGGTTTTTGGTTGTTTTGATAACATGCCATGCTATGGCATGCCTTAGCACATTGTTTTATGCTGTTTTTAGCTGTTTTAAGCTGTTTTTGGGTGATGTCATATTTTGACATTTTTGCCATACTATAGCCTTGCATTTTGGGTCATTTTTTCAACATGCTATATTATAGTGTTTTGGGCTCTTTTTGCAGCATGCTATGCTATAGCATGCCTTGGCACTATTTTAGGTTGTTTTCAGCAGTTTTAAGCTGTTTTTGGGAGATGTCATATTTTGGCATTTTTGCCATACTATAGCCTTGCATTTTCGGTCATTTTTTCAACATGCTATGTTATAGTGTTTGGGGTTGTTTTGATAACATGCTATGCTATGGCATGCCTTGGCACACTATTTTAGGTGGTTTTCAGCAGTTTTAAGCTGTTTTTGGGAGATGTCATATTTTGACATTTTTGCCATACTATAGCCTTGCATTTTCGGTCTTTTTTTTGACATGCTATATTAGTGTTTTTGGCTGTTTTTGCAGCATGCTATGCTATGCTATGGCGTGCCTTGGCACACTATTTTAGGTGGTTTTCAGCAGTTCTGAGCCGTTTTTGGGAGATGTCATATTTTGACATTTTTGCCATACTATAGCCTTGCATTTTCTGTCATTTTCAACATGCAATATTATCGTGTTTTGGGCTCTTTTTGCAGCATGCTATGCTATGGCATGCCTTGGCACACTATTTTAGGTTGTTATTAGCTGTTTTAAGCTGTTTTTTGGGAGATGTCATATTTTGACATTTTTGCCATACTATAGCCTTGCATTTTGGGTCATTTTTTCAACATGTAATATTATAGGGTTTTGGGCTCTTTTTGCAGCATGCTATGCTATAGCATGCTTTGGCATACTATTTTAGGTTGTTTTCAGCAGTTTTCAGCTGTTTTTGGGAGATGTCATATTTTGACATTTTTGCCATACTATAGCCTTGCATCTTCGGTCATTTTTCAACATGCTATATTATAGTGTTTGGGGTTGTTTTGATAACATGCTATGCTATGGCATGCCTTGGCACATTATTTTAGGCTGTTTTTAGCTGTTGTAAGCTGTTTTGGGGAGATGTCATATTTTGACATTTTTGCCATACTATAGCCTTGCAATTTCGGTCAATTTTTCAACATGCTATATTATAGTATTTTTGGCTGTTGTTGCAGCATGCTATGCTATGGCATGCCTTGGCACACTATTTTACGTTGTTTTCTAGCTGTTTTCAGCTGTTTTGGGGAGTTGTCATATTTTGACATTTTTGCCATACTATAGTCTTGCATTGTCTGTCCTTTTTTCATCATGCAATATTATAGGGGTTTTGGTTGTTTTGATAACATGCTATGCTATGGCATGCCTTGGCACACTATTTAAGGTTGTTTTCAGCAGTTTTCAGCTGTTTTTGGGACTTGTCATATTTTGACATTGTTGCCATACTATAGCCTTGCATTTTCGGTCAATTTTTCAACATGCTATATTATAGTATTTTTGGCTGTTGTTGCAGCATGCTATGCTATGGCATGCCTTGGCACACTATTTTACATTGTTTTTTAGCTGTTTTCAGCTGTTTTGGGGAGTTGTCATATTTTGACATTTTTGCCATACTATAGCCTTGCATTTTCGGTCTTGTTTTTGACATGCTATATTATAGTGTTTTTGGCTGTTTTTGCAGCATGCTATGCTATGGCATGCCTTGGCACATTATTTTAGGTGGTTTTCAGCAGTTCTGAGCCACACTATTTTAGGTTGTTTTTTAGCT
This sequence comes from Plectropomus leopardus, assembly GCF_026936395.1. Lineage (NCBI taxonomy): Eukaryota > Metazoa > Chordata > Actinopteri > Perciformes > Serranidae > Plectropomus > Plectropomus leopardus. The sequence continues at coordinate 5,551,002 of NC_142193.1, forward strand.
GTTTTCAGCTGTTTTGGGGAGTTGTCATATTTTGACATTTTTGCCATAGCCTTGCATTTTCGGTCATTTTTTCAACATGCTATATTATAGTGTTTTTGGTTGTTTTGATAACATGCTATGCTATGGCATGCCTTGGCACACTATTTTAGGCTGTTTTTAGCTGTTTTAAGCTGTTTTTGGGACGTGTCATATTTTGACATTTTTGCCATACTATAGCCTTGCATCTTCGGTCATTTTTTCAACATGCAATATTATAGGGTTTTTGGTTGTTTTGATAACATGCTATGCTATGGCATGCCTTGGCACATTATTTTAGGCTGTTTTTAGCTGTTTTAAGCTGTTTTTGGGACGTGTCATATTTTGACATTTTTGCCATACTATAGCCTTGCATTTTCGGTCAATTTTTCAACATGCTATATTATAGTATTTTTGGCTGTTGTTGCAGCATGCTATGCTATGGCATGCCTTGGCATACTATTTTACGTTGTTTTTAGCTGTTTTCAGCTGTTTTGGGGAGTTGTCATATTTTGACATTTTTGCCATACTATAGCCTTGCATCTTCGGTCATTTTTTCAACATCCTATATTATAGGGTTTTTGGTTGTTTTGATAACATGCTATGCTATAGCATGCCTTGGCACACTATTTTAGGTTGTTTTCAGCAGTTTTAAGCTGTTTTTGGGAGATGTCATATTTTGACATTTTTGCCATACTATAGCCTTGCATTTTCGGTCATTTTTTCAACATGCTATATTATAGTGTTTTTGGTTGTTTTGATAACATGCTATGCTATGGCATGCCTTGGCACACTATTTTAGGCTGTTTTTAGCTGTTTTAAGCTGTTTTTGGGACGTGTCATATTTTGACATTTTTGCCATACTATAGCCTTGCATCTTCGGTCATTTTTTCAACATGCTATATTATAGTGTTTGGGGTTGTTTTGATAACATGCTATGCTATGGCATGCCTTGGCACATTATTTTAGGCTGTTTTTAGCTGTTTTAAGCTGTTTTTGGGACGTGTCATATTTTGACATTTTTGCCAAACTATAGCCTTGCATTTTCGGTCAATTTTTCAACATGCTATATTATAGTATTTTTGGCTGTTGTTGCAGCATGCTATGCTATGGCATGCCTTGGCACACTATTTTACGTTGTTTTTTGCTGTTTTCAGCTGTTTTGGGGAGTTGTCATATTTTGACATTTTTGCCATACTATAGCCTTGCATTTTCGGTCTTGTTTTTGACATGCTATATTATAGTGTTTTTGGCTGTTTTTGCAGCATGCTACGCTATAGCATGCCTTGGCACACTATTTTAGGTGGTTTTCAGCAGTTCTGAGCCGTTTTTGGGAGATGTCATATTTTGACATTTTTTCCATGCTATAGCCTTGCATTTTCGGTCATTTTTTCAACATGCAATATTATACGGTTTTTGGTTGTTTTGATAACATGCTATGCTATGGCATTACTTGGCACACTATTTAAGGTTGTTTTCAGCAGTTTTCAGCTGTTTTTGGGAGATGTCATATTTTGACATTTTTGCCATACTATAGCCTTGCATCTTCGGTCATTTTTCAACATGCTATATTATAGTGTTTGGGGTTGTTTTGATAACATGCTATGCTATGGCATGCCTTGGCAACTTTTTTCACCAGTCTTCAGCAGTTTTGAGCAGTTTTTGGTAGGTATCATATTTTGACATTTTTGCCATACTATAGCCTTGCATTTTCAGTCATTTTTTCAACATGCTATATTATAGTGTTTTGGGCTGTTTTTGCTGCATGCTATGCTATAGCATGCCTTGGCACACTATTTTAGGTGGTTTTCAGCAGTTTTCAGCTGTTTTTTGGAGATGTCATATTTTGACATTTTTGCCATCAGCCTTGCATTTTTGGTCATTTTTTCGACATACTATATTATCGTGTTTTGGGTTGTTTTGATAACATGCTATACTATGGCATGCCTTGGCACACTATTTTAGCTGGTTTTCAGCAGTTTTCAGCCGTTTTTGGTAGGTATCATATTTTGACATTTTTGCCATACTATAGCCTTGCATCTTCGGTCATTTTTTCAACATGCTATATTATAGTGTTTTGGGCTCTTTTTGCAGCATGCTATACTATGGCATGCCTTGGTACACTATTTTAGGTGGTTTTCAGCAGTTTTCAGCTGTTTTGGGGAGATATCATATTTTGACATTTTTGCCATACTATAGCCTTGCATTTTCTGTCCTTTTTTCAACATGCAATATTATAGGGTTTTTGGCTATTATTACAGCATGCTATGCTATGGCATGCCTTGGCACACTATTTTAGGTTGTTATTAGCTGTTTTAAGCTGTTTTTGGGAGATGTCATATTTTGACATTTTTGCCATACTATAGCCTTGCATTTTCGGCCATTTTTTCAACATGCTATATTATAGGGTTTTTGGTTGTTTTGATAACATGCTATGCTATGGCATGCCTTGGCACATTATTTTAGGTTGTTTTTAGCTGTTTTAAGCTGTTTTTGGGACGTGTCATATTTTGACATTTTTGCCATACTATAGCCTTGCATTTTCAGCCATTTTTTTAACATGCAATATTATAGGTTTTTTGGTTGTTTTGATAACATGCTATGCTATGGCATGCCTTGGCACATTATTTTAGGCTGTTTTTAGCTGTTTTAAGCTGTTTTTGGGACGTGTCACATTTTGACATTTTTGCCATACTATAGCCTTGCATTTTGGGTCATTTTTTCAACATGCAATATTATAGGGTTTTTGGTTGTTTTGATAACATGCTATGCTATGGCATGCCTTGGCACACTATTTTAGGTTGTTATTAGCTGTTTTAAGTTGTTTTTGGGAGATGTCATATTTTGACATTTTTGCCATACTATAGCCTTGCATTTTCTGTCCTTTTTTCAACATGCAATATTATAGGGTTTTTGGCTATTATTACAGCATGCTATGCTATGGCATGCCTTGGCACACTATTTTAGGTTGTTATTAGCTGTTTTAAGCTGTTTTTGGGAGATGTCATATTTTGACATTTTTGCCATACTATAGCCTTGCATTTTCGGCCATTTTTTCAACATGCTATATTATAGGGTTTTTGGTTGTTTTGATAACATGCTATGCTATGGCATGCCTTGGCACATTATTTTAGGTTGTTTTTAGCTGTTTTAAGCTGTTTTTGGGACGTGTCATATTTTGACATTTTTGCCATACTATAGCCTTGCATTTTCAGCCATTTTTTTAACATGCAATATTATAGGTTTTTTGGTTGTTTTGATAACATGCTATGCTATGGCATGCCTTGGCACATTATTTTAGGCTGTTTTTAGCTGTTTTAAGCTGTTTTTGGGACGTGTCACATTTTGACATTTTTGCCATACTATAGCCTTGCATTTTGGGTCATTTTTTCAACATGCAATATTATAGGGTTTTTGGTTGTTTTGATAACATGCTATGCTATGGCATGCCTTGGCACACTATTTTAGGTTGTTATTAGCTGTTTTAAGTTGTTTTTGGGAGATGTCATATTTTGACATTTTTGCCATACTATAGCCTTGCATCTTCGGTCATTTTTTCAACATGCTATATTATAGTGTTTGGGGTTGTTTTGATAACATGCTATGCTATGGCATGCCTTGGCACATTATTTTAGGCTGTTTTCAGCTGTTTTAAGCTGTTTTTGGGACGTGTCATATTTTGACATTTTTGCCATACTATAGCCTTGCATTTTCGGTCAATTTTTCAACATGCTATATTATAGTATTTTTGGCTGTTGTTGCAGCATGCTATGCTATGGCATGTCTTGGCACACTATTTTACGTTGTTTTTAGCTGTTTTAAGCTGTTTTTGGGACGTGTCACATTTTGACATTTTTGCCATACTATAGCCTTGCATTTTCGGTCATTTTTTCAACATGCAATATTATAGGGTTTTTGGTTGTTTTGATAACATGCTATGCTATGGCATGCCTTGGCACATTATTTTAGGCTGTTTTTAGCTGTTTTAAGCTGTTTTTGGGACATGTCATATTTTGACATTTTTGCCATACTATAGCCTTGCATTTTGGGTCACTTTTTCAACATGCTATATTATAGTGTTTTGGGCTCTTTTTGCAGCACGCTATGCTATAGCATGCCTTGGCACACTATTTTACGTTGTTTTTTAGCTGTTTTCAGCTGTTTTGAGGAGTTGTCATATTTTGACATTTTTGCCATACTATAGCCTTGCATTTTCGGTCTTGTTTTTGACATGCTATATTATAGTGTTTGGGGTTGTTTTGATAACATGCTATGCTATGGCATGCCTTGGCACACTATTTTAGGTGGTTTTCAGCAGTTTTAAGCTGTTTTTGGGAGATGTCATATTTTGACATTTTTGCCATACTATAGCCTTGCATTGTCGGCCATTTTTTCAACATGCAATATTATAGGGTTTTTGGTTGTTTTGATAACATGCTATGCTATGGCATGCCTTGGCACATTATTTTAGGCTGTTTTTAGCTGTTTTAAGCTGTTTTTGGGAGATGTCATATTTTGACATTTTTGCCATACTATAGCCTTGCATTGTCGGCCATTTTTTCAACATGCAATATTATAGGGTTTTTGGTTGTTTTGATAACATGCTATGCTATGGCATGCCTTGGCACATTATTTTAGGCTGTTTTTAGCTGTTTTAAGCTGTTTTTGGGACGTGTCATATTTTGACATTTTTGCCATACTATAGCCTTGCATTGTCGGCCATTTTTTTCAACATGCAATATTATAGGGTTTTTGGTTGTTTTGATAACATGCTATGCTATGGCATGCCTTGGCACATTATTTTAGGCTGTTTTTAGCTGTTTTAAGCTGTTTTTGGGACGTGTCATATTTTGACATTTTTGCCATACTATAGCCTTGCATTTTCGGTCAATTTTTCAACATGCTATATTATGGTATTTTTGGCTGTTGTTGCAGCATGCTATGCTATGGCATGTCTTGGCACACTATTTTACGTTGTTTTTTTAGCTGTTTTCAGCTGTTTTGGGGAGTTGTCATATTTTGACATTTTTGCCATACTATAGCCTTGCATTTTCGGTCTTGTTTTTGACATGCTATATTATAGTGGTTTTGGCTGTTTTGCAGCATGCTATGCTATGGCATGTCTTGGCACACTATTTTACGTTGTTTTTTTAGCTGTTTTCAGCTGTTTTGGGGAGTTGTCATATTTTGACATTTTTGCCATACTATAGCCTTGCATTTTCGGTCTTGTTTTTGACATGCTATATTATAGTGGTTTTGGCTGTTTTTGCAGCATGCTATGCTATGGCATGCCTTGGCACACTATTTTAGGTGGTTTTCAGCAGTTCTGAGCCGTTTTTGGGAGATGTCATATTTTGACATTTTTTCCATACTATAGCCTTGCATTTTCGGTCATTTTTTCAACATGCAATATTATAGGGTTTTTGGTTGTTTTGATAACATGCTATGCTATAGCATGCCTTGGCACACTATTTTAGGTGGTTTTCAGCAGTTTTCAGCTGTTTTTGGGAGATATCATATTTTGACATTTTTGCCATACTATAGCCTTGCATTTTCTGTCAATTTTTCAACATGCTATATTATAGTATTTTTGGCTGTTGTTGCAGCATGCTATGCTATGGCATGCCTTGGCACACTATTTTAGGTGGTTTTCAGCAGTTTTAAGCTGTTTTTGGGAGATGTCATATTTTGACATTTTTGCCATACTATAGCCTTGCATTGTCGGCCATTTTTTCAACATGCAATATTATAGGGTTTTTGGTTGTTTTGATAACATGCTATGCTATGGCATGCCTTGGCACATTATTTTAGGCTGTTTTTAGCTGTTTTAAGCTGTTTTTGGGACGTGTCATATTTTGACATTTTTGCCATACTATAGCCTTGCATTGTCGGCCATTTTTTTCAACATGCAATATTATAGGGTTTTTGGTTGTTTTGATAACATGCTATGCTATGGCATGCCTTGGCACATTATTTTAGGCTGTTTTTAGCTGTTTTAAGCTGTTTTTGGGACGTGTCATATTTTGACATTTTTGCCATACTGTAGCCTTGCATTTTCGGTCAATTTTTCAACATGCTATATTATGGTATTTTTGGCTGTTGTTGCAGCATGCTATGCTATGGCATGTCTTGGCACACTATTTTACGTTGTTTTTTTAGCTGTTTTCAGCTGTTTTGGGGAGTTGTCATATTTTGACATTTTGCCATACTATAGCCTTGCATTTTCGGTCTTGTTTTTGACATGCTATATTATAGTGGTTTTGGCTGTTTTGCAGCATGCTATGCTATGGCATGTCTTGGCACACTATTTTACGTTGTTTTTTTAGCTGTTTTCAGCTGTTTTGGGGAGTTGTCATATTTTGACATTTTTGCCATACTATAGCCTTGCATTTTCGGTCAATTTTTCAACATGCTATATTATAGTATTTTTGGCTGTTGTTGCAGCATGCTATGCTATGGCATGCCTTGGCACACTATTTTAGGTGGTTTTCAGCAGTTTTAAGCTGTTTTTGGGAGATGTCATATTTTGACATTTTTGCCATACTATAGCCTTGCATTGTCGGCCATTTTTTCAACATGCAATATTATAGGGTTTTTGGTTGTTTTGATAACATGCTATGCTATGGCATGCCTTGGCACATTATTTTAGGCTGTTTTTAGCTGTTTTAAGCTGTTTTTGGGAGATGTCATATTTTGACATTTTTGCCATACTATAGCCTTGCATTGTCGACCATTTTTCAACATGCAATATTATAGGGTTTTTGGTTGTTTTGATAACATGCTATGCTATGGCATGCCTTGGCACATTATTTTAGGCTGTTTTTAGCTGTTTTAAGCTGTTTTTGGGACGTGTCATATTTTGACATTTTTGCCATACTATAGCCTTGCGTTTTCAGCCATTTTTTCAACATGCAATATTATAGGGTTTTGGTTGTTTTGATAACATGCTATGCTATGGCATGCCTTGGCACATTATTTTAGGCTGTTTTAGCTGTTTTAAGCTGTTTTTGGGACGTGTCATATTTTGACATTTTGCCATACTATAGCCTTGCATTTTCGGTCAATTTTTCAACATGCTATATTATGGTATTTTTGGCTGTTGTTGCAGCATGCTATGCTATGGCATGTCTTGGCACACTATTTTACGTTGTTTTTAGCTGTTTTCAGCTGTTTTGGGAGTTGTCATATTTTGACATTTTGCCATACTATAGCCTTGCATTTTCGGTCTTGTTTTTGACATGCTATATTATAGTGGTTTTGGCTGTTTTGCAGCATGCTATGCTATGGCATGTCTTGGCACACTATTTTACGTTGTTTTTAGCTGTTTTCAGCTGTTTTGGGGAGTTGTCATATTTTGACATTTTGCCATACTATAGCCTTGCATTTTCGGTCTTGTTTTTGACATGCTATATTATAGTGGTTTTGGCTGTTTTTGCAGCATGCTATGCTATGGCATGCCTTGGCACACTATTTTAGGTGGTTTTCAGCAGTTCTGAGCCGTTTTGGGAGATGTCATATTTTGACATTTTTCCATACTATAGCCTTGCATTTTCGGTCATTTTTCAACATGCAATATTATAGGGTTTTTGGTTGTTTTGATAACATGCTATGCTATAGCATGCCTTGGCACACTATTTTAGGTGGTTTTCAGCAGTTTTAAGCTGTTTTTGGGAGATGTCATATTTTGACATTTTTGCCATACTATAGCCTTGCATTGTCGGCCATTTTTTCAACATGCAATATTATAGGGTTTTTGGTTGTTTTGATAACATGCTATGCTATGGCATGCCTTGGCACATTATTTTAGGCTGTTTTTAGCTGTTTTAAGCTGTTTTTGGGAGATGTCATATTTTGACATTTTTGCCATACTATAGCCTTGCATTGTCGGCCATTTTTTCAACATGCAATATTATAGGGTTTTTGGTTGTTTTGATAACATGCTATGCTATGGCATGCCTTGGCACATTATTTTAGGCTGTTTTAGCTGTTTTAAGCTGTTTTTGGGACGTGTCATATTTTGACATTTTTGCCATACTATAGCCTTGCATTTTCGGTCAAATTTTCAACATGCTATATTATAGTATTTTTGGCTGTTGTTGCAGCATGCTATGCTATGGCATGTCTTGGCACACTATCATACGTTGTTTTTTTAGCTGTTTTCAGCTGTTTTGGGGAGTTGTCATATTTTGACATTTTTGCCATACTATAGCCTTGCATTTTCGGTCTTGTTTTTGACATGCTATATTATAGTGGTTTTATTGTTTTGCAGCATGCTATGCTATGGCATGCCTTGGCACACTATTTTAGGTGGTTTTCAGCGGTTCTGAGCCGTTTTTGGGAGATGTCATATTTTGACATTTTTGCCATACTATAGCCTTGCATTTTCGGTCATTTTTTCAACATGCAATATTATAGGGTTTTTGGTTGTTTTGATAACATGCTATGCTATGGCATGCCTTGGCACATTATTTTAGGCTGTTTTTAGCTGTTTTAAGCTGCTTTTGGGACGTGTCATATTTTGAGTGTGAGTGAGTGAGTGTGTGTGTGTGTGTGTGTTTGTGTGTTTGTGTGTGTGACTGTGTCCTTCTATTTCCAGTCTTGATGCTGAGCTAACCAGCTGTATTCTTATATTCAACAGACATAAATAGTGATGTTGTAATTTCACCCTGCCAGACAGCAAATACATTACCTGTAGTTTACATTTTAAACCAAATACTGAACTTCAGGGACACGGCTTTTTTATTCAGTAGTTTTATTATGAATGAACAGGATTAGTCTGTAAAAGGACAGAGGAGATGAGCCGGGGAGAAAAACTGTTTCCACTGTCGTCGGTCTAAAACTTTCCACCATTTATTGTCTTCACTCCCACTGTGTGAACACAGTCTGTATTTACATTTAAAAATCCAGACACGTCTCTCTGTCTAAAAGATGAGGGTAAAAATAAGGACGTGTTAATTTATAGTGGGAGGGGGGGAATGTTACAAGTTGTTTGGGAAAATTCAGGGGCTTTTCGTCACACAGTAATGCTCGTCTTCCTCGCTCTTGAATCCAATTGTTACTGACCGGGTTCAGTTAGCAGAGGGGTGGAAGGACATCTGCTGGGTGGGGTGAGCCTGAACCTGAACAGCTGAAAGGCACAACACACAGAAAATGTTTCTTAAAATAAGATTTATCTACAGTTTTTTATTGAGACTGTTAATGACAAACAACTTAAATTACACAAGGAAACTTTGGCAGCAAGTTGCAGATTGTTGTATGTATGCACTTCAGTCGATACCACTTAAAAAAGCCATGGTGTAGCACGTCAAAAAATTTGAAAAAAATGTCTTCCTATAGTATGTCATCTAAAATCATACCAAAAAGTCAAAACACTGAAGGGAACACTGAGTATGGCATTTTCGATTGTTATTTCGACGTGGTCGTTTTTGCAACATTATGTGCTATGGAGGGTCTAAGAATAATATTTCATAATGGTTTCAGCGGTTTATTGTAAATATTTTGACATTTTTGCCATACTATAGCCTTGCAATTTCGGTCAATTTTTCAACATGCTATATTATAGTATTTTTGGCTGTTGTTGCAGCATGCTATGCTATGGCATGCCTTGGCACACTATTTTACGTTGTTTTTTAGCTGTTTTCAGCTGTTTTGGGGAGTTGTCATATTTTGACATTTCTGCCATACTATAGCCTTGCATCTTCGGTCATTTTTTCAACATATTATATTATAGTTTTTTGGCTGTTTTTGCAGCATGCTATACTATGGCATGCCTGGGAAAACTATTTTAAATTGTTTTTAGCTGTTTTAAGCTGTTATTGTGACATGTCATATTTTGACATTTTGCCATACTATAGCCTTGCATCTTCGGTCATTTTTTTCAACATGTAATATCATAGTGTTTTTGGTTGTTTTGATAACATGCTATGCTATGGCATGCCTTGGCACACTATTTTAGGTTGTTTTTCAGCTGTTTTCAGCTGTTTTTGGGAGATGTCATATTTTGACATTTTTGCCATACTATAGCCTTTGCATCTTCGGTCATTTTTTCAACATGCTATATTATAGTGTATTTGGTTGTTTTGATAACATGCTGTGATATGGCATGCCTTGGCAACTATTTTAGGTCTTCAGCAGTTTTAAGCTGTTATTGTGACATGTCATATTTTGACATTTCTGCCATACTATAGCCTTGCATCTTCGGTCATTTTTTCGACATGCTATATTATAGTGTTTTTGGCTGTTGTTGCAGCATGCTATGCTATGCCATGCCTTGGCACACTATTCCAGGTTGTTATTAGCTGTTTTAAGCTGTTTTTGGGAGATGTCATATTTTGACATTTTTGCCATACTATAGCCTTGCATTTTCAGTCATTTTTTCAACATGCTATATTATAGTGTTTTGGGCTGTTGTTACAGCATGCTATGCTATGCCATGCCTTGGCACACTATTCTAGGTTGTTATTAGCTGTTTTAAGCTGTTTTTGGGAGATGTCATATTTTGACATTTTTGCCATACTATAGCCTTGCATTTCTGGTCATTTTTCAACATGCTATATTATAGTGTTTTGGGTTGTTTTGCAGCATGCTATGCTATGGCATGCCTTGGAACACTATTTTAGGTGGTTTTCAGCAGTTTTCAGCTGTTTTGGGGAGATGTCATATTTTGACATTTTTGCCATACTATAGCCTTGCATTTTCGGTCATTTTTTCAACATGCTATATTATCGTGTATTTGGTTGTTTTGATAACATGCTATGCTATGGCATGTTTTGTTACACTATTTTCACCGGTCTTCAGCAGTTTTCAGCTGTTTTTGGGACGTGTCATATTTTGACATTTCTGCCATACTATAGCCTTGCATTGTCGGTCATTTCTTCAACATCCTATATTATAGTGTATTTGGTTGTTGTTGCAGCATGCTATGCTATGGCATGCCTTGGCACACTATTTTAAGTTGTTTCAGCTGTTTTCAGCTGTTTTTGTAAATGTCATATTTTGACATTTTTACCATACTATAGCCTTGCATTTTCGGTCATTTTTCAACATGCTATATTATAGTGTTTTTGGCTGTTGTTGCAGCATGCTATGCTATGGCATGCCTTGGCACACTATTTTACATTGTTTTTAGCTGTTTTCAGCTGTTTTTGGGAGGTGTCATTTTGTGATATTTTACCCATACTATAGCCTTGCTTTTTGGCTCATTTTTCGAAATGCTATATTATAGTGTTTTTGGCTGTTGTTACAGCATGCTATGCTATGCCATGCCTTGGCACACTATTTTAGGTTGTTATTAGCTGTTTTAAGCTGTTTTTGGGAGATGTCATATTTTGACATTATTTTGCCATACTATAGCCTTGCATCTTCGTCATTTTTTCAACATGCTATATTATAGTGTTTTGGCTGTTTTGCAGCATGCTATGCTATGGCATGCCTTGGCACACTATTTTAGGTTGTTTTTAGCTGTTTTCAGCTGTTTTTGGAGATGTCATATTTTGACATTTTTGCCATACTATAGCCTTGCATCTTCGGTCATTTTTTCAACATGCTATATTATAGTGTTTTTGGTTGTTTTGATAACATGCTATGCTATGGCATGCCTTGGAACACTATTTTAGGTTGTTTTTAGCTGTTTTAAGCTGTTTTGGGAGATGTCATATTTTGACATTTTGCCATACTATAGCCTTGCATTTTCGGTCAATTTTTCAACATGCTATATTATAGTATTTTTGGCTGTTGTTGCAGCATGCTATGCTATGGCATGCCTTGGCATACTATTTTACGTTGTTTTTAGCTGTTTTTCAGCTGTTTTGGGAGTTGTCATATTTTGACATTTTTGCCATACTATAGCCTTGCATCTTCGGTCATTTTTCAACATGCTATATTATAGTGTTTTTGGTTGTTTTGATAACATGCTATGCTATAGCATGCCTTGGCACACTATTTTAGGTTGTTATTAGCTGTTTTAAGCTGTTTTTGGGAGATGTCATATTTTGACATTTTTGCCATACTATAGCCTTGCATTTTCGGTCATTTTTTCAACATGCTATATTATAGTGTTTTTGGTTGTTTTGATAACATGCTATGCTATGGCATGCCTTGGCACACTATTTTAGGCTGTTATTAGCTGTTTTAAGCTGTTTTTGGAGATGTCATATTTTGACATTTTGCCATACTATAGCCTTGCATCTTCGGTCATTTTTCAACATGCTATATTATAGTGTTTTGGGTTGTTGTTGATAACATGCTATGCTATGGCATGCCTTGGCACACTATTTTCGGTTGTTACTAGCTGTTTTAAGCTGTTTTTGGGAGTTGTCTCATTTTGACATTTTTGCCAAACTATAGCCTTGCATTTTCGGTCAATTTTTCAACATGCTATATTATAGTATTTTTGGCTGTTGTTGCAGCATGCTATGCTATGGCATGCCTTGGCACACTATTTTACGTTGTTTTTGCTGTTTTCAGCTGTTTTGGGAGTTGTCATATTTTGACATTTTTGCCATACTATAGCCTTGCATTTTCGGTCTTTTTTTGACATGCTATATTATAGTGTTTTTGGCTGTTGTTGCAGCATGCTACGCTATAGCATGCCTTGGCACACTATTTTAGGTGGTTTTCAGCAGTTCTGAGCCGTTTTTGGGAGATGTCATATTTTGACATTTTTTCCATGCTATAGCCTTGCATTTTCGGTCATTTTTTCAACATGCAATATTATAGTGTTTTGGTTGTTTTGATAACATGCTATGCTATGGCATTACTTGGCACACTATTTAAGGTTGTTTTCAGCAGTTTTCAGCTGTTTTTGGGAGATGTCATATTTTGACATTTTTGCCATACTATAGCCTTGCATCTTCGGGTCATTTTTCAACATGCTATATTATAGTGTTTTGGGGTTGTTTTGATAACATGCTATGCTATGGCATGCCTTGGCAACTATTTTAGGTTGTCTTCAGCAGTTTTGAGCAATTTTTGGTAGGTATCATATTTTGACATTTTTGCCATACTATAGCCTTGCATTTTCAGTCATTTTTTCAACATGCTATATTATAGTGTTTTGGGCTGTTTTTGCTGCATGCTATGCTATAGCATGCCTTGGCACACTATTTTAGGTGGTTTTCAGCAGTTTTCAGCTGTTTTTGGAGATGTCATATTTTGACATTTTGCCATCAGCCTTGCATTTTTGGTCATTTTTCGACATACTATATTATCGTGTTTTGGGTTGTTTTGATAACATGCTATACTATGGCATGCCTTGGCACACTATTTTAGCTGGTTTTCAGCAGTTTTCAGCCGTTTTTGGTAGGTATCATATTTTGACATTTTTGCCATACTATAGCCTTGCATCTTCGGTCATTTTTTCAACATGCTATATTATAGTGTTTTGGGCTCTTTTTGCAGCATGCTATACTATGGCATGCCTTGGTACACTATTTTAGGTGGTTTTCAGTATTTTGCAGCTGTTTTGGGTATATATCATATTTTGATAATTTGGCCATACTTTAGCCTTGCATTTTCTGTCCTTTGTTAAACATGCAATATTATAGGGTTTTTGGCTATTATTACAGCATGCTATGCTATGGCATGCCTTGGCACACTATTTTAGGTTGTTATTAGCTGTTTTAAGCTGTTTTTTGGGAGATGTCATATTTTGACATTTTTGCCATACTATAGCCTTGCATTTTCGCCATTTTTTCAACATGCTATATTATAGGGTTTTGGTTGTTTTGATAACATGCTATGCTATGGCATGCCTTGGCACATTATTTTAGGTTGTTTTAGCTGTTTTAAGCTGTTTTTTGGGACGTGTCATATTTTGACATTTTTGCCATACTATAGCCTTGCATTTTCAGCCATTTTTTTAACATGCAATATTATAGGTTTTTTGGTTGTTTTGATAACATGCTATGCTATGGCATGCCTTGGCACATTATTTTAGGCTGTTTTTAGCTGTTTTAAGCTGTTTTTGGGACGTGTCACATTTTGACATTTTTGCCATACTATAGCCTTGCATTTTGGGTCATTTTTTCAACATGCAATATTATAGGGTTTTTGGTTGTTTTGATAACATGCTATGCTATGGCATGCCTTGGCACACTATTTTAGGTTGTTATTAGCTGTTTTAAGTTGTTTTTGGGAGATGTCATATTTTGACATTTTTGCCATACTATAGCCTTGCATCTTCGGTCATTTTTTCAACATGCTATATTATAGTGTTTTTGGCTGTTATTACAGCATGCTATGCTATGGCATGCCTTGGCACACTATTTCAGGTTGTTATTAGCTGTTTTAAGCTGTTTTTGGGAGATGTCATATTTTGACATTTTTGCCATACTATAGCCTTGCATTTTCAGTCATTTTTTCAACATGCTATATTATAGTGTTTTTGGTTGTTTTGATAACATGCTATGCTATGGCATGCCTTGGCACATTATTTTAGGTTGTTTTAGCTGTTTTAAGCTGTTTTTGGGAGTTGTCATATTTTGACATTTTTGCCATACTATAGCCTTGCATTTTCAGTCATTTTTTCAACATGCTATATTATAGTTTTTTTGGATGTTTTGATAACATGCTATGCTATGGCATGCCTTGGCACATTATTTTAGGTTGTTTTAGCTGTTTTAAGCTGTTTTTGGGACGATGTCATATTTTGACATTTTTGCCATACTATAGCCTTGCATTTTGGTCATTTTTCAACATGCAATATTATAGTGTTTTTGGTTGTTTTGATAACATGCTATGCTATGGCATGCCTTGGCACACTATTTTAGGTTGTTATTAGCTGTTTTAAGTTGTTTTTGGGAGATGTCATATTTTGACATTTTTGCCATACTATAGCCTTGCATCTTCGGTCATTTTTCAACATGCTATATTATAGTGTTTTGGGGTTGTTTTGATAACATGCTATGCTATGGCATGCCTTGGCACATTATTTTAGGCTGTTTTCAGCTGTTTTAAGCTGTTTTTGGGACGTGTCATATTTTGACATTTTGCCATACTATAGCCTTTGCATTTTTGGTCAATTTTTCAACATGCTATATTATAGTATTTTGGGCTGTTGTTGCAGCATGCTATGCTATGGCATGCCTTGGCACACTATTTTACGTTGTTTTTAGCTGTTTTAAGCTGTTTTGGAGATGTCATATTTTGACATTTTGCCATACTATAGCCTTGCATTTTCGGTCATTTTTCAACATGCAATATTATAGGGTTTTGGTTGTTTTGATAACATGCTATGCTATGGCATGCCTTGGCACATTATTTTAGGCTGTTTTAGCTGTTTTAAGCTGTTTTTGGGACATGTCATATTTTGACATTTTGCCATACTATAGCCTTGCATTTTGGGTCATTTTTCAACATGCTATATTATAGTGTTTTGGGCTCTTTTTGCAGCACGCTATGCTATAGCATGCCTTGGCACACTATTTTACGTTGTTTTTTAGCTGTTTTCAGCTGTTTTGAGGAGTTGTCATATTTTGACATTTTTGCCATACTATAGCCTTGCATTTTCGGTCTTGTTTTTGACATGCTATATTATAGTGTTTGGGGTTGTTTTGATAACATGCTATGCTATGGCATGCCTTGGCACACTATTTTAGGTGGTTTTCAGCAGTTTTAAGCTGTTTTTGGGAGATGTCATATTTTGACATTTTTGCCATACTATAGCCTTGCATTGTCGGCCATTTTTCAACATGCAATATTATAGGTTTTTTGGTTGTTTTGATAACATGCTATGCTATGGCATGCCTTGGCACATTATTTTAGGCTGTTTTTAGCTGTTTTTAGCTGTTTTTGGGAGATGTCATATTTTGACATTTTGCCATACTATAGCCTTGCATTGTCGGCCATTTTTTCAACATGCAATATTATAGGGTTTTTGGTTGTTTTGATAACATGCTATGCTATGGCATGCCTTGGCACATTATTTTAGGCTGTTTTTAGCTGTTTTAAGCTGTTTTTGGGAGATGTCATATTTTGACATTTTTGCCATACTGTTGCCTTGCCTTGTTCGGCCATTTTTTCAACATGCAATATTATAGGGTTTTTGGTTGTTTTGATAACATGCTATGCTATGGCATGCCTTGGCACATTATTTTAGGCTGTTTTTAGCTGTTTTAAGCTGTTTTTGGGACGTGTCATATTTTGACATTTTTGCCATACTATAGCCTTGCATTTTCGGTCAATTTTTCAACATGCTATATTATGGTATTTTTGGCTGTTGTTGCAGCATGCTATGCTATGGCATGTCTTGGCACACTATTTTACGTTGTTTTTAGCTGTTTTCAGCTGTTTTGGGGAGTTGTCATATTTTGACATTTTTGCCATGCTATAGCCTTGCATTTTCGGTCTTGTTTTTGACATGCTATATTATAGTGGTTTTGGCTGTTTTTGCAGCATGCTATGCTATGGCATGTCTTGGCACACTATTTTACGTTGTTTTTAGCTGTTTTAAGCTGTTTTGGGGAGTTGTCATATTTTGACATTTTGCCATACTATAGCCTTGCATTTTCGGTCATTTTTTTGACATGCTATATTATAGTGGTTTTGGCTGTTTTGCAGCATGCTATGCTATGGCATGCCTTGGCACACTATTTTAGGTGGTTTTCAGCAGTTTTGAGCCGTTTTTGGGAGATGTCATATTTTGACATTTTTTCCATACTATAGCCTTGCATTTTCGGTCATTTTTTCAACATGCAATATTATAGGGTTTTTGGTTGTTTTGATAACATGCTATGCTATAGCATGCCTTGGCACACTATTTTAGGTGGTTTTCAGCAGTTTTCAGCTGTTTTTGGGAGATATCATATTTTGACATTTTTGCCATACTATAGCCTTGCATTTTCTGTCAATTTTTCAACATGCTATATTATAGTATTTTTTGGCTGTTGTTGCAGCATGCTATGCTATGGCATGCCTTGGCACACTATTTTAGGTGGTTTTCAGCAGTTTTAAGCTGTTTTTGGGAGATGTCATATTTTGACATTTTTGCCATACTATAGCCTTGCATTGTCGGCCATTTTTTCAACATGCAATATTATAGGGTTTTTGGTTGTTTTGATAACATGCTATGCTATGGCATGCCTTGGCACATTATTTTAGGCTGTTTTAGCTGTTTTAAGCTGTTTTTGGAGACGGTCATATTTTGACATTTTTGCCATACTATAGCCTTGCATTGTCGGCCATTTTTCAACATGCAATATTATAGGGTTTTGGTTGTTTTGATAACATGCTATGCTATGGCATGCCTTGGCACATTATTTTAGGCTGTTTTTAGCTGTTTTAAGCTGTTTTTGGGGACGTGTCATATTTTGACATTTTTGCCATACTATAGCCTTGCATTTTCGGTCAATTTTTCAACATGCTATATTATAGTATTTTTGGCTGTTGTTGCAGCATGCTATGCTATGGCATGCCTTGGCACACTATTTTACGTTGTTTTTTGCTGTTTTCAGCTGTTTTGGGGAGTTGTCATATTTTGACATTTTGCCATACTATAGCCTTGCATTTTCGGTCTTGTTTTGACATGCTATATTATAGTGGTTTTGGCTGTTTTTGCAGCATGCTATGCTATGGCATGTCTTGGCACACTATTTTACGTTGTTTTTTAGCTGTTTTCAGCTGTTTTGGGAGTTGTCATATTTTGACATTTTTGCCATACTATAGCCTTGCATTTTTCGGTCAATTTTTCAACATGCTATATTATAGTATTTTGGCTGTTGTTGCAGCATGCTATGCTATGGCATGCCTTGGCACACTATTTTAGGTGGTTTTCAGCAGTTTTAAGCTGTTTTTGGGAGATGTCATATTTTGACATTTTTGCCATACTATAGCCTTGCATTGTCGGCCATTTTTCAACATGCAATATTATAGGGTTTTTGGTTGTTTTGATAACATGCTATGCTATGGCATGCCTTGGCACATTATTTTAGGCTGTTTTAGCTGTTTTAAGCTGTTTTTGGGAGATGTCATATTTTGACATTTTTGCCATACTATAGCCTTGCATTGTCGGCCATTTTTTCAACATGCAATATTATAGGGTTTTTGGTTGTTTTGATAACATGCTATGCTATGGCATGCCTTGGCACATTATTTTAGGCTGTTGTTAGCTGTTTTAAGCTGTTTTTTGGGAGATGTCATATTTTGACATTTTGCCATACTATAGCCTTGCATTGTCGGCCATTTTTTCAACATGCAATATTATAGGTTTTTGGTTGTTTTGATAACATGCTATGCTATGGCATGCCTTGGCACATTATTTTAGGCTGTTTTAGCTGTTTTAAGCTGTTTTTGGGACGTGTCATATTTTGACATTTTTGCCATACTATAGCCTTGCATTTTCGGTCAATTTTTCAACATGCTATATTATGGTATTTTTGGCTGTTGTTGCAGCATGCTATGCTATGGCATGTCTTGGCACACTATTTTACGTTGTTTTTTTAGCTGTTTTCAGCTGTTTTGGGAGTTGTCATATTTTGACATTTTGCCATACTATAGCCTTGCATTTTCGGTCTTGTTTTTGACATGCTATATTATAGTATTTTTGGCTGTTGTTGCAGCATGCTATGCTATGGCATGTCTTGGCACACTATTTTACGTTGTTTTTTAGCTGTTTTCAGCTGTTTTGGGGAGTTGTCATATTTTGACATTTTGCCATACTATAGCCTTGCATTTTCGGTCTTTGTTTTGACATGCTATATTATAGTGGTTTTGGCTGTTTTTGCAGCATGCTATGCTATGGCATGCCTTGGCACACTATTTTAGGTGGTTTTCAGCAGTTCTGAGCCGTTTTTGGGAGATGTCATATTTTGACATTTTTTCCATACTATAGCCTTGCATTTTCGGGTCATTTTTCAACATGCAATATTATAGGGTTTTTTGGTTGTTTTGATAACATGCTATGCTATAGCATGCCTTGGCACACTATTTTAGGTGGTTTTCAGCAGTTTTAAGCTGTTTTTGGGAGATGTCATATTTTGACATTTTTGCCATACTATAGCCTTGCATTGTCGGCCATTTTTTCAACATGCAATATTATAGGGTTTTTGGTTGTTTTGATAACATGCTATGCTATGGCATGCCTTGGCACATTATTTTAGGCTGGTTTTAGCTGTTTTAAGCTGTTTTTGGGAGATGTCATATTTTGACATTTTTGCCATACTATAGCCTTGCATTGTCGGCCATTTTTTCAACATGCAATATTATAGGGTTTTTGGTTGTTTTGATAACATGCTATGCTATGGCATGCCTTGGCACATTATTTTAGGCTGTTTTTAGCTGTTTTAAGCTGTTTTTGGGACGTGTCATATTTTGACATTTTTGCCATACTATAGCCTTGCATTTTCGGTCAAATTTTCAACATGCTATATTATAGTATTTTTGGCTGTTGTTGCAGCATGCTATGCTATGGCATGTCTTGGCACACTATTTTACGTTGTTTTTTTAACTCTTTTTAGCTGTTTTGGGAGTTGTCATATTTTGACATTTTTGCCATACTATAGCCTTACATTTTCGGTCTTGTTTTTGACATGCTATATTATAGTGGTTTTGGCTGTTTTTGCAGCATGCTATGCTATGGCATGCCTTGGCACACTATTTTAGGTGGTTTTCAGCAGTTCTGAGCCGTTTTTGGGAGATGTCATATTTTGACATTTTTGCCATACTATAGCCTTGCATTTTCGGTCATTTTTTCAACATGCAATATTATAGGGTTTTTGGTTGTTTTGATAACATGCTATGCTATGGCATGCCTTGGCACATTATTTTAGGCTGTTTTTAGCTGTTTTAAGCTGCTTTTGGGACGTGTCATATTTTGAGTGTGAGTGAGTGAGTGTGTGTGTGTGTGTGTGTGTTTGTGTGTTTGTGTGTGTGACTGTGTCCTTCTATTTCCAGTCTTGATGCTGAGCTAACCAGCTGTATTCTTATATTCAACAGACATAAATAGTGATGTTGTAATTTCACCCTGCCAGACAGCAAATACATTACCTGTAGTTTACATTTTAAACCAAATACTGAACTTCAGGGACACGGCTTTTTTATTCAGTAGTTTTATTATGAATGAACAGGATTAGTCTGTAAAAGGACAGAGGAGATGAGCCGGGAGAAAAACTGTTTCCACTGTCGTCGGTCTAAAACTTTCCACCATTTATTGTCTTCACTCCCACTGTGTGAACACAGTCTGTATTTACATTTAAAAATCCAGACACGTCTCTCTGTCTAAAAGATGAGGGTAAAAATAAGGACGTGTTAATTTATAGTGGGAGGGGGGGAATGTTACAAGTTGTTTGGGAAAATTCAGGGGCTTTTCGTCACACAGTAATGCTCGTCTTCCTCGCTCTTGAATCCAATTGTTACTGACCGGGTTCAGTTAGCAGAGGGGTGGAAGGACATCTGCTGGGTGGGGTGAGCCTGAACCTGAACAGCTGAAAGGCACAACACACAGAAAATGTTTCTTAAAATAAGATTTATCTACAGTTTTTTATTGAGACTGTTAATGACAAACAACTTAAATTACACAAGGAAACTTTGGCAGCAAGTTGCAGATTGTTGTATGTATGCACTTCAGTCGATACCACTTAAAAAAGCCATGGTGTAGCACGTCAAAAAATTTGAAAAAAATGTCTTCCTATAGTATGTCATCTAAAATCATACCAAAAAGTCAAAACACTGAAGGGAACACTGAGTATGGCATTTTCGATTGTTATTTCGACGTGGTCGTTTTTGCAACATTATGTGCTATGGAGGGTCTAAGAATAATATTTCATAATGGTTTCAGCGGTTTATTGTAAATATTTTGACATTTTTGCCATACTATAGCCTTGCAATTTCGGTCAATTTTTCAACATGCTATATTATAGTATTTTTGGCTGTTGTTGCAGCATGCTATGCTATGGCATGCCTTGGCACACTATTTTACGTTGTTTTTTAGCTGTTTTCAGCTGTTTTGGGGAGTTGTCATATTTTGACATTTCTGCCATACTATAGCCTTGCATCTTCGGTCATTTTTTCAACATATTATATTATAGTTTTTTGGCTGTTTTTGCAGCATGCTATACTATGGCATGCCTGGGAAAACTATTTTAAATTGTTTTTAGCTGTTTTAAGCTGTTATTGTGACATGTCATATTTTGACATTTTTGCCATACTATAGCCTTGCATCTTCGGTCATTTTTTCGACATGTAATATCAAAGGGTTTTTGGTTGTTTTGATAACATGCTATGCTATGGCATGCCTTGGCACACTATTTTAGGTTGTTTTTCGCTGTTTTCAGCTGTTTTTGGGTGATGTCATATTTTGACATTTTTGCCATACTATAGCCTTGCATCTTCGGTCATTTTTTCAACATGCTATATTATAGTGTATTTGGTTGTTTTGATAACATGCTGTGATATGGCATGCCTTGGCAACTATTTTCACCGGTCTTCAGCAGTTTTCAGCTGTTTTTGGGACTTGTCATATTTTGACATTTCTGCCATACTATAGCCTTGCATCTTCGGTCATTTTTTCGACATGCTATATTATAGTGTTTTTGGCTGTTGTTGCAGCATGCTATGCTATGCCATGCCTTGGCACACTATTCCAGGTTGTTATTAGCTGTTTTAAGCTGTTTTTGGGAGATGTCATATTTTGACATTTTTGCCATACTATAGCCTTGCATTTTCCGTCATTTTTTCAACATGCTATATTATAGTGTTTTGGGCTGTTGTTACAGCATGCTATGCTATGCCATGCCTTGGCACACTATTCTAGATTGTTATTAGCTGTTTTAAGCTGTTTTTGGGAGATGTCATATTTTGACATTTTTGCCATACTATAGCCTTGCATTTCTGGTCATTTTTTCAACATGCTATATTATAGTGTTTTGGGCTGTTTTTGCAGCATGCTATGCTGTGGCATGCCTGGGAACACTATTTTAGGTGGTTTTCAGCAGTTTTCAGCTGTTTTGGGGAGATGTCATATTTTGACGTTTTTGCCATACTATAGCCTTGCATTTTCGGTCATTTTTTCAACATGCTATATTATAGTGTATTTGGTTGTTTTGATAACATGCTATGCTATGGCATGTTTTGTTACACTATTTTCACCGGTCTTCAGCAGTTTTCAGCTGTTTTTGGGACGTGTCATATTTTGACATTTCTGCCATACTATAGCCTTGCATCTTCGGTCATTTTTTCGACATGCCATATTATAGTGTTTTGGCTGTTGTTGCAGCATGCTATGCTATGGCATGCCTTGGCACACTATTTTAAGTTGTTTCTCGCTGTTTTCAGCTGTTTTTTGTAAATGTCATATTTTGACATTTTTACCATACAATAGCCTTGCATTTTCGGTCATTTTTTCAACATGCTATATTATAGTGTTTTGGGCTGTTGTTACAGCATGCTATGCTATGCCATGCCTTGGCACACTATTTTAGGTTGTTATTAGCTGTTTTAAGCTGTTTTTGGGAGATGTCATATTTTGACATTTTTGCCATACTATAGCCTTGCATCTTCGGTCATTTTTTCAACATGCTATATTATAGTGTTTTGGGCTGTTGTTACAGCATGCTATGCTATGCCATGCCTTGGCACACTATTTTAGGTTGTTATTAGCTGTTGTAAGCTGTTTTTGGGAGATGTCATATTTTGACATTGTTGCCATACTATAGCCTAGCATCTTCGGTCATTTTTTCAGCATGCTATATTATAGTGTTTTGGGCTGTTTTTGCAGCATGCTATGCTATGGCATGCCTGGGAACACTATTTTAGGTGGTTTTCAGCAGTTTTCAGCTGTTTTTGGGAGATGTCATATTTTGACATTTTTGCCATACTATAGCCTTGCATCTTCGGTCATTTTTTCAACATGCTATATTATAGTGTTTTGGGCTGTTTTTGCAGCATGCTATGCTATGTCATGCCTGGGAACACTATTCTAGGTTGTTATTAGCAGTTTTAAGCTGGTTTTGGGAGATGTCATATTTTGACATTTTTGCCATACTGTAGCCTTGCATTGTCGGTCATTTCTTCAACATCCTATATTATAGTGTATTTGGTTGTTTTGATAACATGCTATGCTATGGCATGTTTTGGTACACTATTTTAGCTGGTTTTCAGCAGTTTTCAGCTGTTTTTTGTAAATGTCGCATTTTGACATTTTTACCATACTATAGCCTTGCATTTTCGGTCATTTTTTCAACATGCTATATTATAGTGTTTTGGGCTGTTGTTACAGCATGCTATGCTATGGCATGCCTTGGCACACTATTTTAGGTTGTTATTAGCTGTTTTAAGCTGTTTTTGGGAGATGTCATATTTTGACATTTTTGCCATACTATAGCCTTGCATCTTCGGTCATTTTTTCAACATGCTATATTACAGTGTTTTTGGCTGTTTTTGCAGCATGCTATGCTATGGCATGCCATGGCACACTATTCTAGGTTGTTATTAGCTGTTTTAAACTGTTTTTGGGAGATGTCATATTTTGACATTTTTACCATACTATAGCCTTGCATTTTCGGTCATTTTTTCAACATGCTATATTATAGTGTTTTGGGCTGTTGTTACAGCATGCTATGCTATGCCATGCCTTGGCACACTATTTTAGGTTGTTATTAGCTGTTGTAAGCTGTTTTTGGGAAATGTCATATTTTGACATTTTTGCCATACTATAGCCTTGCATCTTCGGTCATTTTTTCAGCATGCTATATTATAGTGTTTTGGGCTGTTTTGCAGCATGCTATGCTATGGCATGCCTGGGAACACTATTTTAGGTGGTTTTCAGCAGTTTTCAGCTGTTTTTGGGAGATGTCATATTTTGACATTTTTGCCATACTATAGCCTTGCATTTTCGGTCATTTTTTCAACATGCTATATTATAGTGGTTTTGGCTGTTGTTGCAGCATGCTATGCTATGGCTAACTTGGCACACTATTCTAGGTTGTTATTAGCTGTTTTAAACTGTTTTTGGGAGATGTCATATTTTGACAGTTTTACCATACTATAGCCTTGCATTTTCGGTCATTTTTTCAACATGCTATATTATAGTGTTTTGGGCTGTTGTTACAGCATGCTATGCTATGCCATGCCTTGGCACACTATTTTAGGTTGTTATTAGCTGTTTTAAGCTGTTTTTGGGAGATGTCATATTTTGACATTTTTGCCATACTATAGCCTTGCATCTTCGGTCATTTTTTCAACATGCTATATTATAGTGTTTTGGGCTGTTTTTGCAGCATGCTATGCTATGGCATGCCATGGCACACTATTCTAGGTTGTTATTAGCTGTTTTAAACTGTTTTTGGGAGATGTCATATTTTGACATTTTTGCCATACTATAGCCTTGCATCTTCGGTCATTTTTTCAGCATGCTATATTATAGTGTTTTGGGCTGTTTTGCAGCATGCTATGCTATGGCATGCCTGGGAACACTATTTTAGGTGCTTTTCAGCAGTTTTCAGCTGTTTTTGGGAGATGTCATATTTTGACATTTTTGCCATACTATAGCCTTGCATTTTCGGTCATTTTTTCAACATGCTATATTATCGTGTATTTGGTTGTTTTGATAACATGCTGTGATATGGCATGCCTTGGCAACTATTTTCACCGGTCTTCAGCAGTTTTCAGCTGTTTTTGGGACTTGTCATATTTTGACATTTCTGCCATACTATAGCCTTGCATCTTAGGTCATTTTTTCGACATGCTATATTATAGTGTTTTGGCTGTTGTTGCAGCATGCTAT
This sequence comes from Plectropomus leopardus, assembly GCF_026936395.1. Classification (NCBI taxonomy): domain Eukaryota; kingdom Metazoa; phylum Chordata; class Actinopteri; order Perciformes; family Serranidae; genus Plectropomus; species Plectropomus leopardus. Next base: position 5,575,732 of record NC_142193.1, read on the forward strand.
GCTATGGCATGCCTTGGCACACTATTTTAAGTTGTTTCTCGCTGTTTTAAACTGTTTTTGGGAGATGTCATATTTTGACATTTTTGCCATACTATAGCCTTGCATCTTCGGTCATTTTTTCAGCATGCTATATTATAGTGTTTTGGGCTGTTTTGCAGCATGCTATGCTATGGCATGCCTGGGAACACTATTTTAGGTGCTTTTCAGCAGTTTTCAGCTGTTTTTGGGAGATGTCATATTTTGACATTTTTGCCATACTATAGCCTTGCATTTTCGGTCATTTTTTCAACATGCTATATTATAGTGGTTTTGGCTGTTGTTGCAGCATGCTATGCTATGGCTAACTTGGCACACTATTTTAGGTTGTTATTAGCTGTTTTAAACTGTTTTTGGGAGATGTCATATTTTGACATTTTTGCCATACTATAGCCTTGCATCTTCGGTCATTTTTTCGACATGTAATATCATAGGGTTTTTGGTTGTTTTGATAACATGCTATGCTATGGCATGCCTTGGAACACTATTTTAGGTTGTTTTTCGCTGTTTTCAGCTGTTTTTGGGAGATGTCATATTTTGACATTTTTGCCATACTATAGCCTTGCATCTTCGGTCATTTTTTCAACATGCTATATTATCGTGTATTTGGTTGTTTTGATAACATGCTGTGATATGGCATGCCTTGGCAACTATTTTCACCGGTCTTCAGCAGTTTTCAGCTGTTTTTGGGACTTGTCATATTTTGACATTTCTGCCATACTATAGCCTTGCATCTTAGGTCATTTTTTCGACATGCTATATTATAGTGTTTTTGGCTGTTGTTGCAGCATGCTATGCTATGCCGTGCCTTGGCACACTATTCTAGGTTGTTATTAGCTGTTTTAAGCTGTTTTTGGGAGATGTCATATTTTGACATTTTTGCCATACTATAGCCTTGCATTTTCGGTCATTTTTTCAACATGCTATATTATAGTGTATTTGGTTGTTTTGATAACATGCTATGCTATGGCATGTTTTGTTACACTATTTTCACCGGTCTTCAGCAGTTTTCAGCTGTTTTTGGGACGTGTCATATTTTGACATTTCTGCCATACTATAGCCTTGCATCTTCGGTCATTTTTTCGACATGCCATATTATAGTGTTTTGGCTGTTGTTGCAGCATGCTATGCTATGGCATGCCTTGGCACACTATTTTAAGTTGTTTCTCGCTGTTTTCAGCTGTTTTTGGGACGTGTCATATTTTGACATTTTTGCCATACTATAGCCTTGCATTTTCGGTCAATTTTTCAACATGCTATATTATAGTATTTTTGGCTGTTTTTGCAGCATGCTATGCTGTGGCATGCCTGGGAACACTATTTTAGGTGGTTTTCAGCAGCTTTCAGCTGTTTTGGGGAGATGTCATATTTTGACATTTTTGCCATACTATAGCCTTGCATCTTCGGTCATTTTTTCGACATGCTATATTATATTGTTTTTGGCTGTTGTTGCAGCATGCTATGCTATGCCATGCCTTGGCACACTATTCTAGGTTGTTATTAGCTGTTTTAAGCTGTTTTTGGGAGATGTCATATTTTGACATTTTTGCCATACTGTAGCCTTGCATTGTCGGTCATTTCTTCAACATGCTATATTATAGTGTATTTGGTTGTTTTGATAACATGCTATGCTATGGCATGTTTTGGTACACTATTTTAGCTGGTTTTCAGCAGTTTTCAGCTGTTTTTTGTAAATGTCGCATTTTGACATTTTTACCATACTATAGCCTTGCATTTTCGGTCATTTTTTCAACATGCTATATTATAGTGTTTTGGGCTGTTGTTACAGCATGCTATGCTATGCCATGCCTTGGCACACTATTTTAGGTTGTTATTAGCTGTTTTAAGCTGTTTTTGGGAGATGTCATATTTTGACATTTTTGCCATACTATAGCCTTGCATCTTCGGTCATTTTTTCAACATGCTATATTATAGTGTTTTTGGCTGTTGTTGCAGCATGCTATGCTATGCCATGCCTTGGCACACTATTTTAGGTGGTTTTCAGCAGCTTTCAGCTGTTTTGGGGAGATGTCATATTTTGACATTTTTGCCATACTATAGCCTTGCATCTTCAGTCATTTTTTCGACATGCTATATTATATTGTTTTTGGCTGTTGTTGCAGCATGCTATGCTATGCCATGCCTTGGCACACTATTCTAGGTTGTTATTAGCTGTTTTAAGCTGTTTTTGGGAGATGTCATATTTTGACATTTTTGCCATACCGTAGCCTTGCATTGTCGGTCATTTCTTCAACATCCTATATTATAGTGTATTTGGTTGTTTTGATAACATGCTATGCTATGGCATGTTTTGGTACACTATTTTAGCTGGTTTTCAGCAGTTTTCAGCTGTTTTTTGTAAATGTCGCATTTTGACATTTTTACCATACTATAGCCTTGCATTTTCGGTCATTTTTTCAACATGCTATATTATAGTGTTTTGGGCTGTTGTTACAGCATGCTATGCTATGCCATGCCTTGGCACACTATTTTAGGTTGTTATTAGCTGTTTTAAGCTGTTTTTGGGAGATGTCATATTTTGACATTTTTGCCATACTATAGCCTTGCATCTTCGGTCATTTTTTCAACATGCTATATTATAGTGTTTTTGGCTGTTTTTGCAGCATGCTATGCTATGGCATGCCATGGCACACTATTCTAGGTTGTTATTAGCTGTTTTAAACTGTTTTTGGGAGATGTCATATTTTGACATTTTTACCATACTATAGCCTTGCATTTTCGGTCATTTTTTCAACATGCTATATTATAGTGTTTTTGGCTGTTGTTGCAGCATGCTATGCTATGCCATGCCTTGGCACACTATTTTAGGTGGTTTTCAGCAGCTTTCAGCTGTTTTGGGGAGATGTCATATTTTGACATTTTTGCCATACTATAGCCTTGCATCTTCAGTCATTTTTTCGACATGCTATATTATATTGTTTTTGGCTGTTGTTGCAGCATGCTATGCTATGCCATGCCTTGGCACACTATTCTAGGTTGTTATTAGCTGTTTTAAGCTGTTTTTGGGAGATGTCATATTTTGACATTTTTGCCATACCGTAGCCTTGCATTGTCGGTCATTTCTTCAACATCCTATATTATAGTGTATTTGGTTGTTTTGATAACATGCTATGCTATGGCATGTTTTGGTACACTATTTTAGCTGGTTTTCAGCAGTTTTCAGCTGTTTTTTGTAAATGTCGCATTTTGACATTTTTACCATACTATAGCCTTGCATTTTCGGTCATTTTTTCAACATGCTATATTATAGTGTTTTGGGCTGTTGTTACAGCATGCTATGCTATGCCATGCCTTGGCACACTATTTTAGGTTGTTATTAGCTGTTTTAAGCTGTTTTTGGGAGATGTCATATTTTGACATTTTTGCCATACTATAGCCTTGCATCTTCGGTCATTTTTTCAACATGCTATATTATAGTGTTTTTGGCTGTTTTTGCAGCATGCTATGCTATGGCATGCCATGGCACACTATTCTAGGTTGTTATTAGCTGTTTTAAACTGTTTTTGGGAGATGTCATATTTTGACATTTTTACCATACTATAGCCTTGCATTTTCGGTCATTTTTTCAACATGCTATATTATAGTGTTTTGGGCTGTTGTTACAGCATGCTATGCTATGCCATGCCTTGGCACACTATTTTAGGTTGTTATTAGCTGTTGTAAGCTGTTTTTGGGAAATGTCATATTTTGACATTTTTGCCATACTATAGCCTTGCATCTTCGGTCATTTTTTCAACATGCTATATTATAGTGTTTTGGGCTGTTTTGCAGCATGCTATGCTATGGCATGCCTGGGAACACTATTTTAGGTGGTTTTCAGCAGTTTTCAGCTGTTTTTGGGAGATGTCATATTTTGACATTTTTGCCATACTATAGCCTTGCATTTTCGGTCATTTTTTCAACATGCTATATTATAGTGGTTTTGGCTGTTGTTGCAGCATGCTATGCTATGGCTAACTTGGCACACTATTCTAGGTTGTTATTAGCTGTTTTAAACTGTTTTTGGGAGATGTCATATTTTGACAGTTTTACCATACTATAGCCTTGCATTTTCGGTCATTTTTTCAACATGCTATATTATAGTGTTTTGGGCTGTTGTTACAGCATGCTATGCTATGCCATGCCTTGGCACACTATTTTAGGTTGTTATTAGCTGTTTTAAGCTGTTTTTGGGAGATGTCATATTTTGACATTTTTGCCATACTATAGCCTTGCATCTTCGGTCATTTTTTCAACATGCTATATTATAGTGTTTTTGGCTGTTGTTGCAGCATGCTATGCTATGCCATGCCTTGGCACACTATTTTAGGTGGTTTTCAGCAGCTTTCAGCTGTTTTGGGGAGATGTCATATTTTGACATTTTTGCCATACTATAGCCTTGCATCTTCAGTCATTTTTTCGACATGCTATATTATATTGTTTTTGGCTGTTGTTGCAGCATGCTATGCTATGCCATGCCTTGGCACACTATTCTAGGTTGTTATTAGCTGTTTTAAGCTGTTTTTGGGAGATGTCATATTTTGACATTTTTGCCATACCGTAGCCTTGCATTGTCGGTCATTTCTTCAACATTCTATATTATAGTGTATTTGGTTGTTTTGATAACATGCTATGCTATGGCATGTTTTGGTACACTATTTTAGCTGGTTTTCAGCAGTTTTCAGCTGTTTTTTGTAAATGTCGCATTTTGACATTTTTACCATACTATAGCCTTGCATTTTCGGTCATTTTTTCAACATGCTATATTATAGTGTTTTGGGCTGTTGTTACAGCATGCTATGCTATGCTATGCCATGCCTTGGCACACTATTTTAGGTTGTTATTAGCTGTTTTAAGCTGTTTTTGGGAGATGTCATATTTTGACATTTTTGCCATACTATAGCCTTGCATCTTCGGTCATTTTTTCAACATGCTATATTATAGTGTTTTGGGCTGTTTTTGCAGCATGCTATGCTATGGCATGCCATGGCACACTATTCTAGGTTGTTATTAGCTGTTTTAAACTGTTTTTGGGAGATGTCATATTTTGACATTTTTACCATACTATAGCCTTGCATTTTCGGTCATTTTTTCAACATGCTATATTATAGTGGTTTTGGCTGTTGTTGCAGCATGCTATGCTATGGCTAACTTGGCACACTATTCTAGGTTGTTATTAGCTGTTTTAAACTGTTTTTGGGAGATGTCATATTTTGACAGTTTTACCATACTATAGCCTTGCATTTTCGGTCATTTTTTCAACATGCTATATTATAGTGTTTTGGGCTGTTGTTACAGCATGCTATGCTATGCCATGCCTTGGCACACTATTTTAGGTTGTTATTAGCTGTTTTAAGCTGTTTTTGGGAAATGTCATATTTTGACATTTTTGCCATACTATAGCCTTGCATCTTCGGTCATTTTTTCAGCATGCTATATTATAGTGTTTTGGGCTGTTTTGCAGCATGCTATGCTATGGCATGCCTGGGAACACTATTTTAGGTGGTTTTCAGCAGTTTTCAGCTGTTTTTGGGAGATGTCATATTTTGACATTTTTGCCATACTATAGCCTTGCATTTTCGGTCATTTTTTCAACATGCTATATTATAGTGTTTTGGGCTGTTTTTGCAGCATGCTATGCTATGCCATGCCTGGGAACACTATTTTAGGTTGTTATTAGCTGTTGTAAGCTGTTTTTGGGAAATGTCATATTTTGACATTTTTGCCATACTATAGCCTTGCATCTTCGGTCATTTTTTCAACATGCTATATTATAGTGTTTTGGGCTGTTTTGCAGCATGCTATGCTATGGCATGCCTGGGAACACTATTTTAGGTGGTTTTCAGCAGTTTTCAGCTGTTTTTGGGAGATGTCATATTTTGACATTTTTGCCATACTATAGCCTTGCATCTTCGGTCATTTTTTCAACATGCTATATTATATTGGTTTTGGCTGTTGTTGCAGCATGCAATGCTATGGCATGCCTGGGAACACTATTTTAAATTGTTTTTAGCAGTTTTAAGCTGTTTTTGGGAGATGTCATATTTTGACATTTTTGCCATACTATAGCCTTGCATCTTCGGTCATTTTTTCAACATGCTATATTATAGTGTATTTGGTTATTTTGATAACATGCTGTACAATGGCATGCCTTGGCACACTATTTTAGGTGGTTTTCGACAGTTTTCAGCTGTTTTTGGGAGATGTCATATTTTGACATTTTTGCCATACTATAGCCTTGCATCTTCGGTCATTTTTTCGACATGCTATATTATATTGGTTTTGGCTGTTGTTGCAGTATGCAATGCTATGGCATGCCTGGGAACACTATTTTAAATTGTTTTTAGCAGTTTTAAGCTGTTTTTGGGAGATGTCATATTTTGACATTTTTGCCATACTATAGCCTTGCATCTTCGGTCATTTTTTCAACATGCTATATTATAGTGTTTTGGGCTGTTGTTACAGCATGCTATGCTATGCCATGCCTTGGCACACTATTTTAGGTTGTTATTAGCTGTTTTAAGCTGTTTTTGGGAAATGTCATATTTTGACATTTTTGCCATACTATAGCCTTGCATCTTCGGTCATTTTTTCAGCATGCTATATTATAGTGTTTTGGGCTGTTTTGCAGCATGCTATGCTATGGCATGCCTGGGAACACTATTTTAGGTGGTTTTCAGCAGTTTTCAGCTGTTTTTGGGAGATGTCATATTTTGACATTTTTGCCATACTATAGCCTTGCATCTTCGGTCATTTTTTCAACATGCTATATTATATTGGTTTTGGCTGTTGTTGCAGCATGCAATGCTATGGCATGCCTGGGAAAACTATTTTAGCTGGTTTCCAGCAGTTTTAAGCTGTTTTTGGGAGATGTCATATTTTGACATTTTTGCCATACTATAGCCTTGCATCTTCGGTCATTTTTTCAACATGCTATATTATAGTGTATTTGGTTATTTTGATAACATGCTGTACAATGGCATGCCTTGGCACACTATTTTAGGTGGTTTTTGACAGTTTTCAGCTGTTTTTGGGAGATGTCATATTTTGACATTTTTGCCATACTATAGCCTTGCATCTTCGGTCATTTTTTCGACATGCTATATTATATTGGTTTTGGCTGTTGTTGCAGCATGCAATGCTATGGCATGCCTGGAAACACTATTTTAAATTGTTTTTAGCAGTTTTAAGCTGTTTTTGGGAGATGTCATATTTTGACATTTTTGCCATACTATAGCCTTGCATCTTCGGTCATTTTTTCAACATGCTATATTATAGTGTATTTGGTTATTTTGATAACATGCTGTACAATGGCATGCCTTGGCACACTATTTTAGGTGGTTTTCGGCAGTTTTCAGCTGTTTTTGGGAGATGTCATATTTTGACATTTTTGCCATACTATAGCCTTGCATCTTCGGTCATTTTTTCGACATGCTATATTATATTGGTTTTGGCTGTTGTTGCAGCATGCTATGCTATGGCATGCCTGGGAACACTATTTTAAATTGTTTTTAGCTGTTTTCAGCTGTTTTTGGGAGATGTCATATTTTGACATTTTTGCCATACTATAGCCTTGCATCTTCGGTCATTTTTTCAACATGCTATATTATAGTGTTTTGGGCTGTTGTTACAGCATGCTATGCTATGCCATGCCTTGGCACTCTATTATAGGTTATTAGCTGTTTTAAGCCGTTTTTGGGAGATGTCATATTTTGACATTTTTGCCATACTATAGCCTTGCATCTTCGGTCATTTTTTCGACATGCTATATTATATTGGTTTTGGCTGTTGTTGCAGCATGCTATGCTGTGGCATGCCTGGGAACACTATTTTAGGTGGTTTTCAGCAGCTTTCAGCTGTTTTGGGGAGATGTCATATTTTGACATTTTTGCCATACTATAGCCTTGCATCTTCGGTCATTTTTTCAACATGCTATATTATAGTGTTTTGGGCTCTTTTTGCAACATGCTATGCTGTGGCATGCCTGGGAACACTATTTTAGGTGGTTTTCAGCAGCTTTCAGCTGTTTTGGGGAGATGTCATATTTTGACATTTTTGCCATACTATAGCCTTGCATTTCTGGTCATTTTTTCAACATGCTATATTATAGTGTATTTGGTTGTTTTAATAATATGCTATGCTATGGCATGTTTTGGTACACTATTTTAGCTGGTTTTCAGCAGTTTTCAGCAGTTTTTTGTAAATGTCACATTTTGACATTTTTGCCATACTATAGCCTTGTATCTTCGGTCATTTTTTCAACATGCTATATTATATTGGTTTTGGCTGTTGTTGCAGCATGCTATGCTATGGCATGCCTGGGAACACTATTTTAAATTGTTTTTAGCTGTTTTTGGGAGATGTCATATTTTGACATTTTTGCCATACTATAGCCTTGCATCTTCGGTCATTTTTTCAACATGCTATATTATCGTGTATTTGGTTATTTTGATAACATGCTGTACAATGGCATGCCTTGGCACACTATTTTAGGTGGTTTTCGGCAGTTTTCAGCTGTTTTTGGGAGATGTCATATTTTGACACTGTTGCCATACTATAGCCTTGCATCTTCTGTCATTTTTTCGACATGCTATATTATCTTGTTTTTGGCTGTTGTTGCAGCATGCTATGCTATGGCATGCCTGGGAACACTATTTTAAATTGTTTTTAGCTGTTTTAAGCTGTTTTTGGGAGATGTCATATTTTGACATTTTTGCCATACTATAGCCTTGCATCTTCGGTCATTTTTTCAACATGCTATATTATAGTGTTTTGGGCTGTTGTTACAGCATGCTATGCTATGCCATGCCTTGGCACACTATTTTAGGTTGTTATTAGCTGTTTTAAGCTGTTTTTGGGAAATGTCATATTTTGACATTTTTGCCATACTATAGCCTTGCATCTTCGGTCATTTTTTCAACATGCTATATTATAGTGTTTTGGGCTGTTTTGCAGCATGCTATGCTATGCCATGCCTGGGAACACTATTTTAGGTGGTTTTCAGCAGTTTTCAGCTGTTTTTGGGAGATGTCATATTTTGACATTTTTGCCATACTATAGCCTTGCATCTTCGGTCATTTTTTCAACATGCTATATTATATTGGTTTTGGCTGTTGTTGCAGCATGCAATGCTATGGCATGCCTGGGAACACTATTTTAGCTGGTTTTCAGCAGTTTTAAGCTGTTTTTGGGAGATGTCATATTTTGACATTTTTGCCATACTATAGCCTTGCATCTTCGGTCATTTTTTCAACATGCTATATTATAGTGTATTTGGTTATTTTGATAACATGCTGTACAATGGCATGCCTTGGCACACTATTTTAGGTGGTTTTCGACAGTTTTCAGCTGTTTTTGGGAGATGTCATATTTTGACATTTTTGCCATACTATAGCCTTGCATCTTCGGTCATTTTTTCGACATGCTATATTATATTGGTTTTGGCTGTTGTTGCAGCATGCAATGCTATGGCATGCCTGGGAACACTATTTTAAATTGTTTTTTGCAGTTTTAAGCTGTTTTTGGGAGATGTCATATTTTGACATTTTTGCCATACTATAGCCTTGCATCTTCGGTCATTTTTTCAACATGCTATATTATAGTGTATTTGGTTATTTTGATAACATGCTGTACAATGGCATGCCTTGGCACACTATTTTAGGTGGTTTTCGGCAGTTTTCAGCTGTTTTTGGGAGATGTCATATTTTGACACTGTTGCCATACTATAGCCTTGCATCTTCGGTCATTTTTTCGACATGCTATATTATATTGGTTTTGGCTGTTGTTGCAGCATGCTATGCTATGGCATGCCTGGGAACACTATTTTAAATTGTTTTTAGCTGTTTTCAGCTGTTTTTGGGAGATGTCATATTTTGACATTTTTGCCATACTATAGCCTTGCATCTTCGGTCATTTTTTCAACGTGCTATATTATAGTGTTTTGGGCTGTTGTTACAGCATGCTATGCTATGCCATGCCTTGGCACTCTATTATAGGTTGTTATTTGCTGTTTTAAGCTGTTTTTGGGAGATGTCATATTTTGACATTTTTGCCATACTATAGCCTTGCATCTTCGGTCATTTTTTCAACATACTATATTATAGTGGTTTTGGCTGTTGTTGCAGCATGCTATGCTATGCCATGCCTTGGCACACTATTTTAGGTTGTTATTAGTTGTTTTAAGCTGTTTTTGTAAATGTCATATTTTGACATTTTTGCCATACTATAGCCTTGAATCTTCGGTCATTTTTTCGACATGCTATATTATAGTGTTTTTGGCTGTTGTTACAGCATGCTATGCTATGGCATGCCTTGGCACACTATTTTAGGTTGTTATTAGCTGTTTTCAGCTGTTTTTGTAAATGTCATATTTTGACATTTTTGCCATACTATAGCCTTGAATCTTCGGTCATTTTTTCGACATGCTATATTATAGTGTTTTTGGCTGTTGTTGCAGCATGCTATGCTATGGCATGCCTTGGCACACTATTTTTGGTTGTTATTAGCTGTTTTCAGCTGGTTTTTGTAAATGTCATATTTTGACATTTTTGCCATACTACAGCCTTGCATTTTCGGTCATTTTTTCAACATGCTATATTATAGTGTATTTGGTTGTTTTGATAAAATGCTATGCTATGGCATGCCTTGGCACACTATTTTAGGTTGTTTCTCGCTGTTTTCAGCTGTTTTTGGGACTTGTCATATTTTGACATTTTTGCCATACTATAGCCTTGCATCTTCTGTGATTTTTTCAACATGCTATATTATAGTATTTTGGGCTGTTGTTGCAGCATGCTATACTATGGCATGCCTTGGCACACTATTTTAGGTTGTTTTTAGCTGTTTTCAGCTGTTTTTGGGATTTGTCATATTTTGACATTTTTGCCATACTATAGCCTTGCATCCTCAGTCATTTTTTCAACATGTTATATTATAGTGTATTTGGTTGTTTTGAAAACATGCTGTGAAACGGCATTCCTTGGCACACTATTTTACGTTGTTTTTCGCTGTTTTCAGCTGTTTTTGGGATTTGTCATATTTTGACAAATGCCTGGGAACACTATTTTAGGTTGTTTTTAGCTTTTTTCAGCTGTTTTTGGGATTTGTCATATTTTGACATTTTTGCCATACTATAGCCTTGCATCTTCGGTCATTTTTTCAACATGCTATATTATAGTGTTTTGGGCTGTTTTTGCAGCATGCTATGCAATGGCATGCCTGGGAACACTATTTTAAATTGTTTTTAGCGGTTTAAAGCTGTTTTTGGGAGATGTCATATTTTGACATTTTTGCCATACTATAGCCTTGCATTTTGTATTTGGTTGTTTTGATAAAATGCTATGCTATGGCATGCCTTGGCACACCATTTTAGGTTGTTTTCGGATGTTTTGTATAGTATGTAATTCAAGATTGCACAAAAAAGTCACACTATAGAATGTCAAAAATCACACATAGTACAGTATGTTGTTCAAAATTGAATAAAAATGTCATACTATAGTATGTCTTCAAAAAATCGTACAAAAAAAGTCATAGTATAGTATTTTGTCAAAAATCCCACAAAAAAGTCATACTATAGCATTTTGTTCAAAATCTCACAAAAAAGTCACACTCTGTAATGTCAAAACTTGCACAGTTATAGTTAAGTATGTCTACCATTATTGCACAAAAAACTAGTAAATCATGTTAGAGTTAGTATACTATGTCATCAAAAAAGTCTTAGTATCGCCTATCAAAATAGTTATTGTATAGTATGTCATAAAAAAGTAATCGAAAAAAGTCATACACTAGTATGTGATTAAAATGACAGATACTGCATTTTGCCTGTGCTGAGCAGTAACTTTTCACATCTAAAACATCTGGTTTTTCATGGCCCACAGTCAGTCTGAGACCAGGTGTGTGTTTTACCTTGTGGGTGTCCAATGTAAAAATGTTGTGGTGCTCCCTGCTGGGGGCCGTGTTGGGGGTTGGAGTTGCCGCCCTGCTGAGGGGAGACGTAGTGCAGCATTACGGGCGGCAAGCCATGACCTGCAGAGTGATGAGGGCCTGACATGCCTCCTGTGACATGAGCCTGCACAGGACACACAAGACAACTCATGAGAGACGACAAACTGAGACCACGTCTATAAAACGGACATCGCTTGCGTCCATCTTCCGCCAAGGACATACAGTAGTGCAAGTATTCAGCTCTTTTACTTTGGTAAAAGTAATAGAAAACACATTGTGAAAATACTCCAGTAAAAGTTGCCTGAAGTTCATCTTCACCTGAGTGAGTTGGCTGATGGAGGGGAAGCCGTGGGGCAGAGGCTGGTGGGTGGGGAGGCTGTAACCCTGCATGGTGTAGGAGGCCTGCGGGGAGCTGTGGCCCGGCGGCAGGTTAGGAGGGGTGGGGGCTGATAAACCTCCTGAGTGGAACATGGATTGAGGCTGAGGAGCAGCCTGACTCGACTGAGAGGGAAAACAGGACATATGAGGTTAAAACCCAAAGTTTGATCAAATCGTGTGACAGGAAGAGGCAAAGATTTCACAACTGGACATCACATAGTTTAAAAAGGTTTATTACACTATTGCTAAGATTACTGAGTATGTTTTTATATCATTTTCAGGACGAACAATTTGCAGAATAGCCTTGTATGTTATTTCAAATTGTGACAAATACAATCTAATTATAATATTTTATCTGGTTCTGTCAAAATTTGACTACAAATTGTGTATAAATTAACCAACCATTCAAAATGTATGCAGAAGCTTTTCATAGGGACAACATTTTCCATCATCCAAGCAGCTGTTGATCACCATTAATGTTCGTAAAGTGTTACCTGAGTGTGTCCTGGACTGGGAGCTGTGTGCTGGGGAGGGGGTTGATTCCCAGTGGGAGTGCTGGAGGGCTGAGGATGATGGATGGAGCCCGAATGGTGAGAGAATGACTGAGCTGAGACAATAAAAAATAAATAATGGTGATTATTTAGCAACTTGTCAGTCATTAAAAGCAAAATATTCCTCCAGAAAGCACTACATATAACTTGTAGCTGCTCTGTATGTTCAAAGAAAATGAAGGAAATGTTACCAAAACAAAGGTTGCAGATATCCAAGTCTATATATCATCCAGTATCTTGTCTGCTTTCATATCATTGTACATTTCTAATTTAAAATCCTATATAGATGGAACATTTTAAAAAATCATCTACTGTTAAACGTGGAGCTAGCTATGCATTTTACTAAACATTTGCTCTGCATTGGACACACATTAGTGTAAGGTGTAAGGTTGGGTAATGCTTCATCTAAATTCTTACCTATAACAAAAAAGAGTCCCTTAAGGTTCAATGCTTGGACCACTTCTTTTTTTACATTTTTGTGATAATACTTTACTGTCCATCTTTATACAGATGACATTATACTGTTAAACCAACTCTATACAGCCAAGCTTTAGAAAAGCTGAAACTTTAATCTGCAGATGTACCTATGATAAGTTATTCTGTACCAGTCTTTCATTCTTTTTTTTTTCCCACAGACCTCATTGTCACAGTTAGGGATTTCAACAGGTAACCGGGTAACTGCCGAGAATATTTTTGACTGGTTATACGTTTCTGTCTACAGGTTAATTTTGCTCCCCAGCCAGATCTGATGTGTGGGAGATAGCTAGCGGTGCAGCTAACACCGGCTGAACCAACATTTTGCATGACATCTTTGCTCTCAGAATCCTGAATACGCAGTTGATGACTAATTATAAGGGCTGATCACAACAAACCAAGCTACTGTATATTTTCTTCCCCTTGTGCCTTTCATTAAATTAAAAACGGAAAATTTACTTACCATACATGCCCTGTTGTGGCCCCGGCGGGCCATCACTCTGGCCAGGGTACTGGGGACCAGGAGGACCCATCTGCTGAGGAGGGGCCCCAGACGTCAGCATCCTTGCACCCCCCTGCAGCATCGAGTAAACTGGCTGGAAATCCCAAAAGTAACAGATGAGTTTAAAAAAAAACAGTCATGTAAAAGATTTTATTAACTACTCAAACCATGTATGGTATTTTAATAAACTATAATCTGATGAACATCAATTAGAAGTCAGACTTTAAAAATCTATAAATCTGAAGGGTTCTGACATTATCAGATAATAAACATTAGATCATGTCTATTTAAATTAATAGATATCTAAATTGTGACAAGGAGTTCCAATTGCTTTTTTGAAAGTAGCCATGAACAAGAAAGTTTGGGATCCACTGGTTGAATATATTTCAAAAACTTAAATGTTAAATCACATATTCTTACCTGTCCGTGGTAGTGTGGGGGCAGGGCCTGAAGCACCTGTCCGTACTGCAGGTATGACTGGGGGTAAGGCGATGCTACCAGCGGCGGTCCTGCTGCCGAGGCGGCAGCTGAGATCATGGGGGAGGCCGGGGAGGCGTGGTGCTCCGGACGTTGTCCCACCACGGGGCCTGAAACAGCGGACCAACAGCAGAACACATGCTCAGTCTATTACCTCGGGCGAGCTCTACCTCGATGAGAAGAAATGCCAAAAAATACTGACAGTGTAACACAGAAAAAGTTGATATTTGTTGCTACAGTACTGAATCTTTGTTATTTTTTTGGGATGTAAACAAATGTAGCCATGGAGTTACACTTGTTGATATCACATTTCCACATTTTGTCTCTCTTGATATGTGTTTGTCTAAGTTTGATGGGAGGTATGGGGTTTGTTTGTTTTGTTTATTTCAAATGAACAAACAAGGCAATAAACATACAACATGTGCGAGTCACACTTAAACAAAAAATGTTTCAAGTCTGTGTGTTGACATTTCACTGAATTATGACTCTGAGAAGGAATGTGATTTTTGGTTCGAGTTAAAGCACCTAATCCACTCTATGAACACAGCTACAGCTCCAACTACTAAAAATGATAAGTGGGCCGAGTACATCAAACTACATCGATTAATTTTTACATTTTATAACACCTGCATGCACCTGTCTCTTTCATCTCGCAGTATTTTTGCCTCATATCTCTGAAATTTAAAAAAAATCACAGATGTGTGTTTGTGATTACCTTTGGCTCTGGGGTATTTGCCCTGGTTGACACTTGACATGGTGTACTGATACATCTGAGGAGCCTGGGGTGAAGACAAGGATGATAAATTAAATTACAGCAGCGTAAAGTTTTCTCTGAGATGAATCTCCACTACCATCTGATTAATGAGACAACAATGTAATATATGTATACAATAACACTGTTGGTGATAGACACTAAAGAGACGGATTCAGACCTGGATCTGGTGTCCTTGGATGTGGAGGGGGGAGACATAGGACAGGTAGTGTCCAGGTGGGTTGCTGTAGATGGCACCTCCTCCTGGCTGTCCTGGAGGAGGCAGAACCAAAGAGGGGCTCGGGGGTGTTGGTCGAGGAGGGGTAGGGGTTGGCGCTGGCTTCTGTCAGAAAGAAATATTGTCTTGAGAGGAAAATCTGAAGCTAAATTTAGGAGTTTTTGACAGTTCTACATGAAAGGTTTCTCATAGACCAGCTTGATCATTATCAGTTGTAGAACACGTAAACAAACTATTTGGTATCCATCAAGTGTCAAATCATTCACCAACATCAAAACAGTGATTGAAATGAAAAGGTGAGTGTCTAAGAATCTGTGTGTGTGTGTGTGTGTGTGTGTGTGTGTGTGTGTGTGTGTGTGTGTGTGTGTAAAACGGTCCCAACAAACCCACCTGGACTGCATTTACTTTGATGGGTAGAAATTCTTTTGCATTTGGATTCAATGTTGAGTTTTTCACTTGCCTGTTAAAAAAGAAATCAACAGAAAAATCATTTAATATAAGTTAATCAAAAAAAGACAGCTATAAAATAACGTCCATGCTGTTTTGGGTACAGATGGAATAATGAAGCATGCTTCAAGGAGTCCAGTTTGAATAAAAGATCTGTGGGTTTAAAGGTTTATCAAATGCAAAAAAGAAAAAAAAACAGCACAGATATTTATAAGACTCAGAAAGGATCACTTTTCATCAACAGTTGGAACAACTGCAAAGCAAACAATTACGTGACAAACAACCTTACAAAGTAATCATTCCCTAATAATCCCTTGCATATATCTGATGTTGCACTGTTTTGCATGCTAACCCAGTGGCCTCTGACTTCTTATGCATCTTAGCATTAGGGATGCACAATTATATCATCAACAGTATCGGAAGATAATGGTTTTAAAATGAAATGTTGGCATCAGCCCATAAAGAACTTTTCTGACCATATGACAGGCCAATAAGATGACACTTTAATTTACAATGTTTATGAGTTGAAACAGCTCAAATTTGCACTGGTTTTGACCATCGTCAGGACTGTCTCAAGGAGAACATCATTTCAGCCTGTTAATTTGGTAGGAATTTTACAGTTTTGTTTTAAATTGTTACATGAGAGTAAATATGGCATTTTGTGCATGTAATCTAGGTTAAAGCAGCTTTCTTGTGTTCACCAATAAATGTGTACATATTGAAAAGCATTTTGTCATGTCTGTACCTTGCATCTGTGGGCCCTCACAATAAGAGTAGGCACAATATGTTTATTCCACTACAGGAGAGACTTTTCGTTCTCTGCAGTTAGGAGGAAAAACATAGGTTGCACATATCAATATCGGCATATGCAATCGCTCAAAATGAGACCAAAAATATTTGCAAATATCCAGTATTATACAACCCTACTTAATTTCGGTCTGAGCACAGCCTCAACATTAGACAGTAGGGGTTGACCGGTATCGGTTTTTCAGGGCCAATAGCAATTATAAGTAATTAATGAGACTGATAACTGATATTTGGAACCGATATGCATTTACAATAAAAATTAAACTTTTTTAAATGCCTATGACAAATGTTTAGTCAAAACTGGAACATTCAGCATCATACACAGCAAGCTCCCAGCAACTTTTTTCATAGAGTCAAGTAAAAATTTAAATTAAAAAATGAAAATAGCTCCCTGAGGTTTTAAAAAGAAAGCAATCCTCCCATGCTGACACTTTCTTTGCACTTTTTAACTAATTAATTTTATCAGCGATCATTAAAATAAAATACTAATACAGATCATTGGCAAAATGCCAAATATCAACCCTAATAATTGGCCAGACTGATAATCTGTTGACCCCTATTAGACTGAACATTACTTACGCTGCAGCTGCAGTCACAGCTTCTGGTCGTTCACTGCTCTCTGGACCGCCCTCCTCACTGCCAGGGGCTGACTGGGTCGTTCCTGGTAGCGGCTCCTCTGGCCCTGAAGCCTGGGGGCTGGTAGAAGTGGTGGGGGCAGTGGGGGTGGTGGTGGGAGCAGCTGCCTCTGCTGTCTGCTGCAGATCTTGGGCAGAGGAGGTGAGAGGTTTAGACGGCGCAGGGGAGGAGGAAGACGAGTCGGTGGGGGAGGCGGAGCCGTGCTGAGGAGGATCTGCAGAGGCCGGGCTTGCTGATGGAGACGAGGTGGGCTGCAGCTGAGAGAAAAGAGGAAGAAACCCAAACATTACAAACTGACACCTCAGATCATGTTTTTACATCTGACCTCTGTATGACCCCAGTGTGACCCCTGTATCATCCCTGTAGAATCACATTATTCTCACCCTGAACTCTTTGCCGAACTTGCGGAGCTCCTCCAGCTGAGATCTCTGCTGGACCGAAGGAGCTGCGAGACAGAGAGACAGAGGAGAACATGCATTAATCATCACATACACCTCAGTGGAATTTAAGGCTCACATAAGTAAAACTGTATGTGAATCACAGCAACCTAAAGCCAGTGTTTTAGAAGTAAGAAACAGGGTTCCTACAGCTTAAAGAAAGTTGGATTTCAGAGTTTTTAAGACCCTTTTTAATGCCACTTGTAATGAAATTTAAGACCATTTTACAATCGTCAAAATTAGAGGAAAATAAATCACAAACTGATGTCAATTACTTAAGATACAGGAGAATTTTGCCTTATATCTATTGTGAAGTATTACGTGACTTTTTGGTGAGTAAATTATTATTATTATCATCATTATTATTATTATTTCAAAGTTATCAATTCTTTTACAATGCAATGCAGAAAAACAATTCCAGAAAAATCCTACTTACCATATCTTGGCATTTTTAAGACTTTTGAAAGACTGATTTAAGGCATTTTAGTTCTATTTAAGACCTTTGTTTTAGACAAATAAATGCCTTTTAAGACTTTTTAAGGATCTGCAGGAACCCTGGTTTAAAAGGAACAAGTGTGCACCCCGTAAATGACAGTATTCTACCTTTGCTGGTCTTTCCTTCAGACAGACCTTCAGTTCGCTCTTTAGCTGCTGTGCTGAGGATCTCATTCACTGTGGAGGACAGACACAAACTGAAACCCAACCACCAAGAAAATACTGACATATTTAATAAAGGAGCATTTTGATTCTAAAGTTCTAACAAATCTTAACATCCACGTTTCAATATAAAGGTGAAATTTTATGAAAAATTCACTTTTTCATGGCCTTTCATCATAAATGCATCTCAAGACTGGCACTGGGAAATATATCGATGTGACATAGATATCGTGATATGAAAGCAGATATCGTCTACTGATGTCTTTCTCTGGATTTGAAAGCTGCATTACAGTAAAATGTATTTTTCTGAACAAGGCTGAAAATGTAAAACATGAATGTCTCACCATCGACAGGAAAGAGCGGGGTGGGGCCAGAGGGTTTGGTGGTGGTGGTTGGCGTGGTGACGGAGGAAAAGGAGGAGTCCAAGAAGGCGGGGCCAACCAGGGGGAGGTCCTGGGGAGGTGTGTCTGGTTTGAGGGCACGAGAGACTGGAGAGAAGAGAAAGAGGGACACTGAATCTGTCTTCACGATGGAAGATTAAAGATACACTGATCAGCAGTGTGTGTGTGCATTGTACCTACCTGCAGGTGAAGGCTGGGAGTTTGGGGTCCGCAGGTTTCTGCTGCTCTGAAGTCTCTGGGATTTGGGGGAAGTTCTGGATGTGACTGAGAAACAGAGAGAGAGATTAGAGTCAACACACAAAAACACCACCAACACCTACTGAACAACACTAATATACACTAAACTGGTGGAACGTTTTAAATATGACAACAGGGGATTAAAGGTCCAACACTTATTGTCCACTCACATTTTCATCTTTTACTGCCGAAATTAAAATCTTGACAAATGTCAATAACTTGTGTGAATAAATAAATAAATAAATGAATCATGTCAATTTAACAAATTCAACATTCATCGAACTCTTTCACCCTAACCAGGCCAAGCCAAATATGGAATGTGTAAATCAAGTTGCGTTATGACTGTGAATTGCTTTTCTTGTGCATTACCATGAGCAGATCTGACAAAAAAAGCACATAAATTTTAATCCACTACCTTCATTTTATATCTTTAGTTACTTTGCAAATTTGGATAATACAAAACATAATCAATTATAATGAATTAAACTACCGAGTGATATATAATTAATTAAAATGAACTCCACTGATGAACACAATATTGCATCAATAATTCTAATCTCATAAAAGAATATTTAGAATTCTGAAATGTTCCATTCTGCATATTAGGTCTTATAGGTTTCATATGATTCATTCATTAACTTTCAGGTTCATTCTTGTGTTTTCTACGAGAACATGTTTACATGCTTTTAATGTTCGAAGAAAAAAAATATATATTTTTCTCACACTGTCTGCCTGAAAATACCTGTGTTCACCCTCTGTCTGTAACACTCTGTTTTAGTGTCTGTGACTTTAAGACACCCTACTATAAAAGACCAGTCTGCTTTGAAAGGTCAGTGTTTCCAAAAGAGCCCGACCGATATGGAATTTTTGAGACCGAGACCGAGACAGATTTTATAATGCATGGTAATCAGTGAATTTTTGAGCTGGAATGAAAATAGATCATTTCTACGTGGACTGTGCACTGATTTTCCACCGATATGACTATGCAAAAGTATTAAGAGGGCTACTTTCTTAAACAAACAACTTTTATTTTACAATTTACTTATTGAACATTACACACAAATAATAATAACGAATAAACATCAGTACTGTATGTGTTCAGCATCAGTCTTTGCTGACCATTCAAATAAAGAATATAAAAAAATACACATCAGTACTGTATGGTCTTTGCTGACCATTTCATAAACGAATAAATGCAATAAAATAAATAGCTAAATAAACATCAGTAATGTTCAGTATCAGTCAGTTGCTGACCATTTCTAAACCACCCCAGCATTGTTTTCTGCATAATATGGTCTGTAAAAAAAGTTTTCTTATCGGCGCATATCAGAAAAAATATACACAGATGCCGATATGCTCTGGTATGTCTGTGAAAGGCTCAGATCGGCCGATAATATCGGTCGGCCAATATATCGGTTGGGCTCTAGTTTCCAGGTCTTCCACATCTGCACTTTCAGCTTCTTTGCACCGTCATTGCATCCAGGAAATGACTGTAGCGGCATTGTAGCAGCATTTTTTTTTCCCATTATACTGCATCGTGTACTTGTTACATCACAACATCACAGAAATCCTGACGGCTCATTTTGAGACACAGCTTACAGGCAGCGTGCATTTCTCTGTGGACTGAGTGTTTTAAGACTTTCGTACTATTTATATAGCACCTATACTGCTTTAAAATAAAAAAGACATGGAAATCAGATTTTTAATATGGGACCTGTAAGTGAGATTCTGAATGCAGCACTTTTACTTGTAACAGAGCATTTCTACACTGTGGTGTTACTTGTTTTACTCAAGTAAAAGTCTAAGTACTTCTTTCATCACTGTGTATAATTTACAAATGTAGACTGCTGTTGTTAGCACGCCAGCATCATTAGCTCCTGCAGTTTATGTTTATGTCGTCTCTCTAATTAAACCTGTTTGGGTGGGAGAAGTTTTATCAATATCATTAGTTTGTGAAGTTTGGTGAGCAGAGCAGGTAAGAGAGGGTCCTTATTCAATGTTTTTAAAAAACGTTACTTATATTTATGTTACCTCCGTTTACAGATGAACGGGTTGAGTCAGCCAGCGCCTGGGGGTGAGAAAGGGAGTGCGGGAGGACGTGATTGGTGCAGGGAGGGCTGCTGGCTGCTGGTGGGCTGCTCTGCGATTGGTGAGGAGAATAAGCTGTTCTAATGGACAGCGGGTTGTTCCTTTCAGGGGGCGGTTTGGGGGAAGACGAGCCGGGCGGCGGGTGTCTGGAGGAGTTAGGTGCAGCGTTTCGACCAGAGGCGCCAGTCCTGCCTGACAGGCCGATCTCTCGAGCCCGCTGCGGGAGAGGTATGTATTTACCTTCCCTGGAAAACCAAATGGAGAAAAAGAGGCGGTAAGAAGAATTCTGGGAAGCTGATGGGTTAAAGTTCTGTTTTTAATCAGAGAGGAATTTCTGTGGAGCGGCTAAAAAGGAAGCAAAGCAGACATTTCAAAGGGAACACAGACAGGAAAGAAAGGTTATACTTCTTATGATCAGTGCCACAAACTCAATTCTATTAATATATTCTTAAATGTTTTTTCTTTACATACAAAAAAAGGGTTGTATTACTTAAACAACAACAACGGTTATGTCAGAAAATCTAACATGCAAAAGCAGTGTATAAAGTTCCTCTTGCCTGCCAGCGGAGGTGAACCCCGGGCTCGTCCGGTCCTCCCTGTCTCGGACCACTGAGCTGTATTTGTCCTCCTCGCTCCGGCCCTCTTCATTCTCCAAAGAAACCCGCCTACGGTACTGCAGGCTGCCCTCGATCTCGCTGGCTAACCGGGTGGCTCGTGCTTCCCGCTGTCTGAACACCTCTGAGTTTCCCTTCTCCAAAGGCATGCTGGGAGACCGTACAGGAGACACAAATATGACGAGTAAAACACATGAAAACACATTAAAAATTGCTACAAACTGAACAATGGAACAGCCATTGGAGATTTTCTTATGGGGGTTTTCCATCAGTGGCCTGGTTTGACATTACTCAGTCCGACACTGGCCCGGCGCTGCAGAGATTTGCATTTTCATCACAACAGGGCTAATTGCTTGAAGATGTGTCTTAAAATGATGACAGCTTGCTTAGGGTGATGATGTGTAAAAGCAGCGGGCTAACGACCTTCATTATTTGTGTGTGTATGTTATCCCATCACACAGTAGTCCAGTAAACGAAGTTAACCAGCTGGAGGTG
This sequence comes from Plectropomus leopardus, assembly GCF_026936395.1. Lineage (NCBI taxonomy): Eukaryota > Metazoa > Chordata > Actinopteri > Perciformes > Serranidae > Plectropomus > Plectropomus leopardus. The sequence continues at coordinate 5,597,901 of NC_142193.1, forward strand.
AGCTGTTTACAGAGGTGCGGTAAGAGCCTGTTGTCTGCAGCTCTTCATCTTACCAGGGCTGTTTCTGCTTTTACTTTCCTCCCTGTGGCAATATGCCGCAAAGAAATTGCCATTATTTCGGTGATAAACACTCAACATTTTTTACAACCCCTATGTACAATGCACAACAAAACATCCCTCTTATTTTGTTATACAAAAGCTTTCATTATTAAGTTGCAAAATAAGAAAATTATGTGTTTTCAGCAGCAACTTAACACTCCTGTATACAGCTGAAAGCGAACATGAAACAGTAGAAAAAAGCAGATATCTAAAGTAAAAACTCCAAACCACAGAGATTCAGTTAGAAGCTACAAAAGTACTGAGAGATGAACACAGAGACTTTAAAAACATATTTCTCTCTGTTCTCCTGCACACAGACATGAGTGGAGTCTTGCAATACACACACGCCTATTTCTTGGGGAGAAGGAAAGGAGGGGGTTCTTTCGGGGGTTGGCTGCAGTCAGTGAGACGTCACCACTACCTGCTTGACACAGGCGTTTGTAATTTTGGACCAACTCTGGAGAGGGTCCATCTCGGGCGTGGTTTGGCTTGGCACATCCCTACTAAACTGACAACTTGACCGCCAAAAGCACTGATGGAAAAATAGCATTATCAGAATCCGAAACCAGTTTTATTGCCAAGTACATTTACATATACAAGGAATTTGATTAGGTGTTTTGGTGCAAAACCATTAACATAAAGGAAGAATAAAAACAGTGAATTTAAACAGAATAAGATATAAGATAAATAATATAGAATGAATTTAGAAATATAAAATGAAAAAATAGAATAAAGAATACAAAATGTATGTATGAAAGGTGCAACGGAGGGACTGTACAGTTGTGCAGAAGTTGGAGTTACAGTGCAAAGATCTTCAGTCTAAATTATTTACTTGCAGTGTGCACTTTCACTTTCAAATAATGGGTGAGATATAATAAACTGATTAAACTGAAGGTTTGTTTGATCGCATGGGCTCCTGTTCTGATGCTGCTCTCTGAGCAAGATCTCATCATAACTAATAGGAAAAATCGGAAACTATGAAAATAATTTTAAAAAGTAAACAGAGGAGGAAAAGTTCGGTTTCGTTAATAACGCTGTATACTAATCCTGGACAAATTCACATAAAAGCATTAAACTGTAAATATGAAACGCTGACTCACGTGTACATGGAGAGGCTGGAGTCATAGGTAGATTTGACTCCGTACGTCTCCTCATTAAACTTGAACATCTCGTTGGCGTCCCAGCCATTTGACTGAGAAAAAAAACCACACATACAAACACAGAAATGAAAACAAGAAGGGTGCCCTCTCTCTGCGATTATCTGTATACTGAACACAGTGAAGGCTACACTGTTTCAAAACACTGATCCGACTGCAACACAGTGGTTACCCGTCAGTTTTAACAACAAGATACAAGTTTTACTGCTTTTTAAAACCATTAAAAGGTCAGATTCCTGCCTCTATCCATGATCTGCTAACCTGATCTCTGCTTGAGGTCCTCCTGCACAGAACTTTGGTTTTTTTTTGTTTTCATGTTGTTTTTTTTAACAGTAAAGCACTTTGTTTGTATCATTTATTTATTTAGTTTTTAATTATATTTAATTATTTTATTATTTATTTAGTCATTACTATCCTCCTACAGAGACATTTCATACTGTCTAACAATCCAATACTGTATGAAGTAGATGCACAATTATTGTGTGTCTCTGGTGAAAACAACATAACCAGAATGTTACTCAGGCTTATACCCTGTTTCCACCAAAGTAAGACCATATATACAGATTATCAAAATGCAGAAAAACCTGCTAAACATAGGTGAAAAACTCCTTTTGCCAGCAGACCAGAGCCATGTACAGGGCTCTGCAGTGCATGAGAAAGCTTTTTTTTTTACTGTTGTGTCATGTTCAAGGTCACAAATGCACTGCAAAACAGGGTCAGTGAACAGTAGAGAGCAGGTATGTGTCTTAATGTGTGCGTGTGTGTGTGTGTGTGTGTGTCGCTCACTGTGTCTGCCTCCAGCTCAAAGTTTTCTCCGTTTCCATTTCCGTCCCACCTCTGCAGGACCTTCTCCCGGTGCTCCCCATTCACCCTGGATGAGGTGATGGCCGTGTCTGTGAATGTGTCTAAAACACACACAAACACATGAACAAATACACACAGACAGGTCAACAACAAACCTAACTGAATCTTGAAGAGACTGTCAAACGGCCACCTCCACATTTACACAAAAACATCTTTACTGCTTTTGTGAACTTTGTCTTAAATGTTCACCTTAAATCCAGATTATATTTATGTTTGGCCATTGTCATGTTTGGTAATTACCAGGTTTATGTATGTTGGTATTGGCTTTTTTGCAAGGAGTGTGGTGAAGGTCCACGATGTAAAAGCTAATACTGCAGGTAGCAATAAAATCTGTACAAAATTGGATGAGGTAAAATTTGGAAAGCTAAAATAAATGTCTCAAAATATTACCTAGACCTTAAGATTGCTTTCATGTTTTCATTTGTAACTTAAATGACAACCAAATATATTTTCAGTGAAAGTCTTCGAATAAGTTTTACAGGAAAAGTTCAACTTTTTGGGCAATTCAAATATTTTCCTTTTATCTGAGTGTGACATTAGAATTAACAATCGACAATCCCTATGTGTGTCTGTTTACCTCTGACAGCAAAATTTAGGTCGACATCGCGGCAGGTCATGGTCACCAGGTCGCTGGGGCTGAAGATCATGGTGTCAGTGATATCTTCAATCTTGGGTGTAGAGGACTGGCTTCCTCCTCCTCCTTCCTCGCCTCCTCCTCCTCCATCGCTCTGTCTGTGGACAGCATCCACCGCCAGCTCGCACTGACGATAGAATCAGGAGAGCACAAAGAAAAAACAGTTACTGCAGCAGCCGTGGACTTCTGTTAAAGTGTGGCGCAGTTTAGAGAAGTTTTTTACCTGTGAGCTTAAAGTCTTGAAGATTCCCTCATACGCTGCGCCGTTTTTTACTCTCACATCACAGGTGGAGCCCTGAAACCAGCAGTGAGGGAGGATTCAGTCAGTTTGTGTGTGGTGTTTATGACAAAATCAAGTTTTCTCTACGACTTCAGACAGATATACAAGCACACTACTCACCACGACCGCTGTGAGGAAATGAAGCATTCTGGCATTGTTATAGACGCCTTCAAATACCTGCAGACACAGGTGATGCAGTATGTCAGCATGTTATGAAGAACAAACTGCAGCAATGTGTTTTATAAAGGTGCTGCAACAGAAATTTGTAGCATTCATAACTTTGTTTAATGGGTCTATATGAAATTTGTTTTGACCAACACTGATAGAGGTGGTAATCACCAGAGGCCCCTGATACCATATTATTATTAGTACAATATTATTGCGATTTTAATTATTTTGTGATCTACTGAGTATTGTGATAACATATATTGTGATATACTGTGATTTGTTAACTTTTTTCATCTGCAAATTAAGATTATAGAATTATATAGACATCTTATAGATTTATTAGTATTGATTTTAGTATTTTAGTATTGATGATTTTGTTACCAACAAATTGTAACCAAGATCCATAATGTTTAGGACATTTTACTGCGAAACAAATAAACTTAAAAATAAGCTTGTCGGCACACTCTAGTGGAAAAAATTGCATAGCAGGCACTGATTATACATGGGCAGTTCTTGACAGTTTTATATTTTGGCTTACTGAGATAAATATTTGTCGATACCATCTGCAATCAGTTTAATAGATCAGGCGTTACAGCACATTTAAGTCAAAGTTAAAGATTATATAACAAATTATGCAATTTGTATGTTTTTATCTTTTTTTAACTTAACCCAAACACTACTGCACTCTCATTAATTATTTAACATTTAGCAGTTTGCATTTATAGCATGTTATCTCACAATTTTATTACTGTCAATTCTGCCTGCTCTGTAGTACATTGCATGTTTGTTCATCAACTCTTCCTACGGTTTTTCGCCATAAAAATATTTTTTAAAAATATAAAACACACACACACACACACACACATATATTTATATATACTCTCTTATTTATAATTTCTTTATTTATATTATATATTTTATCTTAGAATCTCATTTTAGATGCATTTTTTTCCTTTTGTTACATATTTAATGAGCACTGTATAAGTTCTTCTGTTCTTTTACTAGTAACTTACTAAGGATTAAAGGAATAAAGGACTTAAAGGATTTCAATACTCCTTCCATAACAGATCCATGCGTCCACCCCTGATCGTTGTCATTAAATTTGGGAGTGACGGCAGTTTTACGGGACACCTTTTTGTTTACCTCTAGTGCACACACTGTGCCTTTTAAGACACCTCAGCAGACTGGTTTGTTATTGTTGCTTGTGAGAACAGCTGAAGAACTGAATGTTTACAGGACGATCTGCAGTTTATTATGCTTCCTAACCACAAAAATTACTTTGATTACAGGTGAATCCTTGATAAACACGAGCACACCTAGCTATAATAAATAATTAATCAGCTTATCATAATAAGTTTGTTTTCTTAATAAATACACAAAGCTGTCATCACTTACTAAGCTGCTTACAGGAGATGACTGTGATGGTGGCTTCATTGTGTTCCTGGTCCTGCAGAAGGGGAGAAAAAAATAAGTAAACAGCGTCAGCCAAAAAGGTATCAGCTCAATTGCTCCATCAGTGAGAACAATAACAGAAGCCTCAAACAGGCAGCACCGCAGCCTTTCTTGCTAGCAAGCGAGCAACGTAAACATTGACATTGCAAGGTTTGGTAGAAACTAAATCAGCTATTACAATATAAACTACTTCTCTTAAAGATAAAGTAGGGAAAGCGGAATGTTGTTGTACAGAATAGTAAAATATCCGCTAGCTAAGTCAGCTAACGCAGCTAGCTTGGCGTAGACGTCGACTTTTAGCAACAGAGACACAAACGAACCGCTAGAAACGACGTCGGCATCACATTAGAAACTGACAGCTGAGCAAGTCTTAGTATTTAGGTTATACTTTTTAGTCATGTGCATCCCTGTTATTCCGGTCTCGTCGTTGCAGTGAAAAGTCACACGGTTTTGACAGGCCAAAACACGATACACCGCTGCAAAACAACAAAACACGGCGACGGGTGCGTTTGATGTGGCAAAACCCGGCAACTGCTGTGTAATGTGATACGAGCTGACTCTGTCAGACAGGCTGGTTCCAGGTGTTAGAAATCAACAAAAATATTCACATTTAATTACAAATGCATTCTTATGCATATTATCACAATTTACCACAATTAAAGTACTCACAAAGTGGCAATATTACCGCATATAAACAGCAAGTCAAGAGCAACCCGGCTCAGCCGAGATAGTGTAACCAACGCACCATTTGTAAACCCCGCCTACTGATAGAATTTACAACCTGATTGAGCAAAACTTTCTGTCAATCATTCCCGACCTTTCCTTTCATTGGTTTAGTTTCATGTCAATCATTTATCCGACGGGCTGTCCTCATCGTGACAGGGGTCATGTAAGGAAACTGATGCTGGGGAATGTCGATTGGCTCTGATGGCAAAGAAAAGACGGATTAAACATTAATTAAAAGGCATTTGAGCTGGATTTTAACAAAATGTTATACCCATAACAAGCAAAAAAATATACATGTACAAAATCTGCTTTTTAAGTTGATGGCTTAAAAGAAATAAAAAACACAACAAAAAAGAAATGAGGCCATATGTGGAAAAATATCAACAAATACAGAAAAAACCTGAATTTTTTTACTATTACTATTAAACCAAATGTTATATATTTTATAATTATCATTATTATTATTATTATTATTATTATTATTATTATTATTATATGTTATATAATTGTGTTAAACTCCACGTTGGCCGACTGTATTATTCATACACATTTTGACAGTCAATGTAATAATGTACCTGCAAAAGTTAAGTACTTCTTCATGTAAACAAGGATAGCTATTCATTTCTAACAATCACCAGCTCCCATGATGACAGGGACTATATTTATTAGGGAATATACATCATACAATAACGGTAGGTCTTCAAAAAGGTCTTTAAATGATGAAAATATTAAAATTAGATTTTGACTCTTAAAGATCAGGTTTATTGATCGTAAAAATTATTAATTCATCTCTGAGGGCCAAACATCAAAAATTCATCTCTAAAAAATATTTGAAATAAACTTTAAGATTTTGTTAGTGAATTTAATAGAAGTTTTCACCTTTTTGTGATTCAGTTAAGACCATGACATGAACTGGGAGGTCTTAGGCGAGTTGCTATGAAATCACCCTTTTACAGTTATTGCCTTCAGCAAGCTTTTTCAATTTCTTCCTCAAACTCAACCTAATCTTTTTTTTTAAAATACATATACATACCGGTAATAAAAAGACTTTAAAGTTACTACATGTATATGTCTAATTAGATTGCATAGATTGTCTTTGGCACAGTCCTATCATTCGTCGTTTGTTCCTGGTTTTAATTAATTAAAATATACACTGTAATTGGTGGAAGAGAAAATTTCCACCCCATGATTTACATAGTTCCTCACTATTACACCACAATAACATCCTGTCCAATGATAGTGCAAAAAACAGTTGACCTCTATGAAGTCAGACATATTAGTGACTTAGTGAAATTAAAGTAAAACCTGATTAAACGCTATTTTGAGTAACTGTCATCTAACAGTGTGGGGACATAAGTTTGACTTATTTAATTCTTCTTCATTTGAGGCCAATACTATTCCAGACTATCCGCCTGGCTGATTATCAGGGCGGAGATTTGGCATCTTGCCGATTATCTGTGCCTCATTTTATTTTAATGATTGCAGATAAAATTAATAATAATAATTAATTAAAAAGTGCAAAGAAAGTGCCATGGTGACATGGGAGGAACTTTGTAAAACCTTAGGGATCTAATTTTATTAATTTATTTTTTATTTAAATTTCCACTCGACTTTATGAAAAAAAGTTGCTGGGAACTTGCTGTATATGATGTTAAAAGTAAAAGTTTTAATTAAACATTTGCCAAAGCAATTAAAATAAAGTTTTATGTTGGCGTTTGTCATTTTCCAAATTATTAATATTGACAGAAAGATTTTCATTTTTATTGCTAACGTATATTGGTTCCAAATACTGGTCATTGGTCTCATCAACTTCTAATAATCTGTATCCGTATCAGCATTGAAAAAACAATATTGGTCGACCCTTAATTTAAATGTAAATGATATATTATGTGTTGGAATTATACTGTCTGTTAAAATAGTTATAATTGAAGGAAAGATATATTTTATGCTGATTCATAACATTCAAACAGTAGTGCATCCCTAACAGTGTATGTGATTTACAAATACTGGCATCTCAATGTTGGAGAGAAGAAAAAAAGGCCCACAACGATGTTGTATGTTTCACTATATTTATATTATATCATTAAATTCAATGTAGTACCTGAAACTAACCACACAGGGTGGACAGACAACACTGCCCGCCCTCAACACACGGTCCCAGCAAAGAGAGAAAAGAGACAGAGAAAGGCACAAAGAGTTTTGAAACCGAGAAAACAACATTGAACATGATGATTAAGCGAGGTTCGGGTGTGGGGGGGTTGAGGTGCATATAGACAAATACATGAGCAAAGAAAAGACTGGTAGAAATGACGGGGTGGGTTATGTGGTGCGTAAAGAAACAGGCAAGCTCTAAAGTGAATGATGAGCGAAGACAGAGCGACACAGATGCAGGCTGATGACGAAGACGACAGACACAGAAAGGCACAAGTAGAAAAAGTAGGTGTTTTCATTGACATTTTCTGCTAATTGTATACTCTTTTTTGTTTTTTTAACCCTTGATGAATGGAGGATGAGGTTGAGGAGGAGAAGACAGCATGAAAAGAGAGTGAGGATACTGTAACCTTGAGAATGAGGCATTATAGCAAATCTTATATATATTTTTTGTTTCCTTCTTTTTATCCCAAAAATAAAAAAAGGCACAAACACATTTTCAATTACAAGATGGAGCCGGAACAACTGTTACATGGAGTAAGCATACAAAATAAAAAGGTGTCTTAAAAACAAAAATAAAATTAATACTATTATTCTGACCGTCATAATTATCATTATTATTATTATTATTATTTCCATCAATATTATTGTTATTGGTATCATCAATAATTTCTCTCCCAGTTTAGTTTTTTTTTCTTAACATCAGAGAGAAACAGAGAGAGAGAGAGAGAAAGAAGAGACATTTACTGAGTGATGCTGCTGAGTGTGACTGAGGTAAATGTTTCCTGCCTGCTCTACTTCATGTGCCACTTAGACCCAAAATATTACTCTGTTGTGTTGAGACGTCAAACCAAACTCCATTGAAAAATATGTCAATTTAATGTTGCCTGGAAATCGTGTTTGTAGATAAACTTTTATACAATTATATCCCTTATAAAAAATTTTAATCTGCCCACAATCTTGTTCCACTAATGAAGCTGCAGCTATTGGTTATTTTGGTTATCAATTAATCCATAGATTTCTTTTTATTTTGTTACTTGTTGGAATATATATACTGTTCGGTTACTGACTGCACCACACTCGCAGCGCAGAGCATACTCTGGGCACAGATGGAGCAGCACATTGGCAGGCACAGTGAAAGTGAAACTGGGGTGAATTTTTGAATAGATTTCTACATATGTACACATTTGTATACTTAATCTGTAGGTGATGGGATAAGATTTTGGTATCCAAAGTTTTCTGGTTTCTGTTTGCAGTCAGTTTGTAGTCCGAGTAGTATTTACTAGTTACATTTGAACAGCAGGTCAACAGTCCATGTGGAGAGGCGTAATGCATTGGCTGAAATGCCATCCCAGAACCCATTGGCTGTCTCACGACGAAGTTTTGATGGACATTTTAAGATTAGTTCAGTCTTGAAACCTTATCCCTTATCAGCTTTTTTTGATAATATATCTGCATTTCAATCAGGGCTTGCTATTATTTGAAAAAAATACTGCTAATTTTAATTCCAACAGAGCACTTCATTCAATACCCATAATGTGACAGGCATGAAGTCTTGTTTAGTAATATTTTTCGAACATTTTGGTGGCATCTCAGCACACTGAACGTCCAACTCTTTCAATTTCACCACACCACAGACTATATGGGTTGTAGCTGCTGTTGTGGGAGTGTGAGCTTCATGCTGGCAACAACTGTGAAAGTCCATCCAGTCACACATACACAGTGACAAGACTAACTGTAAGCATTACATAGCTAACATTACCCAGGGGTTAGTAGTAAAGGCTTTTAACGTCAGAATCAAGCCGTTTTGGTGTCAGTGTGAGTTTGTTGGGAAGTTTAACGGCTTAGAGCTGGATGTTGGGCCTGCCACTCTGTTCCTTCGGCTAAGATGGCAGATGTTTAACTGACCTTTCATATGTAGATATTTCTTTATAGACATAGTTAAAATGACCGCTGCATGGAAAAGGCAGTCTTGGCCAGGATATCTGCTGGCTATACCAGATTAGCCTGATATATTGGCCCTTGCCGCGTCATCAGAAGGATAAGGTTTCAAGACTGAACTAATCTTAAAAGGTCCATCAAAATTAATAACAGAGTTGTAGCTGTAGGTGTAGTCTTCAAAATGTTTCATCCGAAACAAAAGTCTAAAGATATTAAATTTACAATCATGTAAAACAAAGTAAAGCAGCAAATTATCACACTTCAGAATCCTGATCTAGTAAAATGTTGTTCGCTTGATAAATGAAAACATATTTAAATCAATATTAGTGTTCATACTATTATTATACATTCAACAACATAATGTGTTTATTTTAACATTCACATTCACAAGTTGGTTTGGTCTTCCAATCAGACGTGAGTGTCATCTTGTAGTAACATTAATAATAATGTGATAACGTTACATGTAGAACCTCTAAACTTGTATAACCTTTTGAATGGAGGTTGCTGTGACATGATCTCTGTAGAAGAGAGAGTAAAGGTTTTGGGTCTACCTGCCACAGTACAGATGTCTGTAGAGCATGTTTGGCCTCTGGCTAGCGTGTGCTGTCTTGGCAGGACCACTGTGAGGTATCAGGACTGCTGGCTTCACAGCGCTCGAGCTCTCACTGCTGTTCATGTATGAGAAAGAGCCTGCTGCTGTGAGTCGTACCGGCAAAAACAAAGCTTATCTGACTAAAAAATAATAATAATAAAAGAAATGTACCGCTATAGTTAGTGTTGTAAAGCTGCTCTCACCCGTCTCTCCATCTGCTTAGTCTTCTCTCTCTCTCTCGTATAGTGTTAGTACTTTTACACCTCCTCCTCCACCTCCTCCGCTTCTCCTCCACCTTGCTAACAAAAGAAAAATACTGGTTATGAATGGCTATGATGTACGCCGCCTCATCCAATCTCACGTTCGCTCACGCACACACACACTCAAACACAAACACACATACACACTCCGCCTCCCCCTCCTGTTCTTCCCTTCATCAGAAGAAGGAGTACTGGTTGTCGATGGCACGGGGCGCCCTTGCTCCGTCCCTCTCTTCTCCCTCCACAGCTTCTAGTTGGCGGAGAGGAGTGTCCCTGTCCCTCTCCTCCCAGTCCTCCACTCCTCCACCACTACCACCTCCGCTGCCTCCACTTCCTCCTCCTCCTCCTCCTCCTCCTCCTCCTGTTGTCGCCATTGTCACCACAGATGCTCCTGCTGCTCCTCCTCCTGCTCCTGCTCCTGCTCCTGCTCCTCCTGCTGCTCCTCCTCCTCCTGCCTCCATCTCATTTCCTCTCTCCTGGGGAGGAGTCGGGGGCGGCGGCCGGCCCGGCGGCAGCGGAGGAGGCTGAGGAGGGCTACGGGGTCTGCTGGTCAAGTCTGCATGCAGCAGAAACAGAGAGAAAGAGAAAAGAAAGAAAAAAGTGGGGAAACGAGAGAAAAGTGTAAATAAAGGAAGGCAGAAGAGGAGGAGGAGGAGGAAATAAGGCCAAAAGTGTAGTGAAGGAGTGAAGTGACAGCACAGTCGGAGGAGAGGAGGGCGAGAGGCAGGAGAGAAAAAGAGAAAGTGACAGTGAGTGGCTGGTTAGGTGGAAGAAGTCTGCGGTCATGGAGTCCATGGGAGTCATGAAGGCAGTCCAATTCAACAAACACGCACGCACGCACGCACGCACGCACGCACGCACGCACGCACGCACGCACGCACGCACGCACGCACGCACACACACACACTGTTGGGCAATGTGATCTATAGTAGATATGTACACATACAAACCAGAGTAAGGCTGTAACTAATGATTATTTTCTTGATTCATTCACTGTTTTAGCAATGAGATGTCAGAAATGTGACCCTCACAGTTTCCCAGAGCTCTTTGTGACACCTCCAAAGTGATTTGCTTTGTTTAAGCAAAAGTCTTAAATCTGAGAAGACAAACAAAAGCAGCAAATCCTCATTTTTGAAAAGTTGGAACAGGAGATTTTTGGTATTTAAAGTTAAACTTTATTAATTATGAAATAATTCGATAAACTAACAACTTAAGCTTTAATCCAGGGTTTCCTGAAGTGTATTATAATGGACCCCTAAAATAACTAAACTGAAAGTAAAATGAGACGTCAGCCCGGTTACCACACATTACTTAATTGGTGGCAGCCAGCCATGATTAAAACATCTACAACCATGTTTTGCTTTTCTGTTTTTGGAGCTGGGGCATTTATTATAGGCGCTGTTGGAATATATACTACCTTACACCACATTTTTGGAGCACAGAGCATACTCTGGGACCAGATGGAGCAGTAGAATGTCTGATGAAGTTAACCTCTACAGCAGCTGCTCCTCTCATCACTGATCAGCTCTGACCTGATCAACACATCAATTATCCACCCTGCAACTCCTCAAACTGCTGCTAAGGGGAAAAGAGCTCATGATGAGTTCACTGACCCACAAAAATGTCCGAATTTAGAGACAGAACACCGAATGATAAAAAAAAGGGACACAAACAGGAAAAGAACAAACAAAGCGATGCTTTTCCAAAGTAGGTTTCCTTCGACCTAACCTCTTCGACCTCAAACGCCGCCACTTGTTCAAAAAAAATTACATTTGTACATACAAGTGAACATACAAGTACTTTCTTCTGATTAGCATTATTCTAAAGTAAAAGTTGTGGATTTTTTTTCTGTTCACTCTGAGCCTCAGCAGCCTCACATATGTAACAATCTAACCACACTGTGAGGCAGCAAACGTCCTTATTTTTATCCATAATTTCTGCCTATGGTTATCCAAACTGTTATTTCACATCACATTACCTGGTATCGTGATTCTCTATTCACTATTTCACACTGTTGTTCTGTACTATCTGCAGGAAACCCAATTAAAAAGTTAAAAAAAAGAAAAGAATAACATCCCAACTTATTATCCCTTAATTTGCTCACTCAACTTCTGTTCTGCAGAATCAAATAGCAAAACTCAAATGCATATTGTGTTGAAATAATAATTAAATAGCTGACATGAGAGTCCTGAATGCAATAAGAAATGCGTCAATATGTCCAATTTGAATAAGCACATATATTATTCACCCACTCACTCCCAAACACTCTGTCTCTGTCAGCCGAGTCCGGTCTCACTTACACACAGTCAGAGATGGGGGTTGATGGAGAGTCAGGATGGCGCGTGGTGATGGCATCACAGACTGTAGGCCGACTGCCTGCCCTGTCCCGGCCTGCAAGGGATGAGCCAACGGATACAACAGACAACAACAACAGAGAGGTCAGAACAGCGATGGGTGCTGTAACACACGAGCAGATGGAGAGCGCTGCAGGTGAGTGTGAATATTTGTGGTTAAGTTTTTGTCACTAATGATTATTTTTAACACATTTAATACTGTGAGCGTTTGAAAAGGCATTTTGACTTCATAAATAAACTTGATTTTGGCAGATTTTGTTTGAGATCTATGGTTACATGGAAAAGCAAGGAGGACCAAAGGATGACATGAGTGATGAAGGGTTATGATGTGGCTGATGTTTCTGTTTTTAGATGCCATGCAGTATGTGTGTAAAAACAGCTGAGAGAAAGATGTGATAGCATGCATGTGCACACAGATAAAAAACTTTTTTTGATGGATTTAGTTCCAGCACACACACCTTTATGGTGATCTTCCTGGTTTCTACAGGCAGTGTAACACCTTTACACTTGCTCTAAGTAAACAGTGGCTGATAAACAACAACAACTCGTAGGAACCGAATAAATTGTGTATTTGGTCTTGTCAAACCTCTTTCAGACAGATTACATGACACTGCTGGCTTCATCTATCTGTTAAGGTGATGGCATCTTGTCATTCTGACAGGTGTCTATGTAGGGCTATACAGTGACATATGCTGGATGTTGCATGCGCTACAAAAAATAAGTCGGTGCGATAGCTGAAATTACTGCAGTAAAACCTGTGCGAGGCAGCTTTGAGCCAAGTGTGTGTGAGACATACCTATGGCCATGGTTTGTGTTCTTGTTTATGTGTGAGGTGAAGCGATGGAGCATTAATATTCTACTTGGTGTGATTAAAAATCACGTACCTGGTAGGGATGCACAATAATATCAGCACATCATTGTTTTTTTTTCTTCAATGATATAGTAGACATGTACAAGAAATCAACCCTAAGTTGAAGTATTTTTCTTATTCCGCACAATGGTGCTCTATATTTTTGGCTGGTTTTGGCTTTTCTTGCGTCTTCTCTTTTTATATTTGGAGGATGGTGTTCATTTGTACCTGGCTGGCGAACAGCAGTGGCGCCCACAAAGCTGATGAGAGTGACGTCTGAGGCGCCGCCGGACTCCAGGGGGATCGGGTGCACCCGGAAGTGTTCCAACATGTCAAAGATGGACTGGAACCAAAGGTGCTGCACTCTGCACTGACCGTCCTCATTCAGGGACAGGCGGAGGTGCTAATGTAAAAAGAGGACAGTCATGCAAAAGTCAATACTTTTTTCTTACTGAATTTAATGAGAGAAAAAAACTGTATGCTGATCATTCTCTACTTCCAACTTCTCCAGTATAAATAATTGTAAACTGAGTATCTTTTTACTTTTTGGACTGTTAGCGTTGTGGACAAAATTAGACATTTGAAGACCTAGGTCTGTGGACACTGTGAAGGACACTATTTCAGGCAGCAACCAAATAATGCATTTATTAAGTGAGAAAACTGAAAATGTAAATAATCACTTCTTGCATCCAGAAACATGTAATAAGTAGCTCTAGCTGTCAACCTACAGAAACTAGTGTGAAATCTTAACATAGGCCAACAGATGCAACTTAATTAAAGGATCTAACATATACAAAATTTTCTCTATCTAGGAAAACAGGAAATGAATGAGTCTCTCTCACACAAACAGAGCTGAACCCTGACTCACCTTGGCCTTGCCCTGGAAGTTAAAGGTGAGGACATATTCTCCTCGCCGTGTCTCACTCTGGCGAACCAGGAAGACACCGTGGCTCGCAGGGCCTCCAGCTAACACCAGCTGAGCAGCTTTGAGACGGGACAGTGTGCCGTGGAACCACTGACACTCGCTGAGCGGGTGCTCTACAGCCTCTGCGGTCGTCACCTCCGAGAACAGGAAGGATCCTGGATGGGTGAATGGTACATATGATACTTTAGTGCTTCAGAGTTAAAAAGATGGTATATGTAATACTTTCAAAGCACAAAGTACACATATCTTCATTGCAGATTTCACAAAACTTAAACAATATCGTTGAAATGTCGATAAAACAAAATTGCGAGATGACTGCGTTTCCAAGAAGCATGGTAATGGCTGTTCAAAATATTAGCAGGTTTACTTTGATTGCATCCACTGCACTAGCCGTCATTACTCCAATCCAAGGCAATGTAGGCGTGTTATACGAGCCATTATGGAAAGGCGAGCCCCTCATACGTCGGAGCAGCCACGTATGAGGGATTTCTGGGAGGTGATAGTCCATGATTTCATGGAGGAATTGTGGATTCAAAACTTCCGGATGTTACGCTCAACTTTTAAAGTTATGTGATGCAATAACACCTCTCATAGCTCCTGCTGCATCATGAGGGAGCCAGTTCCTACCAACACACACATAGCCATAGCACCACGTGACCTACAAAAGCCAAAAAAGTGTTTTCATTGCAGTTTTGTAAAATATGTCTTTTTCAAATCACCTGAAATACCACCTCATGTAAGCGTAAAACTTTTTTGAGATAAATGTTTTTTTAAACTGGTGTGTTTCCATTTGGCGTATTTTATATACACAATTTCAATTTGCGTAATTTCAGCATTCATGGAAACCCGCCTTCTGTCTTTGTGGACAGAAAAGACAAAACTGGAAGACTCTTTGCTGCAGCCCAAACACAGTTTTGATTTAATTTCTAAATATTGATGGTTTTAAGGGGACAGTTCACCCAAAATCAATAACTAATATTTTTCCTCTTCCTGGTAATGCTATTTATCGATCTAGATAGTGTTGGTGTGAGTTGCCGTGTGTTGGAAACATTGGCAGCAGAGATGTCAACCTTCTGTCTCATATAATGGAATTAGATGGCACTCAGCTCCTCCCGCACTACACCCGCCAACTAAATCACCCTGCAGAAGGAAGCATACAACAACTGCTAGGTCACCAAGCACCACTGAGCCAGCTAACATTACAGCACAGCCAAGGAGGACGCCATTAATGTTTACGAATCGTGCTGCCATTAGCACGGGCCTCTCGTCCATGTGTAGATGCACGCTTCCTTCTACGCATTGATACGATTGGCGGGTATCGTTCGGGAGAAAAAAAATTGTCCATACATGAAACTCAGTCATGATTTCTGAAAGACACATTGCTGCTGAGTTTTTCAAATGTATTCTTTTGGCACTTTAAGCACCACAAGCCAAGTACCATCTAGTTTCCAAATACTTGAGAGAAGGAAGACATATCTACAGTCGATATCTCCAACACTCTGCAACTCACATTAAAACTATCTAGACTTTTAAGTAGAAGAAAAATGTTTTTTTTACTTTGGGTTTGACTGTCCCTTTAAATAAAAATATTTCATATGCACCTGTGGCGTCTGGCGTCTCAGCAAAAGGTGTGCCCAGACTAGCGCCGCCTCCGCCAAGGATCCGACTGTCTGGTTCATCGAGAGGGGCTCGAGGGGGCAGCTCCGGTGGGAGAGGATCCATTAGAGGTGAGGAGCCTCCGATTCCTCCATAACACACTGAAACGAGGAAAAAGAACCGGACAGAGGCGACAACTGAGTTATAAAGTAGATAACTGTTCAACAGTTTGCTTGGCTTTTTGTCTGTTGTCAGATTGCGTCTCTTTTGATTTTACTGTCATCTGTGGTGTAATGTGGTTTTATGTTGTCGTAATAGTCAGAAAATTGCCTTCGGGCCAACACTGGCACATTTACAGTGACGCTGGTCAATGTGCATTGTCTCTGAAAATAAATAAATACAAAATTACAATTCCAAACCAGGCTAAAATCACTTTAAATTGCAAGTGTCACAACCAGGGCTCATAGAAACAGAGCTGGGAATTTAAAAGGACAAAAGACACTTAAAACTGATCAATAATGACTGCTGCCGGCTATAACTTACAGATCTTTCAAAGTGTCATTGGCTGCACCCTCACAAATCTGCTTTCATGATGCGAATCTTCTCTTATACAGCCATTGATGTAAACACAAACATCTCAGAGAGAACTCCTTGTTTTAATTTACAAGGAGAAAACTTCACACAAATTATAGCACTACAATGTTAGTGCTCAATTCAGATTTTTTCTAGATATGATTTTTTGAATGTAGCTGTTCACATCGTCGTTTAAAATATGGCCGATATCAGAATCTAATGTGAACTGGTCATAGCCCTGATGTGGCCTGAGTGCCCAGAAGAATAACAAAACCTCACACACAGCACGTTGTGTATATGGAAGTAAACAAGAAGAAGAGGTCCATAACAAACATGGAAGCTACTGATGTGACCATTTATGGTTTCATTTTTAAGTTATTGTGCAGTGACTCCACGGGCAGAAGACGAGGCAAGTCAACATTATTTATTTCTATAAGTATTTCTATACAAAACAGGCACGGGCAGTGGGTGAATGATACGAAGGGCTTCATCACTCTTTACCTATGGCCATTCTCAATGCCCATGCGCAATTTCAGATTGATTTGGCAAAATTAAGGGTAGAAAAATGGATGGATTCTTCTTTTTATAGCAGGATGTCAATCTAGAGTGATGTAAATGCACTGGATTCCTCTGAGGTCGCATCTCAAAAAATCAGATCTGTGTCTGATTTAGAACCACATAAGAAAGTGGCCCAAATCTGATATAAAAAGATCAGATTCCATGTGATTTGTACTGTTCACGCTGTCATAAACAATCACATCTGGGTCACATGGGGGGATCAGATTCAAGCCACTTGTGCCTACAGTGCGAATGTAGCTTAAGAACTGTTGGCAAAATTACTATTTTATGTTGAGGTCAGATGTAACCTAGAAGTTTCCTTACTCTTCAAACACTGCAGCCCCACTGCACTGCAACACACTGTAAAGCTCTCAGTATCACAGACATACCTTGTGAAAGACGGTCAACTATCTCGGGCGTCCCACTGATATCCAACGGGCCAACACACACACCTTCAGTATCTTCCTGTTCACTGCGGGAGAGAGAAAATAGGTAGTTAACTCATGCTGTTGCACACATTGCCTGTCACCATACGTTAAAGTCGGTTTGTGCCCCTGTTCACTCACTCATTACCTAAGACAGATGCCATTCCTGATGTCACTCAGCCAGGCCCTCATCTGTACGGCATCACGAGTCTCGATCACGTACTGCGCCGACCCTTCCAGCTGGGACGGAATAAAAGAAGAAGACAAAGATGAGGGGTCAAGTTTCATATTGGTCACTGGACAGTCAATCACTAAACAAATGCACTGAGCCCAGAAACTCTTCACAAGCACTCCCAGTGTGAATTTTCCCTTTAGAGACTAATCAGCGAAGAAAAGATGGAGGGATGAGGGAGTGACTACCTGCAGCAGAAAGGTGTTCTCCTTGTCAGGGACCTCCAGCGCTGTGGTGCTTCTCACATCCACGATTGAGCAACAAGGGACTGTGAGCCGGGGCTTCGATGACTGGGGAGGCAAACCAAGCAATATCAGTTACTGCTGTTTCTCTATCACAGGTTACTACATAGCCATCAATACAAAAACTGAAACATAAAAAAACGTAGCTGTTGCACAGGCGGTCATTGGCTCGAATATTTCTTGTCCCGGCTGCCAGCTAAGAAATAGTCTATTGCATAACCCTTTTTACAATCAGAATTTTGCGATTTTGCTTTTAATACAGTTAAACAAACCAGTTAATTCCCCATTTCCAGTCTTCATGCTGCTGGCCGTAGCTTTTTATTTTAAGTACAGACAAAACAGTGGTTTCAATCTTGACATCTAACTCTAAGCAATAAAGCAAATTTGTAAAATGATTTTCTCATGTAATGGTTTTATCTATAAAAAGTCAGAGAATATTTTAAAAAAAAAAAACAGCTTTCACAAGATCACAGAGTCAGAGGTTGCAACTTCAATTTTTTTCTTGTATTGAACCATCAGAGCTGGGTCGATCCCTGGTCAAGTGTACCAGTGTCCACCAGTTTGATTTTGTGCAAACCGGCTGAACCGGCATTTGTCATTATGGAACGTTCTGGACAATTGAAAGCAGCCTACGTCAGCAACCTCTGCTGATGGCATCATGGTGCTTGCACTGCATTAGTAATAAGCAATATGTCATGACAATGTGATTAACATATTAGTATATTTTTTTATAAAGTAACTAGCAAAGCCACTAGTGTGTGACAGGCTGTGCACATTTACAGATGAACTGAGGCCTGCAACAGCAAAGCCCTCTGTCTCTGTCTGCCTGTCTATCTGTGTGCATGTGTGTGTGCATCTATTTATCTCTTTGTTTAAACACAACTGACAAATATGTGGAATAAATGCGTTACTTCAGTAACAAATGTGATTTTGTGTACTGTCATTTTTGCTTTCAAATGATACGTAAATAGCATATTAATTTTAATTGTGACTTAAATCATGCTTAAATAAATGGAAAATCAGGCCACATGTTTTTATTACATTTTAATTGTCAAATTTCAGGATTAAACTAACAATGTCCACAGTGCAGTATGAGTTTGAAAATTACATTTCAAACACCTTGTCCTTTTCGTTCTAATATGGTTATAATATGCCCATAGGAGTGTGAAAATGGAACTGCAAAAGCAGGCAGACATCTCTGTATTATTGCATTTTCATTTCAATTTTTACCCAAAAAACATATGTGTGGAGAATTATAAAGTTATTGTGGAATTAAATTTCCATCTTCAAGTTTACATTTTTATCTCAATCAAGTCCCCTTGGGGCTTCCATAACCTCACGCCCTTTTTGTATTGAATATTTTTATTGCAGCATCCTTTAATACTCACGTTATTAAAACTTTAAAAAGTATTATTCAAATTTAGAGTACATAGTATTTACAGTGTTTTTTTTTACTTTTTGTTTTAGTTTAATTTTTTATGTAGAAGTATTTTGGACAGTAGATACTAATAATGTTTCCTAATCCTAATTTTTTAAGTCACAAATAATAGAAAGACAACTGAAATGAGAATTTTTACTGGCTCAACTGAAAACAAACAAACAACAAACAAAATTGTCCCAACGATAAAAGGCATGTTTTGATGTTTCACACTTACTTTAGGTGGAATGAAGAATTCCAAGTAGTACTCCTCTCCTCGCTCACCACCTTCTCTGTCCCTCTCTCTGAGGACCAGGCGACACTTGTGCCAGCGTCCTCCTCTCCATGGCACGTTCCCTCCGCTGGCCAGAGGCTGCACCTGACCTGCCTGAGCCGCAGCAGATGACGCTGAGGCGGCGTTGTTGTTGTCTGTACCGTGATGTAGTAGACCGAACGAGAAGCCGGAAAAGCCGTGGCTTCCGCTCAACTCATCACTGGATGAGCTAACAGTCACCCCGCCCTCCCGCACCAGCCGGCCCACCTTCCTTGGAGGTCCCATGGCTGCTGCGGCAGCGCTGCTTGGAGGCAGCGTGGAGGAGGCGGAGTGAGGGCCGGTGGTGGTCGGGGTGAGGACAGGAGGAGGGGATCGTGACAGTCTGAGTTTTTCCAGACGATGGCTCCACTTCTCCTTCTCACCTCCTTCACCATTGCTCCGCCGGCGATCCCGAGCGGCCTCCGAAAGAGACAGCGAGGTGGCGCTGCTTGAAGATGAGGGGGGCAGTGAGGAGGAGGAGGAGTGGGGAAGGGAGAGGGGCATGGACAGGGATACAGGCATGGAGGAGGTGGGTGTGGGAGGCTGTGTACCAGAGTTCCTCTTTGAGGTTGAAACCAAGGTGGCGTCCTGCACACCCATAGTGTAGCTGTAGCTAGAGGGCAGCTGGCTCTGGGCCGAGTCACTGGAGGAGCTTCGCCAGTGCAGGATGCCCCTGACACTCCCCCGCACACTACGACCCACACTCCGCAGAGAGAAGCGCTTCTTGAGTTTGTTTTTGGAGGAGTTGGGCGTACTGTTACCTTTGGAGTCGGGCGGAGGAGTGACCGAGGAAGAGGAGGGTGGAATCTGAGGAGTGTAGGAGGGGTCGGCACTGTCCACCTCTGCAGACTCTGCTTCCTGCTCCTCTGGCTCAACGTCTTCCCCCACAGACGCTACCCCTAACCAGCTGTCCTCCTCTTCCTCAACCGGTGCTTCCCCATTCCCAGGGACAATCATGGCCCCCCTCTCCTCACGTCTCCCATTGTTTCCTCCGACTGAGGAGCAGCATGACGACGATGAGGATGGAGGCAGGACTTGGCTGTGGGCGTAAGAATCCTGAAACCTGTCCCCACTGCGGTTCTCCAACACCAGCCGTGCCGGCGCAGGCTTGGATAAGGCCCGTGTAGTGTTAATCGGGGGACATGGGAGGACAGCTCCCCCAGACACTGACAGGGGTGAGACTGCTTCCTCTTCCAGGGAAGTCGCGTCTGACTGGGGAGCCCAGCTCGCCATGTCCTCCCTCCCAGAAGCACAGCTCGGCGGGAGCGCCCCCTCCAACTCACTCTGGAAGTGACGAACGAAACGGTCAGTGAAGCGCCGGCAGAAGGCAGCCGCTGAATCTGGGGAGTAGTGGGGGTTTTCCAGGAGAAAAGCCCGAAAGTGGCGTGCAAAGTCACCGGCTGCAACGCGGGCATGGAGCTCACAGAATTCGGTCCAGCTCAGGCAAGGCGATGGGGACGGTGTGGGGGTGTCTGACAGGGAAGATGGGTGAGCCTGGGGGGGAGGGCTCACCAGAGGGGGCAGAGGGGGTGGCCGGGGGGAGAGCGGCAGCAAAGAGGGAGATGGAGGGGAAGGAGACGGAGAGGGTGAGGGAGGTAAAGGAGAGGAGTTTGCTGCCCGCGGGCTGGGCGGGGTTAAAAGAGAGCCGTTCATTCTGATGGACTTGATGGTCTATCAAATCACTTCAAACATACAACAGAAAGCTGAAGTGATTGCACAGCTGGGATAACTGACTGGGGGCAAACACGGCACATTGGTCTAATAATTTACAACTGAGTGTGAACTTAAGTGTTGTGCTCAGCCCCATCCAAAATGAAGACTGAAAATGCACCGGACCCATGCAAGATGGGGTTAAAAGAGGTCAAATATCTCCAAGGCTAAGCTTTTTGCTACATTATTTTGTGAATTTAAATACTTAATCATCTCAAGAGGAAAATATTGGATTCAGACAGCCAGTCGATGGATGGGTTGAGGAGGTTTGATGTGTGGGATTCACAAAGTCTGCCCCGTCTTCACCGTCTGCCGTACATCCAGAGAGACTTGGCCACATCCTGTGAAAACACAAAAACAAACTTAAATCAACTTTAAATGATTTATACTGCAAAACACCCGAACGATCTCTGGGTTAATATGTTATAATATAAACATAAGAAAAACACAGGAAACATGAGGTAGATAACATCAGGATGCGGGTAAAGAAATTAAGAAAGGTATTAAAACAACAATACAAAAAGAAAACAACAATAGAAAACAGATGGGTTTTTAATCTGAAAATCTCAACACAGCTCCCTGTATTTGCAATGGGGGTTTACTCCAAAGGCTCTAGCCCCCAAAAGCTTTTTATTAAATCTAGGGACCAGTTTAATAATCTGTATCAAGAGAGCAAAATGCCAGCAACAGGGCCTTGGAGAATTTTAAAATCAGTTGGCTTGTTGTACACCACCGTCTGAGATCTTGTGAGGACTCTCACAGTGGCATTTTTGACCAATGAAGACCCGTTTTTGCTGTCATGGGACGGCAACAAAAAAAGTTTCTAATATCTACAAGAATTTCAGCATCTGTCATAGATAAATAGGACAAAGTTTGGCTATGTTACATAAATGGAACAGCAGATTTTTTTTAACATTCTCCCTGATATGTGGTTTAAGAGAGAAACCAGAAACTATTCCCAGACTCTTCACTGTGTGGCTCTGCGAAGAAGAAATGCAGCCATCAAGATTGACAGAAACATCCACAAAAACTGTTCTCTGCCTGACTGAAAAACTAGTACATTTACATAAGTACTGTACCTAAGTACAATTTTGAGGTACTTCTTTAAACTTCTACTCCATTACATTAGTAAGGGAGATATTGTACATGCTACTCTATTCATTTAACAGCTATAGTTTGTGTTTCTAACGGAATTTGAATCTTTGTGTGGGGATAGCTGACTCTCCTCTCTAAATTTCTAAAGTCAGATGTTTTTGCGTGTCTGTGAATGCAGCACAGGTGGAACTCGTCCTGAGTTCTTTTTTCCTCATCAGTAGTTTGAGGAGTTTGAGTCGTGGGGGGATAATTGATATGTCGATGTGATCATGGCTGATCAGATGGATAGATGAGAGGAGCAGCTGCTGCAATATTTTAGACCCAGCTCAATCAACTGTTAAGTTTCACTTTTGCTGCGCCTGATGTTCTACTGCTCCGTCTGTGCCCAGAGTAATCTCTGCACTCCAAGAGTGTGGTACAATCAGTAAGCGAAAATAATATATATTGTGTAATAGCAATCCTAAATATGTTTTAATCATGGCATTCCACCACAAGTAAATGAATGTGTAAGAAACCATGAGGTAGATGTTAGCTTACTTTGCAGACTAACAAAATATCATCAAAGGCTCAACAAAACAGATTGCTTACTTGGCCAGGGCAAGTAAAATGTCACGTCGGGCTCGCAAACCTAGCATCTAAAAAATAATGTAACACATTGTTACCAATGCTGATGAAGGAAATAGCTAGAGAGTGAGCTGTCTTGCTTCCATCTCATCCCAGTTGAGATGTGCACATACACAATACTTATCCGGCAGTCTAACCACCTACAAATGAGGCCATTTATAAAGCAGCAAGTAAAAACTGACGTTGGGCAAGTAGATTACTGACACTAAGACTGAACCCTGGGATCACCTCGCAGTTATCAAGCATTACTATAAATTTACTACCCAGTAGTATATGAATAAACTAAATGATATAAGCACCAACTCCATCAGCTACAAACAATTAAACTATTCTTACATGTTTATGTATAAATAATTATATGGAATAGAGGGGTTTTTCTGCTGCATCAACAACTCTTCTCAGACTCCATGCATGATTTTAAGGTCAGATGAACTTTTACTGATCCCTAGATGGGAAACTTGGGTGTTGTGGCAGCACACAACACAAATAAAAACATATAAATATAGAAAGGTAGAAAATAAAATAAGAAAAGAATACAATAGAAGCTATAAAAGAGCTATTAGACTGAGCATTTTGATTATGATACTTTTACCTAAGCAGGATTCTTTTGGACTTTGAATTTAATATTTTTATACTTTTACATACACATTTCCATAGGGAACATACATACATTTCCATAGGGAAAACCTGCAATACCACATTTGTTATTTTTGAAGATTAAACATTTAAGTTAAATCACACCTAGTTAACTTAACTTTTCATCATTATTAATCATTATATTTGTGATGGTTATCAGATGAGGTATGTGGATAGTTTGCATACTCTGTTGTAACATGTCATAATTAACTCAAATTCGGAACAAATTTGAAGTAGTTTAGTGTTTTCTTCTTTATACACTTTTTCATTAAACTTCACTACAACTCAGAGGGAAATACTGTACTTTGTATTACACTAAATTAATGTGACAGCTTTAGTTACTTTATAAATTAATATTTTAGTTAAAAAACATATGAATATATACAAACAGAACTGAAACATTTAGTTGACTGACAGAAAAATAATTGGACACTATTTTGTTGGTTAAAGTCATTTTCATGTAAAAACATTTCATGGTTCCAGCTTCATTAAAGCTGGAACCATGCAACAACTGTGATGCATTAGAAATTATGTTGAGGTTTATACTGTTGTTTCTACAAAAACATTATGATGATGCCATTTTGGGCTCTGGGTAATTGTGACGGCATTTGTCATTATGTTCACTATTCTTTACAAACCAAGCAAGCTATCAATTAATGGAGAAAATAATCAGCAGATGAATACATAATGAAAACAATCACTAGGTAACAGTTCAAAATGAGCTCCACCTCAACCAACTGCAGCAGTATACCCTGCTTTTACATTAATGCGTGAGTTATAATAATCGAATGATACAATGTATAATAGTGTAACAGTCACAGAATACCTTTTTCTACTTTTAATACGTTCGGAACATGTTTCTGTTTGTACTTACACACTTTTACTGAAGTAAAATCTTAAATACAAGACTTCTACTTGAAATCAAGTATTTGTACGGTGTGGTATTACTACTATTACTGAAGAAAAGGCTCTGAACACTCCCTCCACGACTGTTCAACAGACTGATGATTGCTAACTAAAAGTAATGTGCCTTAATATCACATCCTCACTCGCTAGCCTGCTAACATGAAATAGCAATGTGTGACTCTTGCTCATTCAGCTTTCTCTAAAGACGTGTAACGTTCGCTAGCTAACAATAGCTAACTAACGTCAGCTTGAGCAGAACCTGCTCTTAATTACCATCTTTATTTACAACTAGTGGTTACATATAGATTGTATTTTGAGGTGGCTACTGTAACTTGTCGCTGTGACGGCCACAAATTGAATCATCCAGCAAGCAAGCGGCTATCACGAAAGATTCTTTGCGAGCTAAGCTAACCGTTAGCCAGTTAGCTTAGCTATTAATAAACCAGTTAGCTAGCTATCAATATTGCTTCACCAGTGTTGTGTGTGTTTGCCCTACCTGTACATCACAGTCCAGTGTTTTCAGCCGTGTCTTTTTGATTAAACATGGCACACATTTCATCATTCTTTTAGTCTACATAACGGAAAAAAACATCCTTGGTAAAGGTTGTTGTTGTTGTTGCTAAATATGAATATTGCTATGCCTTTTGCCTGGACCCGTTCTTCTCGCACTAACCCTGGTTCTCGCGAGAGTTCATTCGTTAGGTTGGTGTCCGTTCGTTGACAGCTACTGTTGAAGAATTAAAAAACAGAAGAAAGAAAAAGAAAGAGAAAGAAACAAAGAAAAGAAAAAAAGCGCTAAATTTACACGGATCAGTCGCTTCCCCCAAAATGTAACGGTAAATAAAAAAGGAAGACCGGGGGGAAACAGAGAAGTAGACTAACCAATACATCCATGAGAACGACACCTTCTATCGGATTTTAACCCCTCACTGTCAAACAAATAATCAAACAAACAATAGTCATGGAGGAAGTAATCCGAACCCTTTACTGCAGTAAAAGTACTAATGCCACTCTGTGAAAATACTGTTGTAAGTAAAAGACTGCATTGAAACTAATCAAAAGTATGTTAGGGACTGTTCCGTACTTGTTAAATGGGAGGAGGGGGGGGGCTTATTTTTATTTTTATTTTTATTGTAACCCTGAAGCTAAATTTTTTTTGATGTGTCCACCATTACCTCCTTTATACACTTACCCTTTTATGTTTGAAAGTTAAAGTTGAAGACGAAATCTTGCGGTTGAAAAAAATCTCGATTATTCACGCCATTTAAGAGTGCCGATTAGTTTGTGCACATAATTTATTTTTGGAAAATTTTTAAATAAGTAAGTTAATAAGTAAATGAGTCACAGAATAACATGATTTTGATGAAATATCACTTTTTTTAAGCTTAGATGTGTTTGTTTTTTTCTGACAAGCGTTTGTCGCACGTGTCCAAGGACCGCTGGGAATTTAAAAATCCAATGCTAATTTCTGTTTTTACAGTTTCTTGCTATGATAAATATTGTAATTTAACCACTTTTTTTAAACAGAAAATATGCCTTTCAAACCAGTATGTTTTTTTGTTAATAATTAAAAAAAAATCAGCAGTAAAATAAATACAAAACACAGCCATTTAAAGTTTTACACCCCTCCCCTATGCCAAAAAAAGTCCCTTCCCTATGTTTAAAAATTATTTCACATGCCTCCTCCTTTTTGTACCACCCCTCCCTCCTCATAAATAATGAACATTCCCTAAACATGATCAGGAAGTGTACTTTAAGTATCAGTGAAATAGTCAGAATTACCCAGAGCCCAAAGTGACGCTTTCACCATGTTTGTTTACAGAAGTCACACCCCAGCCACCCCCTACTCTTACAAATAAAGTACAGTCCCGACAGAAACTAAAGCTAAATATACAGAGTTACATTCACATGTCTGAGTGCTTCAGAACAGTATAACACAAAGACAAGTGTATTTAAGGTACTTTAAAGGATTTAATTAATCATTAAAACAGTATAATTAATGTTCTTCACTAATCTTATTGTCTTGAGAAAAAAATTAAATCTGAAATTATTATTTGTATTATTGAGTTAGTCATCTGAGTTAATTAATATCATTAAGGGGCATTTTAAATATCCACTTTGTAATCACAAATTGTCCTGAAATGAATAAATCTTTTTTAAACAACCAAAATCACATCATTTTGTTTTCACTGATATAAATCACAAAGTATTGATCCAATGATCAAAACCAGTTTTTGGGAGAGAGACCTGCACTCTGTGTTGACATGTCAACACAAACGTGATTAAAAGTCTGATTTCTCTCCGTTCCTCACCTGGTGAAAGTTGTTTGGGATGAACTTTTAATGTTCTTCATTTCAGTCATCAGTCAGACTTTCTCTGACTTTTTCCATTTGAGACGGCTGCTTCACTGTCACCCTTTATTCACCTCTCCCTCCTTTCGTTCAACTCTTGTCTTACACTCACCGCTTCTGATTCTGAGGAGAAGCACCCCCTGTGCAGTACACATTTGCAGTGTCAGCTGTTTAGGCTCATTTACTTCCTGTTCTCATCTTCAGTGTCAGTCTGTGTGTCTGTCCTCCTGATGAGACCTGCAGCCGTTCAGGCAGCCATCATGCTCGGCCTTAAGTGACGATTTTGAGCGCCCTGCGGTGGACAGGCGTAGAGCTCCTCTGCAGATCAGTGTGAACCAGTAGAGCTGGAGGGGCCACAGCAGAGCGGCCCCCAGGTTGCACTGCCACGGGGCCACCAGGGGCACTGTGTACAGCGGGATAGATGCGTACCTGGAAGACAAAGTAGAGGCTGTCAGAGCCAAACAGAGACATCAGAGACACTGATGGGTTCCTCAAATTAGCAACCTCAAACCTACCCAAAAAATGGCAAGACATTAGTTTAAAAATAAATAAATAAAGAAAATTACTACTACTAAATAGTTTTTAAAAGAGAAGAAAAAACAACAGACAAACAAAAAAATGAACAACCGAGAAAGAAAAAGGGGGTTGGAAGGAACTGAAAAAAAGAGTATAACCATTTTGTAAAAGAATTTTAAGTATATAAATTTATCTCTTAGGAAATCATTTCCTAAATCTACTAATTTCTTGCAATTTGCAGGACATTTCTTGCCAAGTTAGTCATTATTTTTTCTCCCCATGTTTTAAAAGGAAACCGAACCAATTGGCTCAGGGTTAAAAAGTTTAAATTCTTGTTAGAGGCATCTGAAGGCAGCAGAATTCAAAGGGTTAAGTTCAGTGCTTGAGTCAGTGTACTCAGTTACCTGCTGTAAGCGTAGTACAGGTAAGGGAAGAGCAACACTCGACAGCAGAAGAAGGTGAGCAGCATGAGGACTCCGTTGACTTTGTGCAGCAGAGTGTGCTGCTGTTTGTACTGAGGAGAGAAGACAGTCCAGAAGGAGTGAAGGAGACACTACAGAGGCTGAGAGGGGACAAATTTCATACCCTTATCTCAGGATCACAAGCTGATTTTGTTGTTGTTGATTGGACATTATTTTCCATCTTTGGTTTTCAAAATGAAAAGTTCTAAAACACCTAACTTGATCAAGTTGGCTTTCAAAATTAAATATTTCAACTCTAGTATTGGAGTTGGAACTGTTGCATTTGAATTTAAACATGAAACATTTAGTTGATTGTAAGATTTTGACAGTGTTTTGCCTCCATACATGTCAATAACCACGAAAACAGAGAAACAACGCATATTTTAGAATATTAGCATTTTACCTGGATCAGGACTTTTCCCAGACAGACGCACGGTGTGCTGAGCTCAGCCAGAAACAAAACACCCTGGAAGAAATCACCTTTCCCCTGCCTCCACAGCTGACACACACACACACGCACACACACACATAAGCACGCACAAACACACACATACACACGTACACACACACATACGCACGCACAAACGCACACACACACGCACGAATAAAGGCATTCTTAATATTAAAGTCTCAAGAAGGGGCTGCAGGCAAAGTGAAGAATTAGCAAATCTGTAACAGGAGAATTTACTCTAAACCTTTAGAACCTGAAAAACAAAAGAACAAAAACATACAGAGAAATGACAAAAAAAGTGCTTTAAAATGATAATAATTCTGCCACGTGATTTTAAATATGTTATATTCCATCCATCCATTATTATAAATATAGTTTTCTTAACATTTTTCCCTTGCTTTTAAGGAAATAATTAATTATTACCTAAATTTACAAAATCTTGCAATTTGCAGGACATTCCTTTTCAAGTTGCCTTTTTTCATATTTCTGAAGAAAAAAATCAAACCAATTTGCATAGTGTATAATATTTTTCAAAGCTTGATTTTGAAAAGCACATTATGTGTGCAGAGTGATATGAGTGTGTGTAATATTAAAGCAGGTCCTAAGGGTTTAATATAATGTTTATTTTTTTTACAGTTGAACTTTAATGTAAAACAAATGTGACATCTTGGTAACTAACCTCTGAATTATTAGATTGCAAAACAGTCTTATAATTAATTAACACGAATATTATAACCTTCATAAAGGAGGTTGTTTTCATAGGAGTTTTGGATTAGACTGCATTAGAATTAGCAGGAGTACCTAATAAACTGGTCACTTAGTGTATATAGTAAAAATAAGTCTGAACACTGCAGCCTCTACTGGACAATAACAGTACTGGAGTTTTTTGTAGTCTTTGATTGTAGGTCCAATACAGTAATTCAGTAGTTAGTTGCCAAAATGTCACTTTTTTCCTGACACATTAAAGTTCACCTGCAGAGTTTTATTGTAAACCATCATTTATATGCAGTTTTTATTGAAAATGTAGATAAAGGACCTCAAACAATAAAAATTGTCACTGTTGCTATAGTTACCAGTGAGGCGGGGAAGCAGAAGGCCACCATGAAGACATGATGCAGCACCATGAGCATCTCTCTACGCAGATAACCGGCCACAGCGCCTCCCTTCGACCTGACACCTTCCGCCTTCTCCTCATGACCTTTGACCTGCAGCTTGTGCCAGTAGCACAGAAACATGGCGTAGATGTCATAGGCAAAGTACGGCGTGGCAAACAGGATGTAGGTGTTGGTCAGCCAATGACTGAGGAGGAAACAGGAGGAGAGTCAGAGCTGACCAAAGATGCACTTTGATTAAATTAACATATTTTAACAGTATATAACAGGATTTTGAAATTTTTTTTACTGTCTTCTGACTGCACCCGAGGCTAGATCACTATCTGGGCCAAACGAGCAAATTACTCTATCTGGTCCCCACAAAGCTCCAGTCTGACTGTGGGCCAACTCATTTTTTGTGTGACTTTATTTATTTGCATTGTGCTAAAGTATCTGCTGACATGATTAGAACCTTAAAGTGGCTCCTGCCTAATAAATGATCTAAAACAGAGTATGAAGACCTTCATTATTTTTATTTTATACTTTTGAGATTCCTCTATGTTAATGTGTTTAAGATTAAACTTTATTGTTAAACAGCAGCTGCTCCCAGAGTTCCTCACTGCAGTTCACTGTGTGTGTGTGTGTGTGTGTGTGTGTGTGTGTGTGTGTGTGTGTGTGTGTGTGTGTGTGTGTGTGTGTGGTGTGATTTGATAAACAAATGTCTCTTAGACAAACCTCCTCCCTACTTTGACTGGGAAATGAAGGAGCTGACAGAGGAAATTTAGGATTTATTGAAACACCAGCATCCCCAAACACAGACACACACACACACACACACACACACACACACACACACACTTCTTCATTGTTTCATCTCCCATCACCCTCCGTGTGCAGGATTAGGCCAGTGATTTCTGTGAGCGTCTTAAAGACTGAAATAGCTGTGCTGCTGCAGATTGTTAATTAGATTACACACTGACTGAGGCTTGCTTTATACACAGGCAGCTCCAGTGTGACATTTTTTTGTGTTAATACTGATATCTTTTTTTTTTCAGAAGTACAAAACTCAAGCTTTCAACTGTATTATCTGTAAATAAATTAAACATGATCACAAAACATTGATAGAGCTGTCCTGGGCAGAAAAAAAGAATGAGATGTATTTCTATTTAAAGGTCCCATATTGCAAAAAGTCACACTTCGATGTATGTTTAAGAAAGAAAGCTCAAAGACAGTTATTATTCATGTGACTCGCGTAGTTCTGAGGAAGCTACAGGCCAAACGTACTGCTCGATATGAATAAAGTCACAGTAAAGTTCTTCAGTGTGCAGTGGTTGATTTAGTTTTTCTTCAGGTGTTTGGATCATTGCGCTAAACGAAAAGTCAGGGGATTACTAAAGTTATTACAGTTCATCCTGCGGGGAATATGAATGTCTGAGCAACATTTAATCACAATACATCCTATAGTTGTTGGCATGTGCGACTCCAAACGAAACATGAACCTCATGATGGCGCCACGGGAAAAGTCTGAGGATCACTAAAGTCAGAGGCATTCATCCTCTGAGGAAGATGAACGCCTGAACATCAATTCATTTTAACCCATCAAATAGTTGTTGAGATATTTTAACCCGGGACATCAGATGCAAGTGGTGAAGCTAAAGGACAGAACTATTTTATATTGACAGCATAGGTGGGGCAGAGTAAAACGACATGTCACCCAGACCTGATGTGTTTTAATAGTTTTTGGACAATAATGGAAAAAAGAAAGAAAAAAATCTGAAAGTTGAAAGAAAAAGTCCTCACGTGTCCTCCACGACGTCCCTGCAGGACGAGGCAATGATGCATCCGGCTGACGAGGCCATGACGGCCTGGATGGACGACACCAGACTGAGAAAACATAAATAATCTGTTGAACAAACAAGGCTGTGTGTGCTTTCATTCAGGACATCAAAAAGTGTTTGTTAAAGTGCCGGGGAGGGACAGCTCAGTCTTCACTCAACGTTCACTCTGAGCCTGGATCCACATCAGTTTTCTTGTGCTGCTTTTAGACGCATTTCTCAAGCTGTGTGAGCCTTTGACACCCAGGCAAATTTTTTTTCCTTTGAAAACGAGGAAAAACTTGGCAAAATAAAGACCCACAAATTGCAAGAAATTAGTTAAAGGTTATAAGAAAATGCCCTAACAATTAGTTGAGGGGAGGATTATTGTATTTTTTTAAAGGGAATAATGTCCAGAAAACTATATTTATAATTAGAATGATTTTAGATAGAAAATAATTTTTAAAATATGTCACAGGAAGAAAATAAAATCTATAAAATGAACATGTATATATTTTTTTATTTTCAGCAATTATTTTTGCTTATTTTCAGGTCATTTTCTTGTAACAAATTTTTTGGGCCATGTGCTTGTTGCCTTCTCTCCTTTTATTTATTTCTTTCTTTTAAAGTAATCAAACCAACTTGCTCGGGTTTTATAGGGTTAACAAATCTCAAGCTATTTAACAAACCTTACATTGTTTGAAAGCACTAAGTTTAATGTTCTGCCTGCGTTGACCCGCTTTTATACAGTGGTCCTGAGAGCTCAATGTTATGAAAAACAAGCAAATAAAATGTTGGGCTTCATTGCGACAGCATTTCTCACAATTTTTTTAAAAACCAAACAATCAAATAATTTTTGGAAAAAAAAATCAACAGATTAATTCCATAATTACAATAATAACTGTACTTCAAAAGGAGCTCCACCTCAACCAGCTACAACATGAAAATCCTGCTTTTACATTATTGCACAAGTAATAATCATATTCTAATGATATAATGTATAGTATAACAATCATATTTTTAAGTACTTTACTTGATCACTTTAATCACTTTAAGTACATTTTCCTGATCATATATACAAATCTTTATTAACCCTTTGAAATCTGGACAGACATCACTTGTCTTGTGCTGGTTTCAGTTTTTCAGTTGCTCTCACAATATTTCAACCTTTGACCCCTGAGCTAATTGATGCGATTCCTTTCACAAACATAGGGTGGGGGGGGATAAGCAACTTGATAAGAAATGTGCCACAAATTGTAAGAAATAAGTATGTTTAGAAAATTATTTTAAAAAATCTGGGGGAAAAGGAAAAATGTGTAGGGAAAATTTTTACTTATAATCATCATAATTACAAATATGTTACAAAAGTATTTCAAGGGCTTTCCCAGTTTTTAGCAATTTTCTTGTACTTTTCACTAATTTCTTTGTTAATTCGTCTTTCATTGCTTACTGCCTTCTGTCTGTGTTTAAAAAATAAATAAAAAAGAGGACAGTTCTCTCAGCTTTTAAGGGGTTATGCAAGTTAACATTTAAAAAAAGGAGAAACAAACAAACAAAACACATTCCTTCTGTGTTTGACCTGCAGTGTTCATTGTTTTCCATTTTTCAACTGCAAATTGCTGATGATTTTCTTTACCTTTTTGTGTGTTGTATCTTTTCATGGTAGTTCATTAGCAAAATAAATGCACAAATGAACCCTTCGCGTGTTTTTTTTTTTTTTTTAAACTTGCAGCATGTTGAGCTCTCAGGGCCACCGTACTTTTATGATTCCAGAGCAACAGAGACAGGTTGCTTGTTTGTAGCAGGAGTCAAAAACGGTAAAAAGCACTATAAAATTGAAATTAAATAATAAAGACATTATTGTTCTGTAATTCATTTTCAGTGTCACTGTGAAGTGTGACTTTTTGATAATAAACTACAAATTCTCATCTTTCATTTGAGACCAGGTTCAGAACTGTGATCAAGAGTTAAAGAACAGTAAACTGTTAAGTCATTTTCAGGTTTGTGCAGATTTCATGATGAAGATTCACAATAAAAATGTCCCACAAGGTTAGAGAGAGTGCAGGGCATTAGTGTAAGTCAGTGTGTGTGTGTGTGTGTGTGTGTGTGTTCTTACCGTGTAGAGACAATGGCAGCGTCCCCCTCGCTCCATCCCATCATGTGTTTGAGGGTCTGTTTGGACAGCAGGAAGAGTCCCGGGAAAAAGACGGAGCCAGCAGCCATGAGGGCCAACATGATTCACCTGTGTGTGTGTATTTTTGTGTGTTTGAATATGTGTGTCTGTGTGTGTGTGTGTGTGTGTGTGTGTGTGTGTGTGGGTGTGTGCGGTGAGTGTTAACTGAGGACAGGTTTGCAGGAGCTCAGAGAGGAGGATCAGCTGGGAGGAGCAGCCACCTGTCAGCAGAGGTGCGGTGAGGGGGGCGGGACACACTGATCTGTGGACAGTAAAGTTACTCAAGTACAAATACTTAAGTAGAATTTTGAAGTACTAACAACTTATGCACCTAAGTATTTTCCACTTTATGTTACTTACTTCTTCTACTCCACTACATCTGGGTAGGAAATATTCTTCTTTTTTTTTTTTTTTTTTACTGAATTATAGTTAATAACATCAGATGAAAAAAATTAACCCTTTGAAACTTGGAGCAATATCACTTTTTTTTACGATTCTTTCTGATGCCTTTCACAGGTACCCAGAGAATACTGGTGCAATTTCATTCAAAAACATAGGTTAAAAGGCAACAATCCACTTGGTAACAAATGTCTAACTTATTGCAAAAAATTTATAATTCAGAAAAATATTTTTAAAAAGCAAGGTTACTGCTTGGGGAAACGGGGAAGAAAGGGGAAATGTATCATAATAATATATTTAAAATTATTTTACATAATTATTTATTTTTAATTATTATTTTTATACACTATTCCCACTCATTTCACTTTTTTCAATGTATTTTCTTTTTTTAATTAATTCATTAGTTTATTTGATTTTCAATAATTGTCACTCAATTTTCATGTACTTTTTTTTCTAATTTCTTGTAAATTTTTGGGTCATTTCTTCTTTGTTGCTCATTGCCTTTTTTCCATGTTTTTGGAAAAAAATCAAGCCAGTTTGCCCAGGTTTCAAAGAGTTAACCAATACGGTAGTAAAGATACAGTACAGATACAGTATAGATTAAGCTACCAAGTATTATATTCAGGGTTCCCACACATTTTCTAGGACAACATTTCTTTCTACTACTTTTCCATGACTTTTCGAGAATTAATAACAGTAATTCAGTAATACACACTAATCTGAAATTGGACAATCAGATTCAATCAAATGTGAGTCTTTAAAACGAAGTACACGTGACAGCTTTGTGTGAGGTGAATATAAGCTCAAAATCCAATTTGAAGTTGGCTGAATTTTGTTTAGAAATTATAAAATAAAGCGTCTGGATGCATAGGACTCTGTAAACTTGTGAAAAAAAACATTTGCATGTTATGAAAACAAGTTGTCAATGTGCCAAAAAGATGCTTTCACAGCCGAAAATGTGTTTTTATCAAGAACCAAACATCTTTTCAGCACATCCACTATGTCTTCTCACAGATTTTAAAGGCTCTATTTCCAACCACATCCTTTGAAATTCAATCCAAACCTCCCCCCCTCCACTCCTTTTCTGGGCCGATCGATTAAAAAAAATTTAGGTCAAGTTGACAAAAGAAGCGATGTGTGAACATTAGAGGAATATTATCCAGTGTCCATTTATTTATTTATCATTCACTACTTTAACTCTAAACATTTTTTTTAAGAAATTCAAGTATTTGTTGGGAACACAAGTCAAAAAACAAACAAAAAACTTTTTTTTGTTGCTAAAACGAAGACAAAACATCAGTTTCATATTTATAATAATAAAAACATCAAGTTTCTTTTCATAGAAGAAAAACGAATCTAATTTCTAAAGATGACCAGCCGTCTCTCTGTCCGTCCGTCCGTCCGTCCGTCCCGCTCTGCTTTGATCGTCTACAGACGCGAGCTGAAACAAAGACTTGTTCACTCATCAGCTGATCTCTGAGCAGTGTTCAGGGAGGTCATCTAGTTTAAAAACAGTTTCTCACCTGAAGGATCTCTACTCAACACAACAACAGAAATAAAGAAAGAAAAGGGAAAGTCCAGAGGGGGAAACATTTTGAATAATTGTTCCCTGAAGAAGGACATCTGAGCTTCAACTTGACAAATCCCGAGCCCAGATCCGCATTTCTATCATAAATGTATTTGTTTTGTTGTATTAAGTATTTATTTTATACAGAAAAAACACTATTTAGTTATTGGACAAAACGTTTATTTATTTTAAGTTATTTTTTAAGCAAAAATCTAATATTTTATTTTATGTAATTTGCTTTCAGTCAACTGATGATATCTTTGGGATTATCCGAGGAAATTAAGTAATTTAAAGACATCTCTGTGAAGCTGCAACAGATTTTCTTTTTTAATTTCATAACATTTTAAGATTAACAAATGTTCAAAATAATTTTATGAGCTTATCTGAGAAGTTGCAAAATATGCAGACAGAATGCAGCCTCTGAATGTCTGAAGACGACATTATTCTATAAATTTTGTTCTAACTGGAGCTTCGTCAATGCTGTTTTTAATGGTTCAGTTTAGGCACTCAGAACTCTTCGGTGGTGAAAGATGGTGGCCGCAAAGAAATTTCAGACAGGTTGGTTATATTTTAACTGAAACCATCACATTCCCCAAACCTTTAAAGTGCTATTGTTCCCTAAAAATCTGACCACAGATGAATGTTGTGCACATTTTTTCGTAGAGATTAAAACATTAAAAAAAAAAAAAAATGGTTGCCAGATCTGATCCAGGCAGCAATAATGTTTAGGGAACTAATTCAGCAGTTTAAGAGAATGAAGTTGTAACCTGAATCTACAGTTAACTCTTTACTGTTACGCATATTTCTGGGAACAATGTTTCTGTTATATATGATCAAAAACAAATCAGTGGTGACGGTGTGCTGAGTTTTATTCGCTTTTTTTTTGTTTTTTATTTATGCTTTTAGGGAACAATTATCAAAATGTCCTCCCGCCTCTGCTTCTGTAAAAATCTAATCAGATCACAACAAACAAAAACAAAACTTCTAATAAAAATCACTTCCTAAAGATGAATTAAATTTTTTAAAAAAATTACCACAAAATGTACGTTTTCGTCATCGCCGACAAACTCAACCAATTGCACAGCATTCAAACCCAAATGCTCTCCATGGGATAATAAATATACACATGCAGATATACAAGTCGGCCTCAGTGAGGAGCTGCTCACAGAGACGCGCTGTGTTCCTGTAGAAGAGGAGCTGAGGTTTCAGGGGTTAGAAATCAGGAAACTGTGAGGGACCGACAAAGACGCTTCAGGGGGGCCCGGAGGCTCAGGGGCCCCGCCTGCTGGAGGTACAGGACATGTACAAGACTCCTTGCGACTGATGAGCCACGCGAACTAAACCAGGAGGTTCCTTCAGTGTTCTCTGGAGCTTCAAATAAACCAAATGTGGATTAAAAAGCAAACTCAAAGGTGACAGAGGTGTATTTCAGCACGTGATGAGACAAACTGAGGTGAATGTTGAAGTGGCCAGCCATCAGCTGACCAACATTGTTTAAGTTCCATTAAAAAAAAAAAAAAAAAAAAGGTTTCTGTAAATGTTCCTGCAGTCACAAGAAACGAAAAACTCACAGGGGGGCACCAGAAACCAGGAGATCGTACTGATGGATTTACATGTTTCACAGCTTTATCTACACTTTACGTTACTCCTCAACTTTTGTCAAAACATGGACTTCACTTTAAGTTTGAAAAGAAACTTGCACAGATTGGTATGTTTCTGCAGATGTTTGTATTATGGTTGCATGTTTTTTGTAGAAGGATGTTGACCGAAATAGCTTATTATTAGCTGAGTCAACATGAGAAAATAGCGGGGGAACTTTGTTTTGCATGATTTAATTTGTGAAAGCAACAACACAACACGTTTTCGTGATGTTTTGAGGCTAACAACGCGAATCGCTGCTTTAAGGCTGAAAAGGCTAAAATCAAAATTAGAAAAAAAAGACAAGTTCTTCATATCCTGATTTTGTTTTCCATTCTTACATTGAAAGTTTTTTTCAAATCTGACAGGGAGAGAGAAACAGTTGTTTTCAATGTTCCCCTTTAAAGGTCCAGTGTGTATGATTTAAAGGGATAAACTGGCAGAAAATGATATTTACAACTATGTGTGTTTGTTTTTTAAATTAGTTAACAATCACCTGAAAATAAGAACCACTGAGTTTTGGTTACCTTAGAACGAGTTATTTATATCTACATACAGAGTGGGTCCACCATGTTTTTCTACAGTAGCCCAGAATGGACAAATCAGTCAGTGGGTCTAGATGGAGCCTTTTGCATTCTTGTGTTGGTTCTTCCGTGAGCTTAGTTTCAGTTGACTGCATTCTGCAAGCTCATCACTAGATGCCACTAAATCCAACATATTAGTGCTTTGCCCTCCTGCCATTTTGCTTTGATTTATTCACACAGTTTTATTTTCAGTGCTGTGTCTGTGACGTTTGTAGCTTCATTGTGGATGGATGCTGCTTACAGTCTGACATCTGATAGCCACCCTCTTTTAAAAGTCCAAACCTCACCTAAACACTGTACCCCAGAACATCCCGATCACAGCAACCAAAAGAAAAAAATGAATAAATACCCTCAAGTGGGTGGTATGAAAGGATTGAGAGGGATTACTTTGAATGAGTCTATACATTTTTTAAAAGAAAAATCCTGTTTAGTGTATCTTTGACTTCAAAATATGCTTCTGGTTTTATTATGGTTGACCTCAAGTTATTCTGGATTTCCATATTAGAAAAAGAAAAATTCATTTATAACTTCTTTAAATCTGAATATTCTCTTGATGTTAACGTAATACTTTGGGGTTTTGGACGGCTGGACCAAACTATTAATTGATAAGAAAAAAATATATAAAAAATGTTGACATTGATGAATTATCAATCAATCTGCAGAAAGTTTCTCATCTTTGCGCGATTCACTGAACTCAAACCAAACTTTCAGGACGATTTAGTAAGTTGCAGTTAAAAAGTTAAACATGTAAAAACCATCAGAGTTCACTTTGGATTTCACGGTGACACAAGAAAAAAAGGAACCCAATCAGATGGTAGATTATTTAGACACCTTGGCATTTGACCCTAAAGTCAGTTTGTCGTCACAGGACAGAAATCTATTCAGATGTAATTCGCATCTTCCACTGAACATCTTACAGTGCAGAATCTGATACGGCTCTTTACTGATAATTCAAATCACGAGGATCAATACTGGTGCGTCCTTATGTGGCTTTGTACATTTCATAGTCTATAAAACGGGACACCTGAGCCTTAAAATAAAACAGGAAGTAAAAAAACGACAAACTAAAAGAACAAAAAACAGCAGCATTTCACCGACAACATCCTTCTCTCAAAAACCTCACACTGATTCTGAGCGGCGGAGCTAGGGGCGAGGAGCGAGCACGAGGTAAAAGAGGAAGTAGTCACTGAATGTGGAGGAATGACGTTAAAGGTGTGACGGAGGGTTTCACTTTACAGATATGCACATATCAGTTCTTTTTGTCTTTCAGGGGAGGTCTGAGGTAACAGAGATGCTAAAAGGGTGAGGACACACACTCTTCAACAAACACTCAATAAATTAAGAAATTTAGAAGAAAAAAAAAGTCATTTCCTGTTTCTCTCTCCACTGGTGGGACAAAATGTCAAAGCCGAGGAGGTCTGCAGGAAAGTAAAAACCACGTGGTGTGTTAAAATAATACATGTAGAGCTGGGAAAGAGAAAACAAAAAAGGGAAAAAGAGGTGCCAAATATTTTTGGCATCTTTCTATCCGTGGAACACCTCTTCAGTCACACTTTCCTGTCGTAACTTTCAAAATAAAAGAGTTTGTGATCGCACAGACTTTAAAAACTGTGGGGGAATGAGTTTTTTTTTCTCTCCTGCTGAATGAGCCAAGTTCCTAAAGGTAAAACAACACTGATCCAAGACCAGACAACTCATCGAGAGGAAACAGAAGCTGCGGTAAAAAACACAACAACAACAAAGCTAACTGTATGTGGAGGAACACCGGGGAACTCTGACTGTGGTCAAAACCTGCTACATCTGTTAGATTGCATTATTAACGCCGTGTCGAGGCGTGTCGAAAACACAGTGAGTGATGTGTTTAAATGCATTTCCGAGAGAAAAGAGAAAAAAAAGGAAAACCTTGGCGGTGTCTGGCGGTTAATCGTGTCGTATTATTTGGCGGGTCGTGTTTGGGGCATCTGACCCAGTCATTAAGTGAGTTTCCAAAAAATCCGGTTGGCAAGCAAGCACGCTCAGGGTGTTTTACCGCTTGTTTAAATTAAACCATATTGCACAGGGTTGGAATGACTTCAAAAATCAACTAAGCAACAATTCTACCAAACAATTAAAACCATTATTTCTCAATGTCTCCGCTAACATCGATGGAAAGTCCAATCTAGTACCAAGTTCCTCTTTCTTATTCCTCCTCAAGCACTTCAGCAGCATTTTTTTATATTCAGCACCGGAAACGCTTCGAGCATCAGCTGTTTGGGTCGTTAAAAAAAAGTGAAGCGGTAGTTTTCATATTCTGGTAACCTTGTAGATTTGTAAGTGAAAAAAAAAAGGTTGAGGATTTTTTGGAGGCGCTCAGGTGGGTCAGCTGTTTTCCCCCTCTTTTGTTGGGAGTGTTGTTTTCTCTTTGCATCTCGCCAGGTATAAAAAAAAAAACAAAAAAAAAAAAGAAAAAGAAGAAAAAGACCCAATTCTTCAGTATTTTCTCGGCCAGTAAATCCTCTCTTAAACTCAGCTGTCGACTCTCAAAAGGAGGAGGACCGTTCATCTCTCCTCCTTCCTGGACACCTTGGAGGAGTGCCATGCAGTGGACCTGAGGACACAAAAACACATTACAGTCATCCATCTGTTGAAGTGCAGCATCTTAAATGTTGTTATTCATAACGGATTAATTCAGAAATGCCTTGATATAACAATGTTGCCTTAAAAGTGAACTTTAGTAAAGCAGGCGACTGTTTCGATTTATTATTTAGAGCCAACAGATGCAATTTAAACCAACTGTTTTCTGACTGACTAAAGTAACAGCCTCAAACAGAACACTCATTCATTATGGGATCAGACTCTTCCTCTTCCCTCCGCTCCCTCACCTGATGAAGGTCTTGAAGGCGGCACTCTGAGGGTTGATGCACAGCGGCACCCGTTTGCCCTGCTGATGCTCCGTGATGAAGCGATGGATTAACTCTAGTGTTGGGACACAAAAGGACACCAGCAGTCAGGATTTACAAGCGCAGAAATGTAGAGGTTCCCAGCTGGTGGGTCACGGGTCCAATCTGAATGGACCGCAAGTGACTCGCATCCATGTCAAGTTTGTGAAAAAGATGCTTTATTTTGAAAAATTTGAAAATTTGTAAATTTGCAGCACAGAGATTTGTGGTCTCCCTGTAGTGTGAGTGAGGTCATTGCCCTGTTCTTAGTATTATGTGACCATTTTTTCCCAAAAAAAAGAACAGGCCTAAGATACTGTTACTTATTTATCAGAGGAGGTGGGAGTTGAGTGACTCAGGGAAAATGCATTAAGCTTTAGTTGCACACGATGCATTAAAGGACCATCAGAACTTTTAAATTCCAATGATAATTTCTGTTTTTACAGTTTATGGCTGTGATAAATAGCTTCATTTTGGCAATGTTGGTGGGCCAACAGGTTTCATTAAAAAAAAAAATCACCCAAAATCTTAAAATTAAAAAAAAAAAAAAGAGCCTAAAATTTTTCATTGAAAAAGATAATCTCCCTTAAAGAAAAAAAAAAAACAAAAATCACCAAAAAATTCTAGGAAAAAGAAAACTGCAAAGTTTTTAAAAAATCACAATACAGCACAATTCACATTTGTGTACCTTTTCCCTGCCACACGGATAGCAGACTGTTCTCGTAGCTGTGACTGAACGGCCGCTCGGCGACCGGCTCAAAGTCTCGTGTGTAGACTCGCCCGCTGGGAACAGAGTAGCAGCACTGACACATGCAGGT
The DNA here is from genome assembly GCF_026936395.1 of Plectropomus leopardus. Lineage (NCBI taxonomy): Eukaryota > Metazoa > Chordata > Actinopteri > Perciformes > Serranidae > Plectropomus > Plectropomus leopardus. Next base: position 5,639,462 of record NC_142193.1, read on the forward strand.
GTGGTAACGCAGACGTCCTTCGTCCAGGTATGGGTGAGAGAGAGCGTCGCTGCCAGAGATTCGTTTAGCCTGGAGAGAAAATACAAGAAAGTTACCAACATGTTATTTCAATTACATGAGAGGTAAACAAAAACACCAACGTGTAATACAACAGTCTCCGTCAGTCGGTATCGTCTGAACTCACCGGATCAAAGACCAACATCCGACAGAGCAGGTGCACCGCCTCATGCGTGGCTCCATCAGACAGCATGTAGAGCACCGACAGCGACGGCTGAAATAATTTAGAAATAAAAGGTTTCTTTCATCAGTCTGCTGCTGAACTGGACAGTATCACCATTACCAGCAAATAACCTGTGTCAATTTTTCAGCCATTAATTTTCCAGAAAAGGTTTACAGTTTACAGCTATGTAATCCCAGTGGGATTAACATCAATCCTGCAGCTTTACTGAGCTTTCTAATTGTTTTTTCTACTTGAAGTGTTTGTATGTGTGGATATTTTTTCATTCATAGTGGACCCAAATAAGCTGGAGATATGCAGCTGACTGTGCATCTGTCAGCTTGATTTTGTGCTTTTCTGCCACCTAGTGGACAAAATAAATAAAGCAGCTTCAAGTGTTTGTCTGAAAAAATGAATGTATGATGTATTTATACATACACACACACATATCTGCCTTGCCTATATATATATATATATATATATATATATATATATATGCAAGGCAGATTTAAGACAATTTATACTTTTTAATGCCACTCAGAACTCAGTTTAAGGCCAATAACTAAACTTGAAGGACAATTTTGTTTTTGCTGTAATGTTTATTGTAAAATAAAACAATAAAAAAAAACAACCCTTTTAAGAGTGGAACACATGGAAGACAATGAACATATAATATTGTCATAAAAGTATCTATTTAGTTTACCAGTACAAGTGGGAAAGATCTAGCATTTCTGGCCAACTTTCTGGGCAATTTTGTGTTTCTCAATCTGCATGTGAGAGTCTGCTGTTTGGATTCCCATCATGCAAACTTTAAGAAAAGGAATTTATTATTTTATTTAACAAAAAATAACTGTTACCAATCATATTGAGACTTTTCACTGCAACGTCAGAAAAAAACCAACTCATACGACCTTTCTTCCCATGTGTGAGCATTTTTAAGACTTTTGAAAGATTAATTTAAGCCAATTTAATCCCACTCCAGACTTTATTTTCTGATTAATAAATTCAGTGCCTTTTATGACTTTTTAGGAATCTTCTGGAACCGCGATATTGTTATCATATTATTTAAACCATTAAACATTGTAATGGGCTTCACAAGTCCTATATTGATCATGCTGTAGTGACTGCATGCTACAAACTTATAAAGATAACAGATTTTTTAAAAAATGATTACAACTGCCTGACACTTATTGGGAGCTTCAGTTACTTGCAGATGTTTACAGCTAAACCTATTTTAGATTCAAACAACAGAATAATTTCTGTAGTGTCTCCTCAGTGGAACATTTTGGTAAAAGAGAGCTTTTATTGGTGTTGGTGGATTCAGTGTGAGCAGACCACACAGTCACGTACCGGTTTGTGCGGCCCCCTCAGGATGTGGGCTCTGGCTCCTTCGCAGGCCGACGCCAGGGCTGACAGAGGAGGCGTTCCCAGCAGGTCTGTGATCAGATCGAGCTGCAGGACAGAACACGTGTTAAACAAAGAGCTGCACAAAAACTGTTTCAGTGTTTAGACTTTTGGTTGTTATGGAAAGTGATCCAATTTGACATTTTATAAAATGATTAATCATTTTAAATGATTATCAATTGCAGGTAGGGTTGAGCTGATGGAATTGAGAAACTTGAGTAACTGGATTATTTAAAATTTGTTGTTTAAAACAAAACAAAAAAAAAACACTGTGTTGGACTGAGGGTTAATACTGAGGCACATTGACTTACACTGTTGACACATGATGTGAAGAAGACAACCGTGGACAAAAGACAGGCCAGACAAAATGATTCTGAGTGTCCAAAATTTTGGACCATCTCCAGTGCATCTACTGTAAAAGCAGACTATCTTAACACAAAGCATAACATCTATACTGCAGCATCTCAGCAGGTGGTACCCAGTTGAGCACACTCAGGCCACTGAGGCCAATTTACTTTCTAGAGATAACGTGCTGTTGTTTTTCCACAAATGGACCAATCAATTGGTCAAAGGGTTGGCAGAGTTTCAGTTTTCGACAATTTTCTTTAATATATTCCTAGTTGAGTGTTAGTGCAGCAGTCATTTCAGGAGGAGTCCGTCAGCCTTTTAGTGCATTTGTGCGAGCCACAGCAGGAACAATTCATGAGCACTCATTTTAAATATGCACCTCTCCAAAGCAAATAAGGCAGAATTGCTGTTCTTTTGTAATGAGATTGGATACATGCCTGAATCGAGATAGTCATCTTTTAAAAGATGAATGATGCAGCCCTTCAAAAAGGTACCGAGTATTCACAAAAATAAGAGCATAATATACTTTTCCTTTCCTCTAAAATGATTTTCTTCCTCCGTACCTACATCCAAGCTAGCAGGTTTTGGTTCTAAAAATGTTCTGAGAATGGTACAGTGCAACCAATGCAATATTTTAGCACCGTTTTCAGTGGCCCTGAATGTTCCTAAAGTTAGAGTGACATTCTCTTTACTCTTTAACATTTTTGTTAACGTTTTTGTTAACATCTCACATTACATGTTCATTAAAAAATGGTCCGTTATCTCAGGCTTCAAAAACATGGTGTGAATGTCACTTTGAAAATGTTCTTCCTTTGTTCTCATTTAACATTGTGGCAATGTTTCATAAGGGAACATTCTTTATCTGTCACCTCTCAACATCACCAAAACATCCTTATAATGTTGCAGTTAAAATGTTACGTCTTATTCGGCTTTTCATCTTACGGGACCATAATTTGAAATGGTAAACATCCTTAAAATGTTCTTTGAAGATTATAATGTTTCTTTTAAAAAAATTACTGCAACTTGTAGGTAACATTAGCCAATGTTGTGAAAATGTTCCGTGCTTGCTGGGATGATACCAGGACGTGCCATAATGAGGCAAAATATCTATGATGGGCCACACAGTAAAAAAAATTAAAATGCTCCATGGTGGCACTGGAGTTGTTTTTCCTAAATCTTGTATTTACTGAAAGTACGGTTGGTTCCAGCAACACGTTGCTCAACGATGAGTCAGCAGGTACACTTAAATGGATGGATGTCACCTGATCTCACCTGCTGAATGGGGCTCTGAGCCTGGAAGAGGATGCGTCGTCCCAGCAGCTCTGCGAAGATGCAGCCCACCGACCAGACGTCGATGGCTGAGCCGTAGTGTCTGCAGCCCATCAGCACCTCCGGCGCTCTGTAGTACTGCGTCACCACTTCCTGGGTCATGTGACGGGACGGGTCAGGCTCCTCCACCCGCGCCAAGCCAAAGTCACAAATCTAAACAGAGAAAATGGGATGTGTGGGATAATGATCGAATTGGGTACTCGGTCCAAGCAACATTTGACACTCTATCAAACTCTCAAAGAACAGACAGACAATATCCAGGTTTACCTTGAGGAGACAGTTGCTGTTGACCAACAGGTTTCCAGGTTTGATGTCCCTGTGCAGGATCCCAGCAGAGTGCAGGTACTTCAAACCTGAGCGACAAAACGACAATCGTCAATAGTTTATTCTCATGTAACACCTACCTATTGCCCACGATAATGCTCTATATGAACTGTAAAATACAGTTTATCTACATTCACCCTGTCCTCTCCCTTTTTACCCTTCCTGTTAAATGAGGCTGTATCCCACTTAGAATTCTGCCAGTCCAATCAGATTTGGCCTTTAAATACAAATATTAAACAATTAAGCTTAAAGTAACTGTTTGTTGGCCTTTTTTGTTGTTGTTGTTGTTGTTGTTTTTACATCCTGAGCATGAGGGGGGCTTCCGCTAATAGTTGCGATCAGATCTGAACTCTGGGCTGGTAGCCTGAGAGCCCTGCTACTTAAAAATCCTTTGCTTTCAGTATAAAAAAAAAAAGAAAACTGATGCTGCCTTGGATGATTTGATGAAGCATAATTCTAACGTTTGCCGTTCCAATGTTCAAAATCAACCCAGCTATGTGCTTTGCTCATTAGATGAAGCGTTATCTTTAATACTGCTTATAACTATAGCCAAAACAATTTGTCAAACTAATCCATAAATTAATAGAAAATTAACATGCAATTATTTTGTCAGTGGATGAAATGTCTTTTGATTGAGAAAAAACTGCCGTCGACATTCTCTGGTTCTAGTTTTTCTGACTTTTTTCAGATATTCTACAGACCAAACAACTGATGGGAAATTTAAAGAATAACAATCTGTGTAAGTTGCAGCCCTACACACAAATAAGAATATCAATTTATAACCATAAAAACTGTCAATCGTCTCTTCTTTAAAAGTGTAATCAGCGACTACAGCAGCTTAGCTAACACTCCACCTCTGTTGGACTCAAACTTTCCGCTCACCTCGAAGGATCTGATAGAGGAAGACCTTGATGTGGTCGGTGGTGAGAGGCTGAGGAGACACGATCACTTTGTGGAGGTCGCTCTGCATCAGCTCTGTTATCACGTAGCTGCGGGGCGGTTTGCTGTCAAGGCAAATAAACGCTCACACACGGACTGACCTCCGCCTACATCAACATGATGCATCTCTGAGAACAGGTCTCGCTTTTTTTGGGTTGCTGAACAAGCGTCAATAAACAAAACAAGAAATGAGTCAACAACCTGTATTAAACATTCACTAGTGGCCAGCCTCACATCTGCAGTGATGAGCTGCATTTAGACCAGAGTGTGAGAGGGTGAGCGGCTAAATTAAGTGGAGGAAAAGGAGGACATGATAAACGATTTAAAGAAGAGAAACTGGGACAGAAGGCGTGAGGAAGTAAATTATGCTGAAAATGAAAGTGAACACTGTCCATATGATGGTTAATATACATTAGAAATAAATATATCTTAAATGAAAGGATACATTTCCTCGAAGCAGTCAATTTGTGGAGGCTGCAAAATGTCCAGAGCTGACAAAACCTGCAAAAACAGAAAAAAAAACATTTAGTCCATCTTGAATACCAACTAACACAAACAAGAAGCCCCCGCGTCTCATCATTACATTGTCATGCTTGAAGAAGCACAGCATCCTCAGCTCTCTGAAGACCCTCTTACAGGAGACCAGGTTCTGGAAGACATTAGGCATCTTCTTCAAAGCCACCTTACGACCATCACGTGGATCAGTTACAGACCTGAAAGATATTGAGAGGTAGTTTAGACACAAATAACCCCTGTGAAAAAGTATGTTATTTGGTATTTCAGCTAGTTTGATGAGACTGTTTTGTAGGCTTAGCTCTCCTGTAGTTTGACATGCTGTCAATAAAACTGCAGCAGTGAACAAATCAGCGAACAAAGTTGATAATTACCTGTTTGTGGTATTTTCATGCACAAAAATCAAACCTTCACTGGTTCAATCAAAATGAATGTGAAAATTTGCTGCTTTTCTTTGTCTTATAGGGTAAACTGAATATTTATTGAGTTTCGAACTGTTGGTCAGACAAAACAAGTATTTTGTAGACATCACATAGAGCTCTGCGAACTTGTGAAGAAAATTATGTGATTAATTGAGAAAATAATTCACTTTTGTAACGATTTCTATGTGTTTTGCCCACTAACTACACATTTTTCATTGCTTGTTATAATTTTTAAAGAATATTTGAGTATTCTGAGTTGGCTTGGTCCATCATCCAGATAACCACCTGTTTCCAGTCACACCAATACAAAGGTTCAATCTATTTATAGAGATTTCACACTCAGATTATGTGTGTGGTAATGTAGTTCAAAGTGTAGACTGATTTAAAAAGGACTTTTCTCAATACCAGACATCAATGAGCCACGGTGTTTACTAAGATGGACAACTTGTTTCATGAAGAAGAAGTCAAGAAGTCTTAACTCTCTAAAAAAAAACAAAACAAAAAGGGCCGCCAACAACAAAATGTTTAAAGGCAGTCATGGTCACCAGTAGTGCAGATTATGCATTTTTAGTATTCAAAACAGTATGTTTACCAGACAACACCAAATGCGCCATAACCAATAGGACGGTCTGGCTCCATCTCTGCAGGGCTGGGCACCTCACTGGCCGGGTTGCTGTAGGGCTGAGGCACTGCCGCTCCGCCGCCAGTGCTCCCTCCAAGGGCTGTGGGGTGACGAGGGGTCCCGGCTGGGGCAGTGGGTCCAGTCAGGCACGGAGTAGCGCTGAGGCCCGTGGAGGGGGCTCCACAGGAGGAGTTGACACAGAAATACTTGTGGCCCAGCTCAGAGCCCGGAAACAAATCTCCACAAACGGTCTGCCGGCCTGCGCCGTGAAATGCCATCCCTCCTCTCACCAAACCCCAGAAACAGTCCACTTTGTCTGCACCAAGCTCCTGCTGCGGCTGCTAGGCACGGGGGAAACAGGGCTCCTCACTCGGCATGATTTCTTAGTTTCCTGTGTATGCATACAAGGAAGACAAACACAGTTAGTGTGGACACATTCAGCTTAAAAAAGTGTTGTCCTGTGAGAGCTAAGGCTAGTACCAGGACATAGTTTAGCAGACTAAATCATATGCTGAGAGCTCTACTGGATGACAAACTGTAAGTACAGCTGTAGCACAGAATTCATCTGCAGCTTAAGCTTCTCCAAATACAAATACCATAAATCTGCTATTTTGATTATTTTGAAACATGACGATTTGCTGCTTTTTGTTGTTTAATGCATTACTAAACTGAGTTTATTTAGATTTTGAACTGATGATCATACTAAACAAGTATTTCAAAAGGCATCTTGGGCTGTGGGAACCTTATATGGACAAATCAGTCAAGAAAAATAACTGGTCAATGACGAAAATTATAATTAATCACAGTCCTAGGTTGTAGAAAATGAAAACCTTTTTGCGTTTTTCCTCTACAAATCACAGGATTTTCTTGCCTTTTTAAAGCATGTTTACATGTTTGAGTATTGTGAGTTGTTTTGGACCATCAACCAGGTTTCCTGTCATGCTAATACACTGATTAAGTCAAATTACAGACATTTTACATTAATGTAATGTATAGTTTTGCAGTTTAAAGTGTTGATTGATTTGAAAGGAAGTCAACATCAATGCAAAATGTGATGACATGACGCTCACCGTGATGGATAACTTGTTTATAGTCTCCTCAGAAATTAAAGAAAACCAACGACTGACTGCCCTATGATGTAGAAAATTATTTATTTGTATTATGTTTTACCTCAAATCACACTTCTTATCGATTAAACATGCCAGTGTATCGACGTCCATGTAAACATGCAAGATGAAGAATGTGTTAACACTGCAGACGCACAGAGGTTTCATTAAACGTTAGCATGTACAAACAAACGCATGCAGATCCTGAACCATGTCCGTTAAAGCTCAAATAAGTTCACAAAACGCTGTGATGAATGTGTGCGAGCACAAACGCCGATGAACACACTTTAAATCAGCTAGCTTGGTTGTTTTTTTGTTTGCTCTTACCTGTTTAGTTAGTGAAGCCGCTCGGTTAACTGAGCTAACAGGATCCGGCGAGCTAGCCAAGTTAGCTAACGATGGTCCAGCGACGACTCCACAATATGGAAAAAAATAAATGCTCCACTCGATGCTAACCTCAGCCACAGAAGCTGCAGAGTAACCCTCGTTAACATAAGCATGTGCATTAACGTTATTGCCTTTTTGTTTTAAATGACTGACCAAAAAATCCACAACCAGCTAGCTACCGTGCTAACCAGCTGTTCTTGCTAATAGGTTAACCCGATGATGACCCACATAACTATCATTGGTCGGGTACAGTGACCTACATATTTCAAAAAGAAAGCCTTTCCCTTGATAAATTCATTTAATGAACGCACAGACAAAAGCTCGGTTAGAATAAAGATGGCATGGCACGGAAACTAATTTCAAAAGAGACGAAGAAGGCAGAGTTGGATGCGGGGGTCCGGAGCTCCAACCCCGGCTAGCCCACCAGCTAGCTGCAGCTAGCTTAAGACTGCTCGCTAGCTGGCCATCGCGTCGAAATATCCACCGAACAAGCGTCCCATAAAGACAGTTGGTTGTGTTTTCTGGATGAATGTGTCTCATCCAGGAGGCCCTCTATAGTATCTTACAGATTTCTGTCCGCTTTTACAGCGGCTAGCTGGCTAGCTTGTCAAGTAGGAGGAGCTGGTAAAGCCGGGTGGGGGAGGGTTGATGCTTCTCACCCCGCTGTAAACAATGCTAACGTTAAGTTAGCTTCAGACAGAGCTGGAGGAAGTACTCAGATTACTTTTTGAAGTAAAGTTACTTTACCGCTCTGAAATTTTTTAAAAATAAATAATACATTTGTGGATACATAAATAAATGAAAAAAAAAACTAATTACAACTGAAAGACATGCATTAAAAATATCACTAAAGTAAAAGTTTAAAAAAAAGTTTAAGTATTAAAAGTAGAAAAAAAATATGCACACACGACACACACGTATACATATATATTCTACTTTTAATACTTAAAGCATGTTTTCGACACATTTACTCATATATGATATTATGATAAATATAATGAATTTTACAATAAATAAATAATGAATAATAATAAAATGATAAGAAATATTTTATATAAAAGTAAAGAAACAGAAAAAAAGGGATTTTGATGAAATATCACTATTTTGAGCTCACATTTGGTGTGTTTTAAATTCTATGGCTTCTTCTTATGGCTCCCTTGACCCAAAATACAATACACATAAGTCCCATGCCAGGGCTTAAAAAATATCTGACGTCTCCCCCTTTTTGTACCACCCCTACCCTCTCATAATTGACGAACTGTCTTTTAGTGAAGCTGGAACCATGAAATGTTTTCACATGTAAAATTATGTCAGCCATCAAAAATTAATTTTCTGTGTCAGCTAACTGATTGATCATTTCAGCTGTATTTGTATAATCTGTTGGGAAATTTAATTTATGGAAAAAACATAATTTTTTAAAATAAACTCCTATGTATAAAATGTTTTGTTTAAAAATTATAGTTGTCAGATAAATGAAGTGCAGTAAAAAGTAAAATTTTTCCCTTTTACGTGGAGTGGATTAGAAGTATAAAATGGCATGTAATTAAAAGACTCAAGTAAAGTAAAAGTACTTCAAATGTGTACTTAAGTCCATTACTTGAGTAATTTTACTTAGTTACATTGCACCACTGGTTTCAGGCTATGAAAATCTGGATTAAGTGTGTAGTCACCCAGACACTCATGAAGATCATTTCAACTTAAATCCACACATGCATTTTACTGCTTTTTTAATACAGTAGTAACGAGGCGCTATGCACTATGCATCAAGTACAATCAATATGCACAGCCACAGAAAAATGTGTCACCAAGGTAGCTACAAATTACATGGCAATTTACCTTTTTCAAGAATTACAAATCAGCATCCAGAGACAGAGCAAAGACCATATGAAGCAGAGAAGTTATGCACATTCAGTGTTCATGGGGGGGAATATACACAAACAACTATTAGTTTGCCTTTATCAGCTATAGAAAAGTGTATATACATGATGGCCCTTCTGAAACCGCTGATCTTGTGTCCTGTTCGGTGTCCCTGCTCTGAAGAATCTGACAAAGGCAAACTTGAGACTGTTTAGTAATAAATTAAGGGAGAAACTGAGATAAGTATGTCTTAAGGTCAATTTCCTCATTATAAACAAACACTGATATCATGGAATATAAATTATCTAAAAACATCAACGGCTTTACAAAATCATGACAGGCTGTGCAAGTTAGTCGACAATTAAAACAATGACATGATGGCAAATAGAAACAGCTAATCGCTAAGCCACATGAATAAAAATACACATTAATTTTCCTCTTTCATGAATGAGCAGTGTTTTTCTAATCGTCTCATCCGCACTCTATTCCCTGGCTTTGACTCATCTGAATGCAAAGACACTGTACAGTTTGCAGTGTGTGTCTCTGAATGTTGGTGGCAGGTTGGCTGTTTAACACTGCTGATGGAGCTGGAGAAAAAAGGTCCATAGAGTCCTTAGGAAACCACGAGGGACGCTGGGGAGGAATGATGACTTCCGTGGCAGCTTTTCCCGGTCTGAGTCCACCTCTGGCAGTCTGGCAAGTGAAGATAAAAGCAGTTCATGCAAATGTCACACAGAGTTATTCATATACCAACACTGCTTTATGCTTTTTATTTAGTAAGTTACAGTTAGCTAGTGGTCTTCAAGGTATCTGCACAAGCTACACTTCTGCATACTGTGGTGAAAGTATGTTTAGATCAGACAGCAGGCGATAGTGCTACAGATGTGTTTGAGGAACTTTACAAGACTGCTGGGATGATTTTATTTAGCCTGTAACATTTGAATCATTTTTAATCTTTATAATTTGAAGCTGCAGTTCTACGGCAGATACCCATATGTATATAAAAGGGGCCCTATTATGCTCATTTTAATTGTATTTTGCAGGTCGACTAGAATAGGTTTACGTACTTTAATGTTCAAAAAACACATCATGTGTCTCATACTGCCCTTTGCTGCAGCACTCTGTCTGCAACAGCCTGTCTAAGGTTATGTCTCACCTCAAGAGAGGCCCAGTCTGCTCTGATTGGCCAGGTGTCCCCCTGGTGTCTGCCTGCAGTATAGGTCCATGTTAGTGAATGGATATGGGCCAAAACAAAAACTCAAAGTGTGCGCCAAATACATTTTTCCAAAAGATAGTTTCGTTCACTGAGGTAGTTCTCATCACCCTAATGTCTATTCAAGTGTTTATTTTTATGATAAGTTCGGTTTTAATGAGTTATTCAGTTATACAAGAGGGGGCTTTTCCTCCATGATTGACAGCAGTGACAGCCAATCCCTAATGCGCAGATGCGGGCTCTGAATGACATCACACTCGAAAGATGGCAACGTCCGTATCACAGATATTTTACCCTCACTGAAGCGTAGTGGGCGTAAGTGGGGGTGTGTCGTCCATTTTAATACACAGTCTATATTTGTTACGTTGTGATGTCACATTGTTAACAAAGTTAATGCTGAAACTCAAACAAGCTGTTTCAGGCATCTTAAGAGCAGTGTCTTTTTAGGGAGAGTGAGCTCTTTTATAAGAACTTAATGTTATACAAAACAATAAAGAAAATGGCAAAACCCAAAAAAGCATAATAGGGCCCCTTTAAAAGGAATGTGACATACATAAAAGAATACTCTATAGATTTATCAATACACTCCTATAACACTGTTGAATACACAATGGCTAGTTTAAAACAAATGGATCCAAATCAATGCTGCAAAACCAGATGTTGTGTCTCTTATTCCTCACATTATTCTTCCTTTGATGAAATCTGGTTCCTACATTACCCACAATGCAACTTGACAGTTATGTATGACATTGTTGCTAATGTAGCGTGGATCCTCCAGCCTGCAGCCAAAATGAGCAGCAGGCTACAGTGGTCTTAATTCTCTCAAACTCCACACCTCCAGATATTTTTCATTTTCAAACTTGTCATCATCAGTATGATGCTGACTCAAGTGACATCATCTTAGGACATTTATCGGACTTCATGCAGACATTAAACGCTTCGTGCAACATGTAAAAACACACGCTGATGTGTTCTCCTTTAAGAGATTCACTTGAAATTAACCCTTTGAAACCTAAGTAAATTGGTTTGATTTCTTTCAAAAACATGGGGAGAAGGCAACAAGCTACTTAGAAGGACACGGCCCAAAAATTTGCAAAAAATAAAAAAAATGTAAAAACGTCACAAGAAAATGACTTGAAAATAAGCGGTGGGGAAAAAAAACAGCAAAAACAAACAAGAAAATTATCTTTTAAAAAATGCTGAAAATGAAAATATATACATGTACTAATTTTATATATTTTATTTATTTATTTTTTCCTACATAATTTTAAATAAAAATCATTACAATTACAAACATAGCTTCCTAGACATTTTCCCCAAATTTTAAAAAATAAACCTCTTGTCTTTTTTCAAATTAATTTTCAGGCAACTTTCTAGTCACTTTTTTAATAATTTCTTGCAATTTTGTGGGAGATTTCTTGCCAAGCTGGCCATTGCCTTTTTCCCCATGTTTCTGAAAGAAATCAAACCAGTTTGCTCAGGTTTCAAAGGATCTGAACACAGCACAAGAAAACCAGTGTCTATGCAGGTTCAAAGGGTTAATAAAATGTAGTAGAAAATGTTTATAGATGACTGATTCACACACCTGGATTGGATGTTGTCTTTCGGCTCCTCTCCTCCACGAGTCCTCGTTTGCCTCCACTCAACCAACTCCCCCCTACCCCATCCCCAGCCCCACCCTTCCCACCCCCAGCTCCCCGACCCCGCGCTCCCAGCGTGCTAGCTGTGGGGCTGGGGCGCAATACTGGAGCAGTCAGTTACCAGCAGTCCCACTGCGCTAGCACTGGACACAGTGACGGCCACACTGGTGGTGCCCACGGGACCAGCGCTTGTGGGGTCGGGGACTGGGTCGCCCTGGTTGGCGTGGGTGCCCATGTGCCCCTGGAGCTGTGTTGCCGTCTTGCACTGCACCCCGCACAGCTGGCAGAGCAGCACCCCGCCGGCCCCCGTCCCACCGAAACCCCCCCGTGCCCCGCCGCTCTCCTTCCACTCCTGACCGTGGTGCTTCTGAGCGTGGACACGCAGGTAGGTGAGGGTGGTGAAGCCTGGAAAAAAAAACAAAAAAACACACACACACACACACACACACACACACACACACACACACACCTCCTGAATACATATCTGCCTTAAAAAAAACATACTCATACATTCATTCAGTATCGAAATATTGTCATTTACTATCTATTATTATTGTGTAATATTTTTCACATATTGCAGAAACACATTTGATTGTATCACTGTCATTGTGGCCAAGTGTTTTGAATCCGTGTATCATTTGTTTTTTACTTAATGAAACCAAAAATAAAAAACAACAACCAGTAACTTCTGTTTTTAATATTCATTTCCAAAACCGAATCGAAAGAGTTGGATAATGACTCTGTTTTCCAATTTTTGATTTTGTGCTAACATAAAAAAATGAAAAAAAACGGATCAATTCAACTTTCCATATCAAAAAGGAAAAATTGTAATTACACATTGATTTGATAAATGAAAAGTTAAGACTGGCATCTGACAGTACGAACAGGAATGCTGGAGTGAAACTAAAATCAAAACCACAGACGTTCAGCTGGAAACTTCAAAAGCACTAAGAGCTGAACACAGAAACCTCTAAGACAGAGCTTTTTCTCTGGTCAGCAGCACAGACACACAAGTTGAGCCTTTTCATTACAGTGAGACGCAGCTTTGGTTGAACTCGTGACGTTTCCTGCGACTTACTGCGGTTGCAGAGGTGACAGGCGTGGTGCTGCGACTGGTTGTGGACCCTCATGTGGTCGGTGATGTACGCAGCAGACAACAGCTTCCCACAGATGTGACACGGCACCTTCTCCTCGTGGCGGACCAGGTGAGCACGGAGACGATCCCGCGTGGCAAACGCTGACGTGCACGTCTATGAAAAAAAAATATATATATACATATATATATATACAGTATATATATATATTCTATCATTTTAAAGGTAATACTTTAATGTTATCTATCATGATGTAGTAAATGAAATGCAAATTCAATTGGAAATGATTTATAGACAAAATCAACAGATAAAGAAATCTGTTTTTGGCTACCCAAAAGAATGAAATACCTGAAAATGAGGAATTTAACATCTGGTAAAAACTGTTTTTGTTAACTCTGTGTTAAGCGCTTTGGTGCAAACTCTGTTTTGCTTTTTTTTAAAGTGCTATACAAATGAAATAAACTTGAAATAGTATTGCCATTGAGCAGTTCATTGATTTGCCCACCATGACCTCATGAGACCACAGATAGAATAAGATAAATGCTTTGATATACACAAATATTTGATATTTTTAGCGCCTAAACAACGCAGTTTCATATTGATGTGTAACATTTAAGGGTAGGTGAAAGGTAGATTATGATTATCAAAATCACAAACGTTATCCAAATTATCATTATTATCCAGTGTTTCATGGTCTATATGATTCACAAACCCATATTAGCTGAACTCCAGTAAACAGACAGACGTTACCGTGCACTTGAACGGTCTCTCTGTAGAGTGCACCTGTCGGACGTGGCTGTTGAGGTGGTCTGGTCTGAAAAAAAAAACAAAACACATCATTACAAACTACAAGGTATTTTATCTTCACAAACGTTTGTAAAGTCCTGCTGCCAAAGTTTGTTTGGGTCCAGGCTGACGTCTGACTGAACTACATTTTGGATGCTTCGAGGTTGTGGAAAGTCTGTATGAGGAAAACAAAACGCTGGACAATGATTTGACTAGACTGATAACTGAAAGTAGTTAGTTGTAGTTAATGTATTAGCTGTGCTGATGGGTTATGTGTATGTGCTCCATTTATGTTTGATATAACTATGTGCTTGTTTGTTATATTGTCATGTTAAGGAGAGAATTACCGTTTTATTACTGTAGGTTTTACTAGAAGCCCCTTCAGGTTTCTGAACCTTTTTTGCACAGTTATGTGTTGTATGTTATGTCTGCCATTATCTACTTGTGTTTATCTAATCTTGAGTGATTTCAAAAAATATAAAAATACGTAAATAAAAAACTAAAGGGGTGCCCAGTATCTCAGTTGGTGGAGTGGGCACCCCATGTACAGAGGCTATGTCCTTGCTGCAGCGGGCGTGGGTTCGATTCCAACCTCGGCCCTTTGCTGCATGTCATCTCCTCTCTCTCCCCCTTTCAAGCTTTATGTGTCCTATCAAATAAAGGCAAAAAGACCAAAAAATAATCTTTAAAAAATAAAAAAGAATAAATAAAATAAAATAAAGAGATCGCGACATCACTTTTAGCAACAGTTCAATAAGAAGAGACAAAATCAGCATCACTGGAAGCTTAGCATTGAAATGTGTGCAGATTTAAAAACAGAGCACCAATCTAAGGTTAGCACTGTTTAAATATCAGCTGAACATGCTACAGACTGACAAATTACAGTTTAAAGGAACAGTTCATCACAAATCAGAAACACATAGTTTACTCCTACCTGTAGAGCTACTTATCGATCTAGTTTTAGCGTTAGTTGCCAAGTGTTGGAGATATTGGCTGTAGAGATGTCTGCCTTCTCTCATATAAAGCCCAAGGTTAAAGCTACTTTATGAGGAAACCTGTCCAAGATGTAACGTCTCCTCTTATCTACGTTCGTACCGAGAGAAGGCCTTGGCGCAGTGAGGACAGACGTAGGGTTTCTCCACGCCGCCTTGGTGTGAGCGCACATGGTAGCTCATCCTGTCTTTCCTCTTGAAGCGCTGCTGGCAGATCGGGCAGGAGTACGGCTTCTCGTCCGAGTGGGACAGCCGGTGACGGTTGAGGTGATAGACGTCTCTGAAGGCCTTCCCGCAGGCCTCACAGGCGTGGTTCTTCCTCACCTGGTTAGTGTTGGGATTGGGAGTTGGATTCTGTGGGGAAGCAGCGCAGAAGTTAAAAAATTATATTGCAGTACACATATAAAATACTACTATAATATACTTTTTAAAAAAGTATATTGCAGTACACATATAAAATACTACTGGAAGCCATCATATGAAACACATTAACTCATATTTAAGAACACAGAACTAGAGAATGTTTGCATTTTTTTGCTTTAAAAATGATTTGCAAAAATGTATTAATCAATAACATCGTACCTGATAAATAGTCTGTCAATAAGCTAATCAATTAATCATCACAGTTTTATTATATACTACATGATGTGGATCCGGATTCAAACAAATTACACTCTTTTTGGGTCTTTTTGGTTAACACAAACACTGGCAAACAGTGTGTTGTTTGTGGAACTGAGAATGAGTAATAAGTATAGGAAGGCATCAAAGGTAACTGTGATACAGGTAGTATTTTCTCAATATTTCTAAATTGATTTATCAATTTTAATGCACATCTATTGTAGGCTAAAAAGCAGAAATAAAGATGTTTGAGTAAAATTAAATAAATTGATTTTTAAATAAATCTAAATACTATATACAAATTACATAATAATATTAAATAAACTGACATCTAAATGTGGTAATACAGGTAGTAATGTTTTTAATATTTCTAAGTTGACGTATTAAGTTTATTGCACACCTGTCATGGGCTAAAATGAACAAATAAACAATCAGATTAACAACTGAAATTAAATAAATCAATACTCAAAACATGTATAAATCATTTAGAGTGTATGTAATATTAGTAATTAATCAATATAAATATTAGATTATTTTTTTAAGAGGCTTTTGCCTTAATTTGAGACAGGACAGATATAGTGTGAAAGGGGGAGAGAGAGTGGGAATGACATGCAGCAAAGGGCCGGGGCCGGAATCAAACCCACAGCCACTGCAGGTAGGACACAGCCTCTGTACATGGGACGTCCGCCCTATCAATTGAGCTACTGGGTGCCCTATAAATATTAGAATTATTATAAATACAAAATGTGGTCAAGAGACAGCTCACTATGCATTCGATCAATACGAATTAACAATGTACAGCTCTTTCTTTATAAAACTTTTTTTTAACATGTTTTTATGGTAAATTTGTATTCTTTCTGTTTTACGTGTATGCTTCTTAACTTGCAGTAACATATTTACACATCTCTTTTCTCTTACTATGTTTATTGTTACCTTATGTACCAAAAAACAAAGGCAAATTGTATGTTGCAAATGTAATTGTCAATAAACCCTGATCTTGTCATAGTTATGCAAACGTGCTAAATAACCAGGCTGATGTTCAAAATCATATTTAAAACTATCATAAAATGAGTAAGGATAAAATTTCTAATACAAGGGACATTTTATGAGTTGCTGATGATGTGGCACAGACTAGATGTTGAGTTAGGTTTGTTTAGATGAAAATTAAAAAAAAAACAAAAACTAAACTAAATGATATTTGGAGGGCTGGTGGTGTCTCTGTGGACGCTGCTTGCAGATGCTGTTGGCAGAAAATAAAACACAGAACTGTCCTTTAATCCCAGTCCGCTCCCCTCACTAACCTCCCTGCATACATATCAAACTCACTCATTGGCTTCTCTCCCAGCGAACCCACCTGCTCCATGGAGCCCACAACAACAACAGCTGCCTGGATGGGTTGAGGCGGTGCAGCCATGGTTACGGTTGCCGGGGCGATGGACACAGAGACCGGCTGGCTCTCTTGGTTGGCGAGCTGACCGGGCTGGGGGAGGGTCTCCGGGGCAGCAGCAGAGGCGTTGGGGGGAAGGGGAGGAGGAGGTGGCTGCGGGGGCAGGGTGAGGTGGAGGAGAGAGAGAGGGACCGTCTGCTTCTCCACCCGGCCTCCTTTCCCCGCGTCCTCCTTCTCTCGGGCGGCTCGGTCCTTCATCTTGATGCCCGTGTGCACCGACTGGTGCCGCCGCAGGTTGTAGCTGTTCTTGAACTCTTTGTTGCAGGTGGCGCAGATGTGGGCCGGCCGGCTCGGCTTGGTGAGCGGTTTGACTGACAGACACAGCAGAGGGTCAAGAAGAACATTTAGATTTTTAGTGAAACACACAGTTTTTAACATGAACCATCATGTGCACTCCATGCAAATCCTACATGTAGTATAGACTGTATATAGACGTGTATATATATGCATCCATATACTGCACACAGCCAGTCACTCAATACTTGTGGTGTATTCAAGTGAATACAGGCAAGGTTTTTGCAAATCATTGCACTCACAATGTCACTTTACACACATTTTTCAGAGCTGGGTTGTATTTTTGGTTGTATTACAAGGCAACATTAGAAAAAAAAGGATCCATAACATCTTCCTTCCCATGTCTGAGCATTTTTAGGCTTTTGAAAGATTAATTTAAGTCAATTTAATACCATTTAAGACCTTATTTTAGATCGATGAATTCTATGCCTTTTAAGACTTTTTAAGGATCTGCAGGAACCCTGGACACCAAGTGTGAATGTTAAAGACCCCCATCCCCTCCTCCCTCACCAGGTATCGGCTCCTCGCTCAGGGCAGCCGTGTCGACTGTGGAAGGCGGCGTGACGATGTGTTCAGCTGGAGGACTCTGAGCCGGGCCGGTGAGCTCCGGCAGCAGCTCAGCCTGAAGCGGCGTCTCAGGTTGGCTCTGAGTCGACGGCGTCTACCAGAATTAAACAGGAAAACATGTCTGAATCCTACAGAACACCATTAATCTGCAAAGTGTTTGATCCATTCTGTTTGACCACAACATGTTTTTGGTCTGTTGAACAATTTATTCATCTAACCAAGAGAAGAAAAAGTGTTACGAAAGCCCACCAATCAATATATATTTTTAATTTGGGGAGAACTGTTCCTTTAAATAACAGTAGTAATACCACAGTGTAGAAATACTCAGCAATCAAAAAAAGTATAAAAGTATTAGCATCAAAATACACTTTGACATTTCAGAACATTATTGGTAATAGTGGAATGTTACTAAGCATATTTACTAGTACTGTAATATAGTGTCGTCATAAATAGGCTATTATTTGAGTATTTTCATTTCATGCTACTTTCTACTTCTACTTCACTAAATGACAGAGGGCAATGCTGCACTTGTTACTTCATTGACAGCTTTAGGTACTTTGTGGAACTAGATTATTAATCTAAAAAAATATAATTAATATATACATTATGATATTATTATAGGTTAAGCTACCCATCAGTATATAAAGTAATTAAAATGAGTTCCACATTTACCAGCTGCAACATTAAACACATTACACATTTAACACATGAACACATTAATGCATCAATAATTATAATCAATTAATCATGGGCCTAAAATGGGCCATAATTACTTTTACTGTTTGTACTTTTGGTACATTTTAATGCCAATACTTTTGGTAAATTAAGTAAAATTTAAATCAAGGACATTTAACTGTAACAGAGTATTTTTTACACATTGGTATTATTACTTTTACTTAATTGAAACATCAGAGTACTTATTCCATCACTGATTACTGAATTATAATTGCTGATGCATCAGTGGGTTCATGTTAACTACTTTATATACTGCAGGGTCTCTTAACCCCTTGAAATCGCAGCAAATTGGTTTGAAAAAAACATGGGATGAAGGCCATTTATCAAAAATTAAAATAAATTATTAAAAGAAAGAAAACATGAAAATTACCTTGTAAAATAGCAAAAAAAACTCATAAAATGTTGTTTTTTTAGTTAAAAAGAAATTAACAATAATAAAAAAATCTTTTTTGTTTTTTGGACATTTTTCCCTGGCTTTTTAACAATAATTTTCTACTCATTTCTTGCATTATGCAAAACATTTCTTGCCAAGCTGCGCATTGCATTTCCTCTGGTGTTTTCCAGATAAAGCAAGCCAATTTGCTCAGAGTTCAAAGGTTCAAATACTTGTGAAAGGTGTTTGAATGCAGCACAGGAAAAAGATGTCTACACAGGTTTCAAAGGATTAAACTATTATGATACACAATATTTTATGTGCTGAATGTATTTTGTATGGGAATCCACAAAGTAACTAAAGTTATCAAATAAATGTGGTGGTGAAAAAGTACAATATTTACTTCTGAAATTCAGTTGAGTACAAGTATAATGTAGCATAGCATGGAAATGTTCAAATAAAGTGGAAGTACCTTAATAATTGCAATTTAGTTAAGTACTTGAGTAAATGTACTTCGTTACTTTCCACCACTGGACAGAGAACATGTCTGTGTGTTTACATGTGATCCAACCTGCCAGCTGGGGAGGGCCATCCCAAAAGCCAGCCTCACCCTGACCCCTCTTTGACCCCCCCTCCCTCTGTAACCCCATGCAGAAATGTCAAACAACCCCCTCCTCCTACTTCTCCTCCTCTTTTCCCCTCCCCAAAAAACATCCAAAACCACAAAGCAGCTCCAGCATGCAGTAAGACTTACCTGAAAGAGGAAATTACTCCAGGAGGTATCCATCGTGAACACTGCAGCCGGGGACTAACAGCTAGCAGCTCGGGAGCAAAGAGGGGAGGGAGGAGGGGAACGGAGCCGCGGAAGAAACGCTCAAACTGCTGCTATGAAAACAATATCTGAGGCCTTTATCTCCGCTCCACCTGCCCGGGTTAATTCATGGAAAATATAGAATGACAACGGACGATATTTAGCTTAAATCGGCTAACACTTATGAGTCATTCGGCTGCTATGAGTTATGAATTAATATGGCAATCTCTTGGCGTTAAACAGGCACTGACAAGATGCTTTTTGTAAATGCGACAAAATGGTTCATGCTTGCTTTAATGGTGCATTTTTTCATATCATTTGCTTATGTCTACTGTAATAAAATTTGGTGAATTGCATGCAAAAATAGAGACTATTTTATACAGAAGAGGATGTAGTGCTAATCATAGCAGGTGCTCAGGAGTCATTTATTTTTGCGATAGCTCCGGGAGAGAAAAAAAAGGCCGCAGCGTCGGGTCCCAAGCCTCGGCGTTGCGTACAGCT